>NW_009970718.1:5042765-5055914 GCF_000747805.2 Chaetura pelagica | reverse complement strand
CCTAGCTGAGACTCCAAATGAAAGAACTGTAATGGTAATTTATATACTCCAATTACATAATTATGCTAGATTAATTAATTCCAGGCTGTGATATTCTAAAATGTTAATTCTTCAGAGACATAAATTATTGTAAATCTTAGTCTTTAATAAAGAAAATAAAAATATTATTAAACTTCATTCTTTATCAAATCAGGTAAGATATAAAACATTCTGAGAATGATTTTGAAAAAGATCGATCACTGTTTTTGTGATCAGTTTCTACAAGAGTTGTTATTGCTGGTGCCTCTGGATAAGATACATGAAAATATAATTATGGTTGCCATGGATAAAAGAGTACAAAAGGAGCCCAAGTGCGACATATTTTAGAAGACTTTTAAAAAGAAGAAGAAAAATTATTTTACCTTATTCTTTCCCTGGTAAAGTCATCATTCTCACCTGACCTTGACTCTCGAAGAGAAAGATAAAAGGCAATTAAGAGAAAACTGCAAGGTTTTCTGGAATGTTTCCTTCAACAAGCTGAGAAAATTAAGCAATTCAGCTGGATGCAGTAATGGGTTATTTTTTTTTCATTCCAAGTCCATATGCATACTTGTGTATGTAAAACTATACATATAAATTTATTCACAACACTATTATGAACTGTCACAAGGACTATATACACTAGATGATGACACAGAACTGAGCACATTTTCAGCCACACACCGTCTAGCCCAGGATGGTTTGAGTCCTCACTAGTAAAACCTTTCTACCTTAATTGAGGGAAGTCCACAGGAATATGGTCCTTACAGGGCTGCTGTTGAGGCCTACAAGAAAAATCTCCAAAAACATAATAAAGAGCCCTAGTTATCTGTAGAAATTATTTTCTTTTCTCTGTTTTAAGTTCTTTATACATACTTGAGATTAAAGGCAATTATAAATAGGCTGTTCCTTGCATTAAAGAAAAAGGGTTTACATTAAATAAGCATTTTTTTCCCCACCTATTATGTAAAATGCCTTTGCTGATCTGCTACAAAATTCAGCAATTACTAACTAAAAGGAGCCCTCCCCCCCTCATTACAGATATCTCTTTTAAAATGAAATGTTGTTGGGAATGCTCTGCTTTGGCCACATGTATGTAAACACAAGGTTTGAGGTGCTTGTCTCACCTAGTCAGTATCTGAGTGCACGAAGGAGCAGAAGACCATCAATGCTAAGTTTTCTATGTTTATTCTTTGTTGTTAATGTGTCAATTATATAAATGTGAAGACCAAAAATGTTTTAATCCACCAAAAATGTACAGGATCTTTTATTATTTTTAGATGAGGGGAGTCAGAAGCTGTAGAACTAAACAGAACCTCAAGAAATTACTCTTGCTCATCCCAGTATTAAAAATGGGGAGGAACAGGAGCATTTCATTAGACCTCTGAAAAGACAGGCACAACAGAATGAGGATAAGATGGAGAGCTCACTGATGAAAATTATTTAATGTCTGAAGTTCTGAAAAGAGCTAGTCAATAATCCCCCTGAATGTACAAAAGATAGTCTAGCCAAATGCTAGCTTCAGTGTACAACAGCCTTTTATACTGGCAATACTGGAAATAATTGATATATTTTTAGCATCAGGAAAATGGACTATGTTGAATAGTCAGATACAAAAACTGTGTGGGATTCTGTTGACACAGAGAATCTTCAACCATTGTGGTTTATAATTGCAAAGAACCGGATGGTGCAAAGTGATTCTTGCTCAGATCTGAGTGATTTGGCACAGACGGCTAGACAGAAGGGAAGGAGGTAAATTTCTTTCTCATTGCTCAGAGCATATCTCAGATACAAAATAAGGGAGGCTGCATCCTCAAGCTCCAGAGACATTATGACTATGCTGGAGTATATCCAACAGAGGATTCAAAGGCCATTTCAGTAGTGCTTGTGCACATAAACCCAAACCTTCATGACAGCTCCAGTTGTGAGGGAACTGGACTCAGGTGAGACAATACAATTAGAAACATATGCTTGGTTTTAAACACTGCAGGCACCTTCTGTAGCTGGGAACAGCTGTTCTTACAACTGTTTTAAAGATCTAAGCACAGGAAAGAATGAGGGACCTCTATAAAAAATGTGACAATATTAAAAATACAGCTTTAATGGAATTTTCTTCATTATATTTAATTTAATTAAGGGTGTGGGATTTAGAACCAAAGCCATTTTAACATTTATTACCTCAAATATGTTTTATATGTTTTCTCCTGGTCATTGTTCATGAAGAAAATTTAATGCAGATGTTTAGTTTTACAAAGTTGTACAGTTAGATCTTAATCATGTCAGTGTATAGAATGTACTTAATATGTGTATAGAATGTACTTAATATGTACTTTATATGCCTTAATATGTGTTCCTGTCTTTTTTAATATGAGCATTATATATGACTAGGGATGAGAACTACAGGATACAAAATACCTAAATCTTTTCTGAATGGAGTATAAAAAGCTGTAATTTTGGTTCACTAACTGTCCACTGAGTTTTGTATTTAATTTTCTCAGTTTCATGAATTGTATCATCTGAAAGAGTCCTGAAGTGGTAAAATAAGAGTGTCAAGGTTTAGGAGACAAAAGGGTGCAAGAACATTTTCCTACTCCTTACTAGAATTGGAAACTGAACCTAAGACAGTAAAATGTTTCAGCACACACTAGCATCCAATGCAGAGAGTGGTGACAGACTTATGATTAGTTATTGGCGATATAAAACAAAGCAGGGACCATTTGGAGACCCACTCAAATGGTATGGCTCCCATCACATGCTTAAACTTCCTCCTGTTCTTTCTCCAAGACCACAGTGATTATGTTAAAATTGCTTAGTGGGACATTTATGTGCTTTTCCCCTAACTGCATGTGCTTTTTCCCTAGCTAAGCCTGGGCATTGTCTATGAGGATACTATTTGCTCGAGGGCAAAAGCTGTGCAGAATGCATTACAAATTTAGCAGCATGAACATCAGAGCCTCGGCTTCAATTTGTTCACTAACACAAATTTAGTCAAAGGTTCCTAACACTGCCAAGCAACTGGAATTGATAGTGCATTTTTTTCTTGTTCAGTCTTCTTTTCAGTATCTATAGAAAATACATTTTAAAATAGCTACAAATTCTAAATTATGCATTCAAAAGCTAGGAAATACAAGATAGGGTTCAAATTGGGAAGGTAAACAAAATTACAGCAATTTAGGCACTTATCTATCTTGTGCGTCATATGAAGCAGAGGTTTTTTGTAAAAAAATAACTTGATGATGAATTTAAAGACTGCTAGAGTCCAAACACACAGATACATGAATTATGTTTGCACAAATAGCCTTACTAGTTAGGCATTATATTTTTACATGTAAATAAAATATATCTAGATCAATCTGAACCAAAAAACATCTCTGAGTAGTCTCCATATGAAAACAAGAGAATTTATATAAGATTTTGAAGTGAATTTTCTATCATGTCTTATTTTTTTAGAGACTTTTTGGGTTTTTTTGCAAAAGAATGTAATTTTTTCAGGTTTCCTCATAATTCAGCCACTCTTTGACTGTCTTTGTTGGTGAAGCGATAAGTAGCTTGGGAAAAGACTATGGTCTCTGATGTGTGGGTTTCCATCTGTGGCTGAGTGCCTGCATCTGTGTTTAACCTTCAACGTAGAGCTCACCGGAAATATAGTTAATAAAGTCACTGTAATCTAGAGAGTTGTTCTGCTGACCAAGCTGTACAGAAGACTCAGTTTTACAGATGTTCAACACCATTTTTGAGATCTTGGGCTGTCCAAAACACCTAATGGGAGTAGTTTCATGTTTACCAGGACAAATGATAGGACTCATATGGCACTGCTGCCCCTCTCTCAAGCTCGTTGTAGGCCAGGCAAAATAACCTTAGAAAATTGCACTAGACAACAGGCAATTGAACTTCAGGTTTGACCAAACCCAGAAAATAAGCAGAGCTCTTCATAAATCACCAGTATTTGGTACTCTCAAGCATTAATAGCAACAGTGGTTGATATTTCCTTATTGAATCCTCCTGTGGAAGGTGATACACTGGAACAGGTTTCTCAAAGAGGTGCCAGATGTCCCATCCCTGGAAACATTCAAGGCAGGTTAGGCATGACTCTGAACAACCTGATCTAGTGAAAGATCAGAGATCCCCTCACTGAAAGGGATTTAGATGAGATGACCTTATTTTCCTGTAACATTATATGAATTGAATATTTCATTTTTGTGGTATTTAACATTGGAGAGCTTTGCTGCTGTTAAGATGAAGGGTCCTAAGAGGTCCAAATTCTTTCTTTTGAAGGACTGAGGGAAGTGCTATTTTCACTGGTAATTATTGAAGTCAGGCTTTTGCGCTAATTCAGAAAGAAAACAGATCTTAAGTACTGAATTTCCCCCTCAGAATATGAGTTGGGTTTGAAATGTGAAAATACACTTTCCAGCCAGCTATATAACCATTAGCATTCTGGCCTTGCTACTGCAAGTAGAGCAATGAGACAAGGGAGGGGAACCATGCCTCTGTTACATTCTCTATCAATTGTCAGTCTCCTCTTCCAGCTCTGGATCCAAACCAAATTCTCTGCTACTGAGTTGGAGAGAGAAAGGGAATGCTGAAAAGCTTGACATTTTCTGAAAAACAATTAGAAGCTGTATATTTCCATTCTCTTTCACGTTACTGCTCATTCTACCCATAGGTTTTTATTGAAAACGTACACACCAAAAATTGATCCTGGTTTTGATAACATTATTCTAAAAGTGGCATTCAGAAGCACAGATAATTTAAATCAGCAGTTTCTAGTAAGGCTAGGATGTATTAAGTGAGGCTTGGAAGAAATTGATCCTTTCACAGTGAAAGCATTAGAAAGAATTCTTAAATCCTCTTTCAGTCCATGTGATCTGAGATGAAATGTGTTCAGTGTGGAATATCTTCCAGCACACCACAGGGAATTTCATACCAATATATTAACATTAAGAATACATCTCTGACCAAAGCTTTTGGTCAGAATTTATATGCACTGTCACAGAGTAGGGCATCTCAGTGTGTGTTCCATGGCATGTAGAATAACGATAGCATGAACACGAAGTGCAGCATAAATGTCAGCACATTCCCTCAGCTATCTTGCATAACCAGTTCAGTTTCTTAATGTGTCAGCTTAAAAGTAGCTGCCTTACATCTACTGTATGCACCTACAATAGAGAGGTATTACCTCTTTTGCTGCTATGTTAGGAAATAACTTACACTGACAACAATTTTGTTTTCCTTTAATAAAAGCCTTGAAACAAAATAGTCACATCTGTTGCTTTCTTGTCTGAAACAAGCATCTGTCATTTATACTGCACCAGACTCTTTTTCAAGTGTTTTTCAAAAGCTAATAGCTATTTTTCCCAGCACTCAATGCATTAGGATTTACTCATTTATCAGCTAGGTAACTGAAGACACAAGGTGGATAAGTGACTTACTCAAGGCTGCCCACAAACTGAATGATAGCAGTAGGCACAGAGTTCAAGTCTTTCTTTTCCACTGTTCTGCTGAATGCTCTTCCACTTTGTGATTTAAGATATTTCTATTCTGTTTTACTCAGGACCCAAGAACTAATTAATCAATGAGGTGAACTAAGAAACTGTACAGCTGACGTGTCTGGGGCTTTTTTGTTGTTTTGTTTTTTGGGGGTTTTTTTTGTTTTCTTTTTTTTTCTGTTTATTTGTTTGTTGGGTTTTGGTTTATTTTGGTTTTTTATTTTGTTTTAATGTACATAAATTTTCTCATAGTTTAAAATTTCCCATCCAGCAGGGCACTAATCAAAGCTGGCTTGCTATTCGCATTAGAGATCGCTGTTTGTCTAATCCAGATTAGGTGTCAGATTCCAATACAGTTTTGTCCAAAGAAGGAGTTCCTGAGGTTCAGGGTCAGAGATCACAGACTTTCCAAAGATGACAAGTGTCCTCTCTCCTTGCCAGTAAACAATTGCTTGATTCAGTTAGGAAATACCAGCTTTGTTTTCACTATCCATAAAACCTGGAGTGGGATTTGCTTATATCATTTTATACCTCTTAATAGTAGAACTAATCACTTTATTGTCAATGAAGATGCATAATGGTATGTACAGTGATTCATGTGGTCAAATGTAGTAATTTGGTTTATAGTTGATAATACTCATATACTAGTATTGACCAGTTCAGGTATGTCAATTCACATTAAAACATCTAAGCTTACTAAAATGAATGTTGCCAGTGCTGCATTCCATTACATCCAGAAATTTGGGACCATTTTTTCCTTCCCAATCTAGCCAAAACATACACTGGAATGCATATTTTCTTCTGTCCTTCTCAGGGGCACAAAATAGAACACATGGAATTCCAACAGCAAACAGTTTGAGGATGGGAGTTAAGGGATGGGGTGGGTTGGGAGAAGACCTGGAAAAAGCTGTATGCTTTCTTCTTTAGGGAAAGCTAACACTGGCTAAAAGACAGGCTACAACCAGGGGAGTGACGCTGAGTCTGTGAGGTGTCCTAAGGCTTATGGGCCAAAGGTGCCATGAAGAACTTCATAATAAAGTCGCATCACAGAGGTGCAATTGTGATTTGATAATTTAATTTGCATCTCATGTAACTGCCTTTTTGGGAGGAGAGAGTATTCACAGAACCACAGAACCATTCTGGTTGGAAAAGACCTTCAAGATCATTGAATCCAACCATTAACCTAACACAGTCCTTAAATAAACCATATCTCTAAGTACTATGTCTATATGACTCTTAAATACCTCCAGGGATGGTGATTCCACCACAGCCCTGGGCAGCTTGTTTCAATACATGATAACCCTTTTGGTGAAGAAATTCTTCCTAATATCCAATGTAAACCTCCCCTGGGGCAACCTGAGGCCATTACCTCTTGTTCTATCACTTGTAACTGCGTTGAACAAACCAATCCCCATCTCTTTACAACCTCCTTTCAGGTAGTTGTAGAGAGTGATAAGGCCTCCCCTCAGCCTACTTTTCTTCAGGCTAAACAATCCCAGCTGCCTCAGCAGCTCCTCATAAAACATGTTCTAAAGCCTTTATCAGTGTTGCCCTTCTTTGGACACGCTCTAGTAGCTCCATGTTTTTTTTCTATAGTGAGATGCCCAAAACTGAATATAGTGTATGAGGTGAAGCCTCACCAGTCCCAAACACAAGGGCAAGTTTACTTCCCTTGGTCCTACTGGCCACGCTAGTCCTTGTACAGGCCAGAATGCTATTGTTAAAAACAGTCTTAGGAACAGTCCCTGGTATATTTTCCCCCGTCTTGAATATTGTTGAAAAAACAGGAAGCAGAGGTAAAACCAGACCTGGGATCTTGTTTAAAATTAATACTATAGATACACACCCATCTCAGAACTTAACTGTGCCTCAGTCTTGTTTTCTTACTAGGGTAGACTTAGTCTAAAATTCTAAATTCAGCTTTGTTGAGTGCAATGCCCTGTGAAGTCAACACCCAAAGTTTTGTTCAAAAGCCCAACCTTATTTGTAGGTTGTTATTCTTTAGAATCATAGAACCATAGAATCATTAAGGTTGGAAGGGACTTTAAAGATGATCAAGTTTCAACCCCCCTGCCATAAGCAGGGAACCCTACCACTAGACCAGGTTGCACAAAACCTCGTCCAACCTGGCCTTAAAAACCTTCACAGATGGGGCATCAACAACCTCCCTGGGCAACCCATTCCAGTTCCTCACCACCCTTACAGTGACAAATTTCTTCCTAATATCTCACCTAAATCTCCCTTCTCTCAGTTTAAAACCATTATCCCTTGTCCTATCACTATCTTCTCTGATGAAGAGCCTCATCCCAGCTTTCCTATAGGCCCCTTTCAAGTACTGGAAGGACACAGTAAGGTCTCCTCGGAACCTTCTCTTCTCTAGGCTGAACAGCCCCAAGTCTCTCAGCTTGTCTTCATAGCAGAGGTGCTCCAGGCCTTTGGTCCTTTTTGTGGCTCTTCTCTGGACCCATTCCAACACGTCTATATCTTTCTTGTGCTGAGGGCACCAGACTTGTACACAGTATTCCAGGTGGGGTCTCACCAGAGCAGAGTAGAGGGGCAGAATCACCTCCCTGGCCCTGCTGGCCACACTTCGTTTGATGCAGCCCAGGATGCAGTTGCTCTCTGGGCTCCAGCACACACTGGCAGCTCATGTTGAGGTTCACCTCCTAGTCCTTCTCCTCAGGACTGCTCTCCAGCCATTCTCCTCCCAGCCTGTATTTGTGCCTGGAGTTGTACTGACCCAGGTGCAGGACCTTGCACTTGGCCTTGTAGAACTTCATGAGGTTGTCACTGGCCCACCTCTCCAATCTATCAATGTCCCTCCGCTTAGGATGTCAACCACACCACACAGCTTGGTATCATCAGCAAATTTGCTGAGGATACACTCAGTCCCACTGTCCATGTCTCCAACAAAGATGTTAAACAGCACTGGTCCCAGTACTGACCTCTGAGGGACACCACTCATCACCTGCCTCCATTTGGACATTGAGCTATTGACCACAACTCTCTGGGTCCACCCATCCAGCCAATCTCTTATCCACTGAGTGTTCCATCTGTCAAATCCATGTCTTGTCAGTTTGGAGACCAGGATGTCATGTGGGACAGTGTCAAACACCTTGCACAAATCCAGGTAGATGACATCAGTTGCTCTGCCACCATCCACCGTCTCTGTAGCCTTGTTGTAGAAGGCCACCAGATTCTTTACATTATTTAGTTATTTCAACTTCCCTATTTTTCACTTCCGTGTAACCCACATACCTGAAAGAAATTTCTATACGGTGGTACTGATGAAAGTTGAACCTTGTCTTTAGATAATAGGATTATGTTGACCTCTGAAAGTTAGCTCTATTTGATCTGGTTTCTTCTACCTTATAGGAAACTTCTTCCTTTCATCTCAAATGTGTTGACATATACTTTTGCTTTGTACATCTAATTGATTTCTCATTCTGTTCCAACCAAAGTTAAACACATCTCTATGTATTTATGGTTCCATAAATAAGTATGAATATGAAAGCTGAGCAGGCCTGCTGTGTAGGTGTGAATAGGTCATTGTGTTCACAATTAACAGCACATCTACTGACTTTGATGATTATTTCTTTTATCGTTGCTATATTGTGTCAGAATAACCCAAAGATCATTTCATTACCTAAAATTCCTGACAAATATTTGATAGACAGCAGGGAAAAAGGCAAATTCATATGAATTTTATCTTACTTAGCAATTACCATTTTTTTAAATGACAGCTTTAATGCATTGAGAAAACTCTTAAGATAGATTCTACATTTTTGTTCATTACTTATAAAGGTTGTTTGATAGAAGAATCCATTTAAGTTACTTCAAAAGGTAAAATGTTTCCTTTTTCCAGTGCTGCTTCCTGTATACAATTATATTTAGATTTTTTTAAAAGTTTCATTTTTCCCAAAACAATTCCCAGATGTCATGGTTTTACTCAGGATTGGCAATTAAACAAGTTACAAAAATGCTCTGAATCGAATTCCCCTCCCACCCAGGTAGAGAAAGGAGAGAGATAACAGGGAGAGAGGCTTCTGGATTGAAAACTAAACTAGACAGTTCTAGTTAAATACTAATGATAAAAAAATAATAAATAACAGGTACAAATAGCAACACCCCTATCACCTCTCCCCCATCCCCAGCAACTCCCAGGGCACTCTCCTGAGCTGTGAGCAGTTCCAGAATGTTCCAGAGCACTGCTGGAGAGAGCAGCAGAGCAGACAGGAGCTGAGGGAAGAGTTATGAGGGTCAGGAACACCTGGGTCTAGGGATTAATGGTGATGGACAGATGGAATCCTCCCTGCACTCCAGCAATGAACAGAAGAGAAGGGAAGAAGAAGAAAGACTTGATTTCCATGTTCCCTAAGTTTATACTGAATGCTATGTAAACATACACATGGAATATTTTGGTTGGCCAATTTTGCTGTCTAGTCTGCTCTCCCCCAAGGAAGGGTTGTAGATAGGACTCTTCTGCTCCTTTAGTGTCTGAAGCAGCAGGTTCACCAAGTGGAGCAAAGTGTCCTTGGTCTCTTGCAGTAAATATAAACATTCAGGATTTATCAGTCCACTAGCTGGAAAACTTGCTGCTACTTTCAGCAAGTGGGCTGCTTAAAAGAGTTCACTAAAGAAAAAAAAAATAATAATAAAAAAAATCAGTAAAATACAACTGGCTTCACTCTGGCTCAAACCAGGATACAAGAGATGTATTTTCTAGAGCAAATTTTTCTAAGGAGTTATCCCGTGTGTTACTGGCAGTTTAAGCATGCTAATATTCTTAAATTAAAATTAAAAACACCTGAAGCTTAAAATCTTAAAATACTGTTACTAATGCATTCCATGATGCAGAGGAAAACTAACTATGTACTGGACTGGATTAGTCATAGCCTGGCAGCATATCAATGTAAATGACTGTTCCTCTGTTAAGCCCTTGTAACATCGCATCTATTCTATGTCCAGTCTTGGAGTCTCTTGTGCAAGAGAAACATGGAAACCTGAACTAAGTCCAGAAAAGGGTCACTCATGGTGACAATTTAGGGGACTGGAGAACTTGAAAACCAAAAAGGCACTGAGAAAAATGGTAGCTTTTTTCAACTCTCTCATGCAGACGTGTGGAGAATGAGAAGTCACATCCTTCTTGGAGGTACACAGAAAATGCAGAAAAGCAAAGAGATGTAAGTTGCAGAAAGAGAAACTCACACTGGATGTAAGGAAATATATTCACAGTGATGATGATATGACCTTGGTGCTGAGTCCTAAATGTCCTCAAGGTTCTCCATCCATAGAGATAATGAAAATTTGATTGAGCAAGAACCTATGCAAAGTAAAATCTTGACTGATGTCCATTACTACAGCCTCTTGCTTTCCATATTGCAATGCCTCACTTGCTGCCAAAGACAGCTTCATATTTTCCTGAGGGAAAACAAAGGCATCTGTACTTGAGGGAAAACAAAGGCATCTGTACTTGGCACCCTAAATTTCTAATGGAGGCTGTTATTAGAACTGGTGCCCTGTGAAAAATCTAAGCTGTTTTCATTTTCATGCAAAAGAGAATACAGGAAGTGGCAGTGTTTGAGGCTTAATATATGGTGCAATATGGGACATTTCCTCTTTCCTGTTTTTGGACCAAATGTTGCCTTTAAGCATCCTGAAATGGAATTTCTGGGGATAAAATAGAAGAAACGAGGGAACATGCAAAGGTATTCAGAAGCCTTAATAGTGCTGCAGCTATCTGAAACTTTGTTAGTACTACTCAAGTTTCTATGTCCTTGTTATGTTTATATATACTATGAACTGTTATTCATATCAGCTCTATAATCCAATTTTCCCTTAAGTAGCTGTCTCCATTTAGTGGTCAGGGTGAACCAAAATGTAGAATGGAATTATTCTCTGGTACTGCCTTCCACCCTCCCAGGGGAAGAAAAAAAAAGGGAATAAGAAAGAGAGACTTCAAGTTTGGAAGTTAAAACTAGTACAGGTTTGATGGAACAGGAAGGGTTAGTAACATGTGGGATAATAATTAATAGTAAACAAGTATATACAAAACCTGACTTCAGTGGTTGCTGAATAAGTCTCCAAAAGTCCCTCGTGGCAGAGCTGACTTGGGAAAAGAGGCCAGGGCTTTTCCCAGCATCTGACTGAGTTGGATCCTGCAGAATACATGGCAAGCTGAAGACAAAGAGCACAAACCTGTCTTCAAGATGTCCACTGGGTGAACAAAGGAAGGCAGAAAGGAAGCAGGGATGGGATTCCCTGCCCTCCTGGCTTTTATAGGTCATGGCAGGAAGTGGAAGGCAATATTAGCCCCTGTCTGTTCTTCTCTCTGGATCCCCCAGGGACATAAACAGCACCCTTTCTTTACTTCCTCTTACTAATACCATAGAATTAGACTCTGCTCGCTCAAACTGTAATAGTAGCTTATGCTGTACTTGTGTAATATCCTTATCACTGATCACTGATAAGACTGAAGAAAGTCCCCAGAGAAGACAAGACAGTCATCTTTTATTTGTCAATGTTTTTTGAAGCTCCCCGGCCATGACCGATGGTAGTTCAACCCCATTATCTAATGGCTGGACTCAGGATACTAAGACAAAATCACACCAGTCCAATTGTATCAGGATGCCTCTCCAGCACTCTCATTTTATGAATAAAAGGGGGGAAAGCCATAAAAAAATAATAAAAGGAAACAGAAAATATAGTGGGAAAAAAAAAAAAAAAAAGAAGTGGAAGATGGATAGAAGGAGATTTTCAAGAATGTATTTCTAGAAAATACAAGGAGTAGAAAAACAGAACGGCTGAGAAGAAAACTAGGGAAGAAAATACGTTCTGCACTTGGGAATCAGTGTCCTACATTGCAGCTTGAGAAGCCTAGGAGGAAGAGAGTCTGCTGTGCTTTACATGCTAACCTGAAGATATATTATTCTATTCTACAATGCAATGTCAAATGTCTCTTGGAAACCTAAATAGATTATGTCCACTGCTTCATCCCTATCTGCTGCCTGCATTCTCCTTATGATAAGACAGAGATTTATATTCTTATTCTTCTCAGATGGGTACATCAATCTCTGCTGTCAGTTACCTGTCCGAATAACAAACCTGCATATCACAGAAATGTTTTAAATGTAATGTTGATAGATGTTGTTTGTGCACACTTGGCATCAACTTACAGTCACTTCCCTACAAATCACAATCTTCTCAAGAAACCCTTATTTCTGTCTTTCCTATGTTCTCACCATCAAGAACTAATTATGGTCATGGAGTCATTATCTGGGACCTTTCTAGGAATTCTGTGCTTCTCTGTCACCAGACCGAGTCACTAAGCTGTTTGCAATAACCACTATTGCCATTCTTGTTCTGTCTGCAAAAATTCTGGTTTGCATTTTGAGAACAGAAGAGTTGCCAACCCTGTTAACAAAGCTGCATATTTTCAGTGAAATCTCCAGTTTAATTAAGCATTGCAACATGTTCTCCTCTCTCTTTGACTGCTCCTACCTACCATTATTCACATGCCCTCTGATAACCACTCAGGGTTCCATTCACTGCACCACCAGCTGCTGTCTCAGCTCCAGGTTGCAGCTCACTACTCCTCCCTCCTGCCTACAGCAAGCACCTACTACCACTTTTCATCTACCAA
>NW_009970718.1:5042272-5042727 GCF_000747805.2 Chaetura pelagica | reverse complement strand
TCTGCTCTTTTACATTTTTCATCACAGAAACAGTGAGAAGCAACTAGGTCTTGACCTAGCAGTTGGTCAATATAATCAGTGTCAAAAACTTGGCTCCTTCCCATATCTGAGTTTGGATCCTGCTCTCATAGACATGCTGCAAGAAAATGTAAACTTCTCTCAGAATTACAAAAGCCAATTTGTAATCATTCTTTTGCATTGTTGCACTGGCTCATTATGTAAACAAGTTACAGAAGGCAAGTCAGAACTTTTTTTTGCACAATTAATGAACTGTTTACTGACTTGTTGTCACAGTTTGACTCAGGTCCGACAACAATGCTCTCGATCCCCCCTCCCCCCAACCCAGGTAGGGAAGGAGAGAGAGAAAAAGAGAGAGACTTGGCTGGATTGAAAACTAAACTACACAGCTTTAATTAAAACACTAATGAATGATACAAGAAAATATATACAATTAT
>NW_009970718.1:5022994-5041817 GCF_000747805.2 Chaetura pelagica | reverse complement strand
TTTTTTTTAAAAAAAAAAAAAAAAAAGATAATTTTGAAAATATTTTTCTCTTACCTATTTCACATTTCTGATTTTCTTCCCTCATAAATCACAGAGAAACAATTTCACTTGGTGTTCAGCACATTGCACAGTGGTCTGGTTATTTCTTGCATAAATTACAGATGCCTTCATCTACTTTTCAGTTTTGGATTTCTCACAATAGTCAGTTTGCAAAACTATTTTACTAGTAATCCCTGTCAATGTAAACTCACAGAAGGGCTAGTGTAACACATTGCTTGTGAATTTGCTCTTTTTCTCTATAACCTCCTATATCCTTAAAACAATGAAATGGTCAATGTACAAGACACTGAACATCCATAGATGAAGTTATCTCATACACTTCTATATCCTACATGTTGTTCTTTTAATTTTTCAGTCCTTTGCCTCAAGTATTTCAGTCTTATCAGATTACAGCTCCCAGTCATGTAGGATCAATATTTTTATGTGATTACAAACCCGTATAACTTTAAAAAACCCCTGAAGAATATTAATGAATATAAAATATTTTATTTTGATATCTACTAAATATGTTAATTTTTTTCCTTGTTGTTCCTGCTACAGGAAAGGAAAGAATTTATCACAGGTCACAGTGGGCCTTTATATCAAACTTACAAAGCTATAGCATTATTATTAATGTTTAATTTAACAATGGCAATTTCAGAATGAAGAGGGCCTCCAAATTTATACAATTCTACCATAATAAATAGAATGTAAAAATTGATGTACTGTGCACAATTTCTAAGAAATTGTATTTGTAAATTAATTCTTACATACTAGTTTCTAATTGAATACTGTTTAAATTAATGCTAAAGAACACCTGATGGACAAGTTTTGCCTATCACAATGATAATACCAGTGCAAGGATATCTTATCAGTCTGAAAATGGAAGTCACAATTAACATGACTGGGAAATGTGCTCATTAAAATATTAAATATTTAAATTTAATTAAATTACATAATTTAATTAATTAATTCCAAACAACAGACAAGACCATCAAGTGAATTGTTTCAGTCTCAACTAGGCAGTGACAATTTAGTTTTTCCCCAGCTTTGAGTGGAAAAAAAAAAATTACAAGTCTTTCACGTAAAATGGAATTTTGGAAAACATCTATTTTTAATTAGAAATTCATATTTTAAACTTAATTTCTCCATGTAATTTTGTTGTATTTCATTAATTTGAATACCTTATTAACTATCTTAAGAGTTACACATTTTGAAAAGATCTAGTTGATCAAAACCAGCCTGAATATAGATAGAGTTTTAATTCATTATGTTCTTTCCAGCTGTGCATTTCCAAAGAAGCAATCAGATTGGTATTTACATGCTGATTATTTTTTGAGGACATGAAGCTTACAATTTTTATATTTGATATAACTTTTTTTCCAACAGTTGAAATCAGCAGTCCAAATAACTTTCTTCCTTAAGGTGTTAAATATGACCTAATTTTTTGAGAAAAAAAAAAATCTTAATTACTAAAGCCAAAGGTTTTTTTGAGGAAAATTGTAAAGGGATAGGAAATGTATATGTCCAATCTAAAAGAAATTCAGAGTACTCTACAATTTCATTTTCCTTTATAAAAATTCAAGAGAGAGACTATCAGCATAACAGTAGCATATTAAGTAGTACAGAATTGCATTTTGCCACAGTTTAACAAATTACTATGTATTCTATTATTATACTTCTGAAAGATTCTAGTTTGTTCAAAATGCTTTGATCAACATTGCACATTCACTTTTTTCTTCCTCTTCCCCCATGCATTTACAATTACAAAATTTAATCAGATGATTGATTCTAAACATTATTAGTAAAATAATTTCTACAGGACCTAAGAAAAAGAAAGAGATTGTTCCAGTAAATACTTTTGCAACTTGGCAAACAATCCTAATCTTCAGAAAACACCAAAACCCCAACAAAACCAACCATAAAAACAACAAACAAAAGAAGCACGGAGTAGCAAATGTTGCTGTGAGTTAAACCAGTAGTTGGAATGAATAATGGAAAGAAACAGCTTGTGAAGGACCAGGTATTTCCTTACACGAACATGAAATGTCCTTTGAGTCAGCAGACAAAACTGACTTAAAATGGCGTCTCCACGAGGCGCTGAACCCCCTCTGTGTGTGTGTGGGGGGGGCAGCTGCTGCGGGTGAGGAGCCGCGGCCGGAAGCAGGGGCGGAACTACGTCCCGTCTGATTGGCTGAAAAGCCCGGAAATACAAAACCGGCCAATCGGGAGCACAGAAAACCCCATAAAAGAGGCAGCGCGGCACGCCCCTCTCTCTCTTGTTCTCTCCTCGTGTTCGGGGCGGTCCTCTCCACACACTGCTTGCTGCGCGCTGCCGCCCCACAGCCAAAGCCCCGGTCCCAAAGTCCTGGAGCCGCTCGCCGCGCCGCTGAAACCGCCGCGTTTCCAGGGTCTGCAAACAGCCGTGCCGCAGCTACGGGGGGGGGCGACCTGCGCTCTGCGCTGCCGCGTGGTGAGATAATTCCGGCTACCCCAGCTTATAGGGGAAAGTATAATCTTGTCTTACCTGCACACAAATCGCGACCCTATACGGGAACTTTGTTGGGCATATCCCTCCCCCTCCTTCCCTCACTTAAATAAGTAAAAAAGGTGTGTAACTAAGGTGTATTTCATGTGTTTTAATCACTCCTTTTGAACCTCCTGCCCCAAATTGCTTTGTTTTCCCCACAATAAGCCGTGCATTTCGTAAATTCTAATTGGGGATTGGCTGCTGTTATTGGAAATATTAGTAAGCACTGAGCAAGTTATTCACTCGAAAAAGTCAGGGCATAAGCCCCTGTCTCCTCTGTGTGAGGCGATACCCACGTGTGGATCTCTCAGCAAATCCTGATAAGTTAATACACTCCAATAAGGAGATATAATAGGTCACGGATCGTGACACAGCTATTTCATTAAAAAGTCTTCATTGTTTATCAAATGGCCCAAGAAAATGTTTACACCAGATTCTCGCATGGTGTAAATTATTATGGCTCTGTTACCTTCTTGAACATTTGGGAAGGAGTGTTTATGCAGGTATCACAACAAATTTCACTGAGTGATGGTCTGCCTTCTGCACAGGGCAAATACATGTATTTTGAAATAATTCATTGAGCCAGTGACTTGATTAATCTTATTGCAGAAATTCCAGTTCTGCTTCTGTTTGATTCAGCTGTGAAGTAAAGGTTTATACAAGGTGAACTATCTCTTATCAATCAAGAAGTTCACATCTTCTGTGACTGCAATTCTTCGAAGTGCTGTGAGAAGCAGAAATATTTATCATGTTCTCAAGGTGGTTTCTGAGCCTTTCAATCTCATGCTTAGATCACAGACAATGCCTCCTTCTTCAGCCTTTTTGTAGACTGAGAAATCAGCAGTTTAAAAAGACATTCTCAGCATGGGAAGCACAGAGGATCTAGGACACATAATCAATCTTCAGATGCTCGCGGAAACTGCTAACAGGTTTTTATTTCTGTACACAACTGAAGGTTTAAACTGTTTGGTAAAACAGCTTCACTTTCTCTTTGCCTCTTTCTCTTTGTGTGCCTTATCCCGTTTTTGTCTCTCTCTGGTACTGTTTCATATTGCCAATATTTGCTTTTTAATTCCTTTGGTAAAATATCCATTACTACTTTTTACTCAGTCAAGCACATTCTGCAGTGAGATTTCAGCTGCTCATACTCACTTGAAAGTTATACTCAATATGGCATCCCTAGAAAAAAGAAAAATTAAATGTACTATAAGGCTTATTTTTGCTGTTCTGAAAGTTCAGCCAGAAAGAAAATAGCTACAGAGCAACCAGTATACGTTTTGTTAAGTGTGTGAAATGCAGGGATGATGCTACTGTAGAACTACATTAACATTATCTTCACAAACTAGTAGTACCTTGGTCATTGATAAGTGAAAGCTGATACTCATTGTGTGATGTTTTAATTCCTCCTGGCACTTCATTCACTTGTGAATGAATAATTTGTTTTACAAGTATTGTTCTGCTTTCCCACACAACACACTGTGCTCTCCCATTGTTTTTTGTTGCTTCCAGCCATTTCCATGACATCTTGTAATAACCTTGATCTCTTCCAGTCACTTTATTAGGCTCCCCTGGTAGCCATCCTCACAGTGAGCCTTTGACAGCACTCATCAATTCTGGATGCTGCAATTAATTGCAACACCTATCTCCTGGCTGCCTCTGTTAGTTCCTTCAGCCAGTGCTTCAAAACCTCCAGCAAAGCAACAGTGTGGGATGGGAACTATTCAGTGACTTCAACACAGCAAGAATAGGCTGATAGTTTAAGCAGAAATTTTACACAGAAATATCCTGCCATCTCCTCCTCCCCTAAATTCAATTTTCAGCCCTGTTTCCAGGGAATTGTGATAACATAGAAACAAAGAATGCTTTGCTTGGATTCTTCTTTCCTTCTTGTTAGTAGGGTTATGCTTTTTCCCTCATTGATGAGCTCATGTGGGAGAGAATTCAAAGGCCTTACATACAGTGTGTAGTCCTTTCCAGTCATCCTCTATCCATGAGTTTGGGATCAACATGTCTGTGCTTGTTCGTGTGTCTATGCATGTCTGGTGTGACCTGCAAGCTCTAAAGGCACAAAGTGAATTGTTCCACCCAATTATTTCACTGTGAATTTATTATTTATGTAAGAATCAAAATTATTATTTGCATGTTTCATGGAAATCGACCTGAGAAGGAAGAAAAACTCTTGGCTGTGTCTCCATTGGAGTATATACGTGCTCATAAGTGCTTTTAAATTCCTATCCATGCAGTTCCACAGTAATTCAGAGATCTTATGCTTTTAATTGTAATAAAGATTTTGGACTCTGACAGAATAAAAATACAAAGTAAATCTACTTTTCTCCTATAGCTGATCAGTACTGATGTCAGCAAGTTTTAATGGAAGGCAGTTACTTTGGCCTAGAAAAATTTTAAAGTCTAAAATAATTAAGTGTCAAACCCAGTTATTGGGAGGCTAAATGTACAGTCCACACACCTACCTGAATGGCAGAAAGAGACATTAAGGTACTGAAGTGAACACAGACAAATACTCTCTTACAAAAAGAGAAAGTAGTCTTGTCTACAATTACCTGTTACAGTCTTTGGTGTTATCTCAGGCTTGGCTCATCTTGAACATATGCACGTGTACATATTTATATGAAATATCAAAACCATGCCTTTCTTCCTACATAGTTTGTGAAACTGAATTTGGTGGAAATAGCTATCCTTAAATTCAGAGCTCAGATGTGCATGATGTGATCTTTGTTGCATGGTTTGAAGGCCTTTTCTATAGGTGTCATTCTCAGTAAGCTGAGAATTGAGTCATATGTGTATTTGACTAAATTGCACTCCATCCATCTAGTGCATTTCAATTTCAATAAAGAAGACAACCACATAAGTGTGTCCAGGAGGAGAATTAGAGTTTTAATGAATACACCTGCTTGGAAAACTTTTTTTTTTTAACTTTTTTTCTTTTTTCTAGTAAGCAAAGCTGTTATGGGAGCTGATATGGTGAAACTGAGTGCATTTTATATTTGAACAGAGAACAACATTTTTGCTGTAGAGTTGTGATGATTGTCTTATAAAATGTGCTGTTTCTCTAGAAGAACTGCGATCTGGTAAACAATGAAGCTGAGTGCCTTGCATGCAGCTTGTAATTTATTGACAGTGAAGGAGTGATCCAATTAGTAAGTGATTAATCACAGGTTGCCCTAGGTCTCAGACTGTATATTGAAAATGCATAAAGTAGAAGAGTATTTCATGCACAGGCCTTCACCTAACAGGCAATCACCATCTGAGAATGAAAACTATGTTAAAAAAAAGAACAACATGGGCAGCAGCTCAAAGTACTAATTATTTGATTAATTCTCTTTGTCATTTAGAAGTCTACCATTACCAGGCATGCATAATTATAAAGACAGCATCTTTGCTGCTTTATTACCATTTAAAAAAATAATTAATATTTTATTGTTGACACAGAGCAATGGAAATATTCAACATCTCCAGCTTAGGCAACTCTGTGGTGTGTCAACAGAAATTTCTATGTGGAATTTAATTATAGTTACTGGACATGAGATATAGTGCAGCATTTCAAAGAAAATTTAAAATGTTAAAATGCTAATTTTTAGAGTAACTTAATTAACAAGCAAAGTGATGTTTTATTTTGTAGTTACAACAGTAAAATAATATCTACAGCCCTTCAAATAAAGTAGAAAATAATTTTTCTTACTGTAATGCTAATTCTCATCCTAGCTTGTTGCATGTAAATCCCACCATTATTTGTCAAAATTTATCAAAAGATTTTTAAAAATGATATTATTTTAAATTGGATGATGAGATAGGATAGAAAAATATAGACTTATCAGTGCTGAACCATATGCCCAAAACTTTTCAGTTTTGCAATTAAGTAATGCAAATTACACTCAATATAGTAAAAACTGAATTGTGAAAAATTACTAAATTCAAAGTAAAAAATACCAGTTTTCAGGTGAACAAGCAGGGTATATCTCCATCAACTCTAAGCGTTTTACAATATAAGTTAGTAAAAGAGTACCTGAGCACCAGAAAAAGAGAATGAAAGGAAGACTTCAAGGTATATGAGGCATATTCATGCTTACTTCTCAAAATCGTATTTCATATAGTGATTGTTTACACCACTGTATCCTTAATCTTGATGGGGCTCAGCTGTAAGGCTGACCCAGGTACCCTGCGCTCCCTTCATAGGCAATAGAGAAAACAAAGGCTGCATTGACATAATTCTTTTCACCCTAAAGTAGATTACTAAAATTTGTAGACTAAAAGTGCTTATTTCCCTGAATTTGCTGCAAAGGTTCCTTGAAGTTAACTTGATTTCAACTGTACTCCTTTGTCTTTCACATTCATTGTAACATTGTAGATTCATCAAATAAATTACCTTAATCAGGCATGATCTGCCTTCAGTAAGCCAGTGAAAATAAACAAGTACTGAGAAAGACTACTTTCATGGTCCTGTTTCTATGGCAGGAAAGTCAATGATCTCGTGGACTTGAAGAATTCTCAAATCATGTTGTTATGGAAAAGCTGGTTGCTTAGTTTTTATTTAATATATGATTCTTCTCCTGCTTATTTCCAAACAATAAAAACCACCCAACTGATTATTGTTTGTCTGTGTTCTACTCTCACAATTAAGCAATATGTACTAAGAATTATTTCACAGAAAAAAAAAAACAAAACTCAGCCACAGATAACTCTACTGGCCTTCATGATCCCAGAAATGGTCACCTTCTTCTGTGTTGGACCTTTAGATGGTAGTTGATTCCTAAAAGCATTGGTGCAATTTTAGATGATGAATAAAAGGCAGCTCTGGTCTTGCTTACTGAATAACTGCAGAAATATTTTGGATTAGTTTATTCAGACAGACTGGATAATGCTGTCATAAAACAGAGCTGATGAACTTATATATTTATCAAAATTTTGTTGCCCTTACTTTTAGAAAGACAGTAAGTCAGAAAATAGAAGAAAGAGGGAACTCCTTGACTTGAATCTCAAAGGGCTGTCACTTTAAATCTTCTGTTTTCACTAGCTGTGTGGAAGGAAAAAACCTTTCAGAATGTGGATGGTGTGCAAAAATGTTATTTGAAGTTCTTCTCTCGACTGTCAGAAGGAGTATAAGCAGAGAGACACAGAATATAATTTTAGTCCCAAAGAAAATATTTAATTCCCCCCTTTTTATTTAATACTAGAATTGCACAGACTTAGATTAATTACATTTCTCCCAGGCAGGCATTTGAGTGGTTACTCCAAATTTACCTGATATTAAATGAGGGATTTGCCAGTGAAATTAAATCTGTGTATAAGTTACAGTAGCCTCAAGACAGTAGTCAATTCCATACCGAAAATGAGTGTAAGTTTAAAAGTCTTTTAATTCCAGTTTAGTGGAAAAGCACTTTGTTATTTGCCCTGACAAATGTGTGGGTTGGCATGTGCAAAAGTAAAGGCCCTAAATTACATTATTATTCTCTCTTGGTCGTAACACGAGCTTGTGCTAACCTGAGATACTGCCTCTGCCTAAATATAACACATTCAAAGATATCCCTTTTCATCTAAATCCACACTCACCTGGTTTCCATTCAAATAGCCTAATTTTGCTGCCCTGCTTCTGTCCTAACTATGAATTCACAACCAAGTAGGATTTAGCACTGTGTAATTATCCTACATAACGTATAATGGGTAAGTAGTACTCAGGCAGGAAACTAGCATCACTAATTCCAACTTCTAAAAAGAACTGTGGCACATGCAGTTGTAAGGTCTGAGTTTCTCTTGGTCAGTATGCCAGGCAGCTTCAGCTTTTAGACTGGATTGAAACAAGCAGCAAAACATACAATACTTAATTATTTATCCAGTAAATATATTACTATGCAGCTTATACCCACAGACATGAAGAAAAAAAAATACAAATAAACTTATTTTCATTCTGAATAAAATGGTTTTCAAACAGTATTCTTTCCATTTAAGAGTTTTTATGCCAGAATCATTCAGCCTCAGACTGTCTGCTTAAGAAATCTTTTTCTTTCCAATAAAGAGGTGATGCAAAATGTTTTTTTAACTATCACTTTGGAGTAATTAAATGGAATGTTGGAGTCACTTTATAACGCCACTCTGCAAGCTTTCTCTAATAGAGCTTCCTCTCCTATTCCAAAATAAGCAATTAGATAAGAGTGACAGCTGTTGGGGCAGCAGATGCCAGCATCAAACTGGTGATGAAAATACTGATTTTTCTTTTCAAAAGAAGAAAGCTTTTCAAATAGCGTGGCGGAACAACAAATAAACCTGAAGTGGTAGATCGGGGTTCCTTAGCTTTTACATTCCAAACACTTGCTTTACTTTTGTGATGTACCCAAGGACACAGAAAAGTTAGACCCAAAAAATGAACATACCTGCCAGTATAGGTCTCAATCTCATTTGAAATGAATTCCTAGGATAGCATATGTGTGTTTGCAAAACCATTTAAGAGTTGGAATAAATTGGAAGAGAAGGAACACTGTGGAGAAAAGGTGTAAGACTGGGCATTTCCAGGAAGGTGAAAGTGACATCCATGAGTGTCCTCAATATATTAAATCTTAGTGACCACTTTTCCTGCCAAGCCTAGCTGAAGAAAAGTGGAGTGGAGTCGAATGGAGAGGAGAGAAGAGGAGAGGGAAAGGGGAGAGGCAAGAAAGGAGGAGAGGGAGGATGGGGGAAACGGGGAAAGGGAAGGTAATATTGGACTACTGTAGAAGTTAATTAATAAAGCATAAACCAGGTTCTGTCATAATAGTCTAAAAAGGCTATTATTCAGGTCTGATAAATTTTCAAAATATGTTAATGCCTGGCTTCTTTCACTGTTTTAAGGATTAAGGATTGATTCTACTTTTGTAATGCAAATGATTCTTTTGTAATTATGGTCTTTTAACCTTTCTGGCATTCATCATATTTTAATTTATAGGACTCCTTTGCTTTTGAAAATAACTCAATTTTGCATTTGGGAATTGAAGAAGGGGGAAATTATCTAGCTGCTCCATTGACAACATTGTACTTTAATTTTTCTTCAGCTTTTAATTTCATTGCATGTTTATACCCATAAGCAATGAGTCTCAATATTATCTTGACAAGCTTATTTTTACATTTTTCAAACTAGAAGGAAATTTAGTAGAAAAGATCACTATGGCAAGTCTGCTATAATGGACCTCTAAAATAGACAAAGATACCCTGTAGAATGCAAGAACTCACATCTGTCCAAAATTTCTGCCCCCTGTTACTGTCACATTGTTCCAGTTTTTGAAGAAGGAAAATTTCAAAGATATTTTTAGTGTTTCAAATGGAACCTTATATTCTGAATAAAATCTCCAGAGGGTCAATATGTCTATTAGCCAAATGCATCTTCTTTAGTCAGAAAAGAAAACGTTTTTCTCTGTTTCAGATCAACAGGGAAATTTCAGCATTCCAGTAAGCCCATTAGATATTGTGCAATATTTATCCCTTCGTGTGCCTTTCTCTAAGAATTATTATTATTATTATTAATACCATTCAGAGTAACAACTCTGTGGCAACAGATCAGTCATGTAGTACAAAGTCATCAGACTGGGCAAAAAAGCTGTCTTTGCTGATAGGAACATCATACTGTGCTAAAATAAACTCTAACATTGAAGTCAGGTGTTTGGAGAAACACTTCTCATGTCACTGATGCCTGCCAAGAAGAGGTGAAAGAAAAACTGTTAAGTCTTCTAAAATTCACTGTTGTATGCTTACCCAATTTTCAGGATTTTAAAAAAGCCTTATATGACCTTAAATCCGACATAAAACATTTCTCAATATTTTCTAAATCTTCTGGTTTGGAATCATAGAATCACAGAATCCTAGGGGTCAGAAGGCACCTCAAAAGATCATCTAGTCCAACCCCCCCTGCCAGAGCAGGATCACCTAGAGCACATCACACAGGAACGCATCCAGATGGGTTTTGAATGTCTCCAGTGAAGGAGACTCCACAGCCTCCCTGGGCAGCCTGTTCCAGTGCTCTGTCACTCTTACAGTAAAAAAGTTTTTTCAGATATTCACCTTGTTGTTAATATGTTGTTTGCTCTCTAAAAGCAGTTTCACACTGTTTGTATCCTTTGGTCCCAAGAGAGATGTTCACATCATTATCATGTACTGCAACAATCAGAAAATGTGCTGGGTTTTATCATCAATTTATACACTCCACGTAATCAGGGCATGCTTAATCCAAAAGTTCCCAAGGGAAGTATAATGATGCTTAATTAGGATAGTTGTGTCATCAGCAAAGGTTGCTTTGTAATTAAAGTAGAGTACTATGCAAATCACTTCACCTGTCACTCCCTCTCTCTTTCTCCATCTATTTTCCTCTCTGTGCTTCACAAACATACTCTATCAGTCACATTTATGAACCTGTAAAATGAGATGAATACCTGCTTCACAATGAAGCTACTCCTCAAGGGTTAGAAAACATGCTCTGAAATTGTACCATGTAAGGCAAATGTGTTCAAATATCTTTAGGATAATCCTATGCTGCAGAGCAGAGTTTAGGCCAGGAGTGACCACAACAGGAGAAATAGCATCAGTTTACATGTCTCTACTCTAGCACTGCAGGTGTTCTGGTTTTGTCCTGGGAGCATAAGAACAAGTGACCAGACAGGACCTTCCACCCACTCTTTTCTTCGGATTCAGGAGTAACTTCTCATTTTAGTACAGATGCTTAAGGAAGGAAAGATGGACAGTTTTAATAATCTTTTTCCTGTCTAGTATAGAGAGGGCTAGTAGGGACCCTATCCATTTAACAGCATAGTTACACCTTAATAATTTTTAGATTCATATTGATCTCTGGACTGTCTAGATCTCCTGTGTCTTATTTGTTCTTAATGGTGGGACACACAAGTAGTGCCGTAAGGGGTTTCACAACTTACTGTCCTTAAGAAATTAGATTGTTTCTGGCACACCATATATACCAAAACAGCTCCTTGAAAGTCAGAATCCAAACTCCTGTTCCAGTTACCACCACTCAGAAGTGTTCTTTTAATGAAGAATTTGATGAAAAGAAGACAGGAAAATGATACCATACAGTTTTTCAAGAACAGCATATGACTGGACATATTTTTCTAATTTACTTATTTGTGGCAGAGCTCTTCTGCTAGAATAAACAGTGCAAAGACAAGGCAAGATTCCTGTTGAGTTGTGGACATCGTAAGAAGAGTATTGACTTTGCTGAGAGGCTTGGACTCAGTTGTCCTCTCCAGGCTATAAGTGATCAGTGGCATCTAGCTTCTGGGAAAGCCAAGTGCACATATATTTTCTTCTGCCGACTGTTTTGCTAGATAGGAGCAGTTACATCCATCTTGCTACTCAGGGGAAAACCTTTTCTCTCTACACGAACACTTGGTAATACCAGAATTGCCATGCACATATCTTCTCTGCTTTAAATTCTGTACCCTATTTTCATCTGACTCTCAAGGCAATTTAGGGTTAACTTATTTTATAAAACCCAAAGCACTTGTCAGTATGTGTTGCTTATTAGAGACTACTACTAGCACCACTGGTAGCCTCAGGATGGCAATGCATAGACTTTCATAATTGTCTGTTCATAGCTGGGCTGAAAGTCATTTTCTCATAGTGTAATTTATGGGCAGTGGCAGGCTCCCCTCATCCATGCATTGAGAAGAGTGCCAAGAGCAATATGCCAACCCTTACACAACAATCCTTGTGGCTGGAATGAGCTTGTGTTGAAAACATCACAGGAATAAAACTTCACAGCCAAAACTTTCTCATGTAGCTGCTACAGAGTGTATTCTGTAAAGAAATCAATCCTCAGTATGTATTAGCCAGTGGGGAAGAGGATTTAAAAAAAAAAAAAAAAAAGTGACCTGGAAGATCTATGTGATTGTTTAAATAATTGCCCATATCCAGAGAAGAAAGACATGCAACTTGGCACCCTGCAAAGATTTCTTCTTTTGCTGGAGCTTATTTTGGTTCAGAGTGTGGGGAGATTTGTATACACATAAATAAATCTCCAGTGTATTTCCAGTACAGCCCAGTGAACATTTTTTGGGAATAAGGTAAAAGGACTTTTAGACATACACCTTCTGAATAATTATTTTTGGTAAATAATTAATCTTTCCATAGAAAAAAGTAGTTTATAGTCATTTTATCTGAGCTCTGTATGAGGCCTAGTAGGCATGCTTTTGTTCATCAGACACTGGGCTGGCAACCTTACCTTTCTTCCAGTTCTTCCCTATGCCCAACAAGAGTTTCACAGAATCACAGAATATTAGGGTTTGGAAGGGACCTCTGAAGATCATCAAGTCCAACCCACACTGCAAGAGCAGGACCAAAACCAAAACACAACACAGCTGAAAAAAAAACAACCCCAAACAAAAGAAAACAAACAAACAAAAAAACCCCACAAACAAAATAACCCCATCACTAGGGTAGATCACTCAGAAAGGCATCCAGAGAAGGAGACTCCACAGCCTCTCTGGGGAGCCTCTTCCAGTCTCTGTAACCCTCACAGTAAAGAAGTTCTTCCTCATGTTGTCTACCAGGACTCCAAGGTCCTTCTTCATGGAGCTACTCTCTAACAAATCACCTTCTAGCCTGTGCTGGTGCATTTTGTTGTTCCTTCCCAGATGCAGGACTCTGCACTTGCTCTTGCTGAATTTCATTCTCCAGCCTGTCCAAATCTGGCTGAATGGCTGCACAGCCTTCAGGTGAGTCAGCCAATCCTCCCAGCTTTTTGTCATTAGCAAACTTGCTGAGAAGACACTCTGTCCCCTCATCCAAGTCATTGATAAAGATGCTGAACAGGACTGGACCCAGCACTGATCCCTGAGGGACTCCTCTAGTTACAGGTCTCCAGCTGGACTCTGCACCATTGCCCACCACTCCTTGGGCTCTAGTGTGTAGCCAGTTCTCAATCCATCTCACTATCTATTCTTTTATCCCACATATTCTGAACTTGCTCACAAGGATGTTATGGGAGACTCTGTCAAAAGCCATGCTAAGGTCAAGGTAGACTACATCCACTGGTCTCCTTGTATCTATTCATTCAGTTACAACATCATAGAAGGCTATCAGGTTAGTCAAGCATGATTTCCCCTTGGTAAATCCATGCTGACTACTCCTAAAGTTTCTAAAGTTCTTTCAGTATATTTTTTAATTTATCATGTGATATCCAGCATTGATATAAGTTACTGAGTTCCTGAAGGCACAAAAGTAGTAATTCATAATGAATATAAATTGTAAACAATAGTAAACTGCACAATAACATTCCTCTTATAATCTCATTATAATCTGTTAGAAAAGTTTGTGTTCTAGAGGCTCCAATCTAAAATTTGCATGAAATGCTTTACATGATTTACAAACTCTCACAGCTCTGAGCAATATGTCAAGCCATTCTCTATGCTGCTAATGCTAAATATTTATAAATAACTTGAATTTCAACTTTCTGTACAAAGACTAACTAATTAATATGACACAACAGGAAAGAACTACGTTTTTGCCAAATTTTAGATAAATTTCTGGGAGGACGTACTGTCTTGCCTGTCAGCTGACATAAGTGTGACTGTTGGATGTCCAGAAAAGTAAATACCATAGAGATAAATGTCTATATAAATCAGTGTCCATATATATAAAAACAATTAATCCTCACTAGGAGACAGAGAAGCCAGAAAGCCTGGCAGTATATATGTTACCAGGAATTCCAGTACAGGGCGAGCCCCTAGCGCAGAGAATATCTCCAGCACTGTTGTAAATGTCTGTGATGAGCTTAAGGGAGTGAATGTGCTTTTAAGATGCAAGTTATTTTCTGAAGGAGGAATGATGAATGAAAGGGTCATGATTGCACACAAAAGACAGGTACTTTATAAATGAACAATGGTCTCTACATGTTGATCTTGGAAGTCTCACGAGACCTCATGTTATTTTTCTTCCAGCACAGCTAATGCTTACATATTTTATTGCTCCAGATCCGAAGATTGTGAAGTATTTTATTTTCACACTGTCACAATCCGGTATTCGGGTACGTGGCAATTTTAATAAATAAAGGTGATCCCAAATGGTGAAATTAAGACACAAACGAGGTCAGATGTCACGCACACAACAAACTTTTATTGCAATACCACAACAAAAGTCCCTAGAGCGGATAGGACAGGCAGGAAAACAGAGACAGGAAAGAGAGGAGAAAGCAGAGAGATAGAGGACAGAAAGCAAGAGCATAGTTACCACCCACGGTTCAGTGATGTCATCGATGTCGTCGGTGGGGAAGTAGTTCCAGGTGGAGAAGTGCTTCTTTGCACCCACAGAGTCCCACATTTTTATACAGTCCTTGCCCACTGCACCCCCACTTCTCTCCCTGCATAGGGAAAAACCCTTTGGATCTTCTCTGTGATAGCAGGGGCAGGTATGATGCCAGGGGCTATGTACTCTTTGTTTGGCTAATTGATGAGATCAGCCATTACAAAGGAGGAGGCTGAGTCAATTGCCACTACAGGATTAGTTCCTTGCTGTGGAGTTTCGGTCCCAGGAAGTACCTTGAGACTGGCACTCCTTGTCTTGTCCTGCAGAATCGCATCAGCAGGTGTCGTTCAACTCTCAGATGCCTCGGGACAGACAAAAGATATCCTGAGTGCCAAAGTCCAAGCTTATCTCTTGGATTGTTCGAGACAAGCACTGTACATCCTGAATGCCACACACACGCCAAGATATCGTTGTGTAGTTTTAAAATGTGTAAATAATTCATTGCTTAGGTGACATAAGGAGGGTATCACTGATGACGTGAAGATGATGCACATATGAGCAAATATTTATCAAACTATGGAAGAGTCAGTTGCACTTGGTTGAAGTGCTAGACAGTTTGTGACCAGCCTTTTTTAAAAAAGAATTTTTCTTTTTTTCTCCACGGGCTTTTAATAAGGAAATAGGATGAGTGTGTGAGAAACAAGGAAACAGGTGCTGTTAGGTGTGATGTGCATCAGGAGAGAAAATGTGAATTGGCAAATAAACAATTTAATTTCTATTTTAATTCATAATGGATAACACCAACATCTAATGGCTATTCATTTTGTGCTAATTGGTATACAGCTGAATGGCATCTGTGAACATACAGAATAATATGCATGAGAACAATGAAATCTAAAATCATACAAGTATAAACTAGGATATTTTCATAAATGAAGACTCACTTAGAAAATTATTTCATTTCTCTTGTTTCTAGAGAATATTGTCTCTTTCCTGCTTCTCCCTGTTCTGTTTTCATCTACCTTGGTATGTCTTCCTTCTGTTGCTATCTATTTTTAGAGATATCTCTATCTCAGTTGCTATTGCTATTTTTACCAAGTGCAGTATTGCAACTTGTCTTTAGTCCCAATAGTTTTGGTCAGCCACGAGTTAAGTAGTGGAATGGGGTACTGAAGCGTGTGGACACCTAGTTGGAAAGTCAAGTACCTCTGGTCCTGTGTCTTGGGTTATAGATTTTGACATGCCTGATTCTGATGGGGCCAAAATTAAAAATGCTCAGTTTAATGTAAAGATGAAATTTTCTATTACATGTCAAAATGTGACTCTGTCCTCCTGCAAATAAATAAATAAATAAATAAAAATTTAAAAAGTCACACTACATAAGGTAAAAATAAAAACTAAAACACTTTTAACTGGTAACACAGCAGCGTTACCTGTTTCATCTCATTCTGAAAGATAGGTACTAAGTATAAATCTGAAAATAGGGTTGTCACCAACTAAATCAACACAAATTGTTCATTTGAAGCTCCAGGTTCAAGACAGAGGTTGAATTCAGAGGCATTGCAGATGTATTCAATGCAGCAACAGAGGCCTTCCTTCACAGAACTCGCTCTGGGCTTCCTTCACCTCAGCCTGTGAAAATATCATGTTTCTTCTCCACTTCCACTGCCTGGCTGTAGTGATCACTCACTTCTTCAGTACTAAACTCTTCACCCAGTGAGTAACAGATCCCAGGTTTCTCATGCATCCAGAATAAAAAGATGCAGTAGTTTTCCAACTCTACAATTTGTTGTGGTTTTTATTTTTTTCATTTTTCATTTTCCCTGGTCCAAGATTGAAAAAAGTTAGTGTTGTGACCATGGTATTTCAAATTAAATTTGCCACACATTTTTCAGCTTCAAACAGTGGTGATGGAATTGAAATTATACCAAGTACTTACACATAAGTAGCCAAAGTGTAACCAAATACAAATGAAAAAAACCACAAAGTCTATAATGGGGATAATGGTATTAAGCACCTAATACTCACTTAATCATTATATGTGTGAGTAAGTCAGCCCACATAAATGCTGCACTGACACATACTGAATCATCTGTAAAAAAAATTTACTTTCGCTTGACTGTCTCTTCCTGCCAGAGAAAATTTTATTAGTGGCAGAAGCTAAAAGATAATAATAGATAGTTATTCTTCCACAATTACTGATTCAGAGATTCCTGTGAAAAAGCAAGGGCTCATTTGCTGGTATCTTAACTAGGCTAGAAGATTTTCTTTTGAAACACATCTCTTTTGTTAGCTTGTCCTGATCAACAGCCCCACAGTTTTCACTTCAAATAGTGATTGTTGGTGGTTCTTTGATGATTTCATTTGCTAAGTCAAAGGGGTAGGATGTGGGATGTTACTGTGGAAAAAGATTCTGTAGGTCAGCCTCTTGCCAGGAGTTGTAGACTGAAAATTTAAAAAACTGATTTCAGGGCAGCCAGACTCTCATTTTCTCTAATATCAAGTACAGGGTAATGCTATTCTAAAACATTATGGAAAAAAATATTTCTTTATGAACACTAGAGATAAATTTTCTGGGACACTGGGGAGAACTATTTGGAAAGGAGGAAAAAAAAAATAAATCACACCACAGCTAAATATAATTAGTGATAGCTATGTTATTTCTGAATATGGGCCAAGGCCAGTGGGATGAGGTTCAACAAGACCAGGTGCAGGGTCCTGCACTTGAAAGAGTGGCTGGAGAGCAGCCCAGCAGAGAGAGACCTGGGAGTACTGGTTGACAACTGGTTGAACATGAGCCAGCAGTGTGCCCAGGTGGCCTAGAATGCCAATGACATCCTGGCTTGTATCAGGAATAGTGTGGCCAGCAGGTCCAGGGTTGCAGTTCTCCCCCTGTACACAGAACTGGTGAGGCCTCACCTCGAGTACTGTGTACAGTTCTGGACCCCTCACTTCAAGAAGGATATTGAGGTGCTGGAGAAAGTCCAGAGGAGAGCAACAAGGCTGGTGAGGGGACTAGAGGGAAAGCCTTACAGGGATAGGCTGAGGGAGCTGGGGTTGTTTAGACTGGAGAATAGAAGATTCAGGGGGGACCTTATCACTCTCTGCAATTATCTGAAGGAAGGTTGTAATCAGGTGGGGGTGGGCTTTTCTCTCAGGCAACTAGTGACGGGATGAGAGGGCACTGCTCTGAACCTGCTCCAGGGGAGGTTTAGGTTGGATATTAGGAAGCACTTCCTCATAGAGAGGGTGATAAGGCACTGGAATGGATTGCCCAGGGAAGTGGTGGAGTCACCATCCCTGGAGGTGTTTAAAAGGAAAGAGTGGATGTGGCACTTAGTGCCATGGTCTAGCTGATGTGGGGTGTTAGGTCATAGACTGGACTTAATGATCTCAGAGGTCTTTTCCAGCTTCAATAAATCTGTGATTCTGTGAAACACAGGGATAAGACTCTCAGATGTAGGCTCTCCGGGCAATAATATATGCTAGTAGAAGATACAGTAAAGCACAACTTTCTCCTCTGGTAACTATGTACATCTCTTCAGCTTCTTGTTTTTCTTTCCTGAAATCCAATGAAATAGCATCAGAACGAAAGCTAAGATACAAATCCATCTGGATTCACTCATTTATAAATCCAGTAAGCAGGAATAGCTTTTAGAAAAAGAGCAAGGTTCCTACTGTCAATATTTTTTGATCCTTCTACTGTGAGCAAAGCCCAAGCTTATACAATCTATAGCTGTTTGCAATGCAGTCTGCATTCACTAAAGGGTGGAGGAGGGAAAGAAAAAAGACTTCACAAATTAATTTGTTTGATGTGTTCTCCTAGAAATAGTTTTCCTGTCCTAGGATAGATTGGCAACATACAATATATCACAATGATTGTTTATCTTTCTTTGTTTTATATTTTATTCAGTTTCTACAAACAGGGAAATGTGTCTGTAGTAGAATATGTGCATGTATCATCAACTACTAATCTCGCTCCCCATCAGGTCAGCAGACACGTCTTCAATGTCATCAGCAGGA
>NW_009970718.1:4995443-5022981 GCF_000747805.2 Chaetura pelagica | reverse complement strand
TGTTCTGTAATGAAAGAGAAGTTAAAAAGAACATTAGAAAACTGTTGCCTCTTGAATATATGTTGCCAGTTTGGTATGGTCCCACTTGAAAAAAAAACATTAAAAAAAAAAAAAGCAGGAAACAATATATTCATCAGTTACTTGGAAAAAGGGATAAAGTGCACCATAAGCAAGTTTGCTGATGATATAAACCTTAGAGTAGTGGCTGACAGACCAAAAGGCTGTGCTGCCAGTCAGAGTGATGTGGACAGGCTGGAGAGTTGGGCAGGGAGAAACTTAATCGAATTCAACAAAGGCAAGAGAAAAGTACTGCACCTGGGGAGGAATAACTTCCTCAGAATCTTCTTCATCATTTAAGGCTTTGCAGTTCAGACAGAATTTGTTTCACCTATATTTTTTTTTTGTTTAAAAGTTGCCCAATCCAAAATCTCCTGCATTAATGAGTGAATAGACAATAATGAGATAATGAAGCCAATGTTTTTCAGTGGGTGTTGCAGCATCATCATTGGAAGAAATCTTCATTCTCAAACCATAGGAAACCTCCCAAGAAGATTTTCTGGGCCACTTTTCTTTCATGATGTGGTTTACTGTATGGTTACACAAGCAACTGTATTGCATCCATTTCTTGTAAAAAAACAAACAAACAAACAAACAAAAAAAACAGAACTACGCATAAAATCTGGCTAATTTTGTGAAGATAACTATTCTACAGCATTGTGAGTTGAGTAAATGCCATGGTTCAGTGCTGTATGTTAGAAGCTCTAAAATCTGCCAGCTCTATTTGAGCAAGGAAATTAAAATCTAAAATTGTTGTAAAAATATTTTTCAACCACATTCAAACCATTTCAAACTTCTATTTCAATTATGATAGTCAAAGTTAAAATCAGATATGTTAGAATCAGGTGCAAGGTACTACAAAAAACGTATCATAAATGTTGTCAAATATTGCTCTAATTTTGTGTTATGAATGCATTAAATTAGGCTTGTAAAAAGTCTCTTTTGTAAACCTACAGTATTTTGTGTAAGTAGCAAATAATTCATTCCTGCCAGCTGGTGGTTAAATGTGTTTTGTGTTTTGTTTCATCTTTGCTTTATGTCTTCACATTTTTAGGCAAGGAACTTATAAATAAAGGCCAAAATGCAAAGGAAAGTTGCCTAAAATATTTTATGACCCACAACAAAAAAGGCAACATTTTAAACAGGTGCAGCATGTTTGGGCGTCACACTAGTTTCTGGCTAAGTGCCAACACTAAATTGCACTAGAAGGAATTTATTTTCATTTTTGTGTGTGTTCAAAAAATGCTAAAGGAAAATGAGCGGAGATACTGAGGCCTCTTCATAACAGACATGCTTGTAACTTTCTCAAGCTCAGAACAGCTCCACTGAAAGGATTCCCAGGAAACACAGAACTTCTAGACAGACTTGTGTCAAGTAATTATCACAAGCATGATACCGACAAGTACGAATAATTCCAGCAGGCACAGACCTCAGAAACCTATCCAGGACTCTGTGGATTCCCTGATTTCCTTGCAGCAATAGCCATTCACAGAGCAGGAGGAGTGGGACTGGGTCTAAGGCAGGCATCTGATGCCTGCAGATGAAGACAACAAAGAAGAAGTGTTTAAGACTACAGTGGATTTAGGGAGTGTTTACCCCTGGCATAGATAACTCAATAATTCCCTGGACATTCAGTGTTACCTGAGATGTGCTAGTGGATTGCCTCTTATCCCAGAGGCTAGTTCAGAAGTGCACAGGTCTTACAGATCCCTGAACCCTGAGCAGATGTCTGAAGCACCCCAGGACACATCAAATGGCACCAATGTTTAAGCAACCAAATCCTGCTGCTGTGACGTGGTCAGCTGTTTTCCTGTCTAAATGCCACTGGATTTACAGACGAGAGGCTCATTTCATTGCTTGGGCACAGTACTTTTCCATCATATTAGGTGCTGTATGAAATTGCCCCTAGCCTGCAGGTATTGCTCCAGAAAAAAATGGGTTTCCTATGGAACCTGTGTTTTATCTACCAGCATCACAGGACAACCTAAGATATCTAAAACAGTATTTGAGGCCTATGTGTAGGCAACTGAATCATTTATTTAACATCTATTCTAGGCATCAAGTGCCCTGAAAATAGCTAGGATTTCAAGATCTTGGTCTGGAATATTCAGTTTAATGAATCATATGCTCTTTCACAGCACACTGGTAGCTGGAGGAGACCAAGACATTGTTCTTACCAGAGCATGGCTTCTCAAGGTAGAAAATACTGCTAGAGAGATAATTTAGAATATAACTAAATTTTTTAGAGCAAATTAGCAAGATCTAGTTTTATTACTAGATTTTAATTTTTTTAGCAGCATTCACTTTTCCATGAGATCAAACCCAGAATAACAGCTACCTTGTACCTTGTCTTGTATTTTACCCTGCCCATAATAAACTGTTTCATGTTATAGCCTCCTGAAAGTGTTAGTGTATAAAGGATAAAGAAGATAATATCTTCATGGACAAGTTTGGAACTCCAAGACTTTAAATTCCATGTGGTTTTACTCTTTTTTGAGGTCAAAGTTAACAAGGAAAATAGGAAAAGGAGGTACAGTAAAAGTATCCAATAATTTTTAAAAAGTACAAAAACTACAGCTGCATTGTTTTAGTTTCAGCTCAAATAAATCATGTTAATTGAAATGAAAGTATTCAGTCTTGGTGAGTATACAGTCTGTTCATTCCTGGTACAAGTACCCTTAGTGCTGTGTTTTCTGTGTGACTATATCTGTGGAAAGATAAATTGAGAAGCCAAAGAAGGAAAAAAAAAAATTTAAAAGGAGGCCAAATCCTAAACACTAACGGTTCCATAAATCATTTCCAGTCTGACCCTGGTGACATTACCTGCAGAAATAACATTCTGATCTACTTTCCTTTCATTCCCTATGACAAACATTGAGAAAAAAAATTACTCCAGCTTAGAGTTAATTATCTTTTCTTCCTCACATGAATACTTGGTGAAAAAAAGTGCTCCAAGAATTTTATTACTCTATCTTATTTATAACAGAATTTATTTCACACCACTTCTGTAAATGGAAATTTTATCTTTAAATCTACATCTATCACACATATATCCAGGAAACTTCCTCTAATGTAGTCTCCACAATGGTCTGCCATCACGGAGTTGCCTTAATACTTTCACTATTATACATATTTTTTTGGCTTTTAAATTACCAGCCAATTGACACTGTTTCCTTTAAAATCTTAGGCATTGACTACAGAGATGCCAAAATCATTTTTTTTCCAGTGCCTAGAAAAACACATAACTTACACATGTACACACAATCACAGAGACAGAGAGAGAGAGAGACAATAGAAAAGCTTAGTTGAATGTACCATGCTTTACTTCTTTCTTTTCTCCCAACCATTTATCTGATAAAGGGGGTGCAGTTCTGTGGTCAGCCAAAGGTGTAAACTAGTGTCCTACTCTATGACTACCTTAACAAGAGCAAAGAGAAGTAAAAAGCTGTTTCTTCCAGATAAAGCGTTTTAGGGAAAAAACTGTACTCCACTTTTGTCAGCCTGTAACCTAATTTGCCTGAATGTAAAGAGATTACAGATTTCATGCTTGCAGCTAGTTGTAGACATCAAAATACACCCAAATCAACTCTACTGCAAGAAAATCTGTACGTTTCCCACTTCCACCCACCATCTCACTGGGAAAGTAAGAGTAGGCAGCAAAAAGGAATGCTTCAAGAAAGCAAAGCACTGAAAAGCAATGTCTTTAATTTCAAACCACAGACAGCATCCCAAAGCCATAGAAATTATGTGTGTTTTAAGGAAAGCTGGGTATGATCTCTACCAGTTTTTCAATGAGACAAATATTATGATGAGTTCCTGCACTAATCCTTGTGCACATCCCCAAAACTATAATGACATGTAAAAGATACAAGAACAAATGTTTTAACTCACATCAAGGAAAGAAATTTAAAAGTCTGCCAGATGGGTTACCAGGCAGTCTTCTGATATCAGAAGTAAATTCAGTCTTGCTAAAACATAGCGAATGAGGATTCATAACACATTTGGAGCTATGTCCTGGATTTGTTTCAAGGTACATGGATTTATATTTGCAGCCTCCACAGAATAAAATGGGAACATAACGCATTTTCAACTTACCTTGTTTCCAGAGCCATCAAGTCATAGTCCTGATCAGAACAAGAAACTATGCTGGGTTTTCACTGAAGAGAAACACTAATTTATTATTCTTAAATTAGTAATGAAATTAGCTTGAAAGAAGATACCATGTGCATATGGTAATAAGGAAGTACCTGCTGTAACTATTTAGAATGTCTAAAAAGTATTGTAAAAACCTATTGGATCAAACAGTGCAGCATATGTACCTTAACTGAGGCACCCAAAGGTTAGATATCTAAGTTTAATTTAGTCATTACACTTTCCCTTCCCCTTCCAGGAAGAGAAGGAAGACTCTTGAGTGGACAGTTAATCTCATTGCATGATTTTTCTCTACAAAGTCAGAGGATTTACACTTTGGAAGTGCCTATTTCACTACATGCAATGTAACAGGTTTTCAGGGACTCATTCATGGATTCCAAATCAATTTTCACAAAAGATAATTAATCCAGTTCTAATGAATCTCTGCACATATAAGGGCAGCAGGAAGGAAACAACAGAAGGCAAGTTTAGACAGTATATACCTCTTCCATTGCAGATCCTAGGCTATGGAGATTTTTTGTACTGCAGTTTAGCAGTTAATTTCAAAAGCACAAAAATACTACAGCAGATTCCCTTGTTATTGGCAAGGAGCAGTTCTGATTTCAATGTTTAAAAGTTTCCACTTAGATACATTTGACTTCAATAAAGTCTTTTGTTTGTTTAAGCATTTCCCATGAGGAAACCATATCTATGCCAAAAGGTTTTACTGAAATATTGAAGAACCCTAGACAGCAATCTACACAGACCAACAAAATGGTACCCCATGTAATCAAAAAAGCAGTGAAAGTTTTATTCAAATATTGAATTCAGCAAGTAAACCAAGCCTTACCCAGCCCAATCCATAAAATTAATCAGGCACAACCTGCCCTGTACAGCTTAGCACATATTTCATTGTTAAGGTTTTAAAAAATAAATACTTCTGAGTTACATAAATAAGTAACTATATTTTTGCATCAGTTTAACAACTTTTATAGTATTTTCCCTCAAAATAGAAATACATTAACTTTGACTTTATCATTATGAATGTCATGTGTAATATAATCATGAACAGGTACCACATGATTAATTTCTTTTGCTGCTCTTTGACTGCTGCTTACATGTTTCTATACTGTATTGCACTATATAATACAGTGTAGGATGTCAGCACGGAAATTTGTCATTGCCCATGACATTTGGAAACACTTCACTAACCTAGAAGATGTGAAACAAGTACAGTAGGTCCAGATCACCAGTGCAGTAGCTGGAACTTTATCTTACAAATCCTTTCCTACACAATGCCGTATGTCCTCTAGTCTGATGAAGTCTTCCCCCCACCTCCTATTATTTTTCATCTCTGAAAGACTCATTGATACATCTACCAGGGCCCCTTTTCTTTTTTTTTTTCCTTTTTTTTCTTCTTTTTTCTTTTTTCTGTCAGGCTATGATGATTCAGTTTGGCATCACAAGATAGAGTAAGAGAGGTAGAATAAACTCAAGACCATGGTAGATACTCTTGTCATGACACATCCTACAATATTGTCTGAATGCTCACGAGGCAGACTTCACAAGTAACACTCTGTCTTCCTTAGTATTAACAACTAAATGAAACAGGTATTAAATTTGGGAGGACAGACCCTTCCTACCCCCAATCTCCCCAACACAAAGCTAAACAGAGTGTCAGAGCCTCTTAGAGTAGCTTTATATTTTGCTTTCTTTAAACAAATGAATCTCAATGAGCTGTCAAGTCTTCACTTAAGGTATTACAGAATTTTTCAGGGGGGGAGAAGTAAGGCTAGACCTTATTAAAGTGTTCACTCTACATTACTGAAAAATATCCTTCTGTGTTCTCAATACCGTAACCTTATGTTCAGAATCTAATAAAATCCCAGTTGAATTAAAATAATCACTCTTACCAAGCATATCATTATTATAAATTATTAACCTCATTGCAATGATATCTTGATGGTCTTCTGCCAAAGTGGAAAGCTAGAAATCTTCCCTCAAGACTGCTTCCCAATGGGAAATGATTTTCCAACAAAATCAGGTTTTTTAACTGACAGGGGAAAAAAAATAGTTAGAAATTTTGTTTCTCTGTTGGGCAAGTAGAAAAATCTTCACATTATGATAACTGACCTCAGTCCACTTTTTAAAAAGCTTTTATACTTAATCAGTAGTTATAAAAATCTGTTATTCTATTACCCTGTTATAAGAAAATCAGTTGTTTGGAAATGTGTTCATGTCTAAGAAATTTAAAAAAAAAAAACAAAAAAAACCATCCCACAAAGGTCTGCATGTAGATCACAGCATCCTATCATCAGCAAAACCAAAGACAGTCAATAGACATAGGCATATGCTCCTTAATTCAACATAAAAGATCACCAGCCATAGTAGCCTGTACATAATATTTTCATCTCTATACAGATTAACAAAGATCAATAAGATCAAGGTGTATGAATATTTAGTTGTCTGGTCAGCTTTTAGCGGAGGGAAAAATTATTAGATTGTTCAATAAAAATTTAGAATGTCTATGTCAACTAGAAAGGTTTTATGAAAATGCCATGAAAGTCCAAGACTTTCAGAAACTACTTCAGAGGCAATAAAATGTGTAAATATCCTTCAGCCAAAGATTGTGCTAGTATTTTTTGCAGCAGTGTTTTTACTCTACTACTTTCTGTCGGACTTTTCAGTAGTTTTAGTTGCTATGAGCAATGTTTGAGAAGCCATTTTGATCTTCCCAGAGTGAGAATGACCAGAAAAAATTGAATTATTCATTCAGAGCTGACTCTGACAAATCTATTAATAGAAACTGAACTTGTCATTCAATGATTTTTTGTATGTCCTGGCTTGTTTTATAGTTTTAAACTCTTCATAAGACCTCTTTTTCTCAATCATATTAATGAAAAAAACTCAGAAATAGTGAGGGAGGAAGAGAATCCACCATGCAAAATTCTACTTAGCTTTTTACATCTCCTTAGGCTATGCATTAGAAGCAACTTTTGAATGTGTCTGTGATTATTTCTGAAAATGGCTCAGTATGCTTATGACCTGTAGAAATATTGACAAAAGTCTTGACTTAAAGACCAGATTCAGGGAAGACTGAGAACATTTGTGTTCAAACAGCAAGGCTGGATGATGTCATCTGCATTATCACAGATACTCCAAAAAGAAATGTTCCTTTTGCTCCTTATAGTTGACAGTGGCTGCTGACGACTTGTTCTCTGCATCAGGAGGTGGGTACCACTTGTCCCATCTTCCCAGTTCCTACATTTCCTTCTGACAAAGCAAAAAGTGCATGCTGAGTGCCATTTGAACTGTCATATTCCTGTCACACCTTTTTCTTAATAAACTCAGTAGAAGGCAAAAATGAGTACATTTCATAATAAATGATGGATTGAAAGGGATGGATGTGTATGTGTCATTCATGTAAACACACAGTATGGCAGATGGAAGGACAGAGTGAAGATACAACAGGGAAAGGAGAAGTGTTGCAAATGCTGAGGAAGGCTATTGCTTCCTCACTATGGCCCTTCTCATCACAGTGGTTAGCCGTGCTGAGCCATATTATTATTATAGTTACTCGTATCACTAAAGTTACCACAATTTTTGCCACTTGTTCATGAGGGATAATGATTCATTGGATAATTAGTATAACTGTCAGCTGTAAATTAGTTACACAACTGATAAGCAACAGCATCATGTAGTCAAGTAACGACCAGTTCCCCAGTTAAAAGTATAATTGTATGAAATTGTCCTGACGTTACTTTTTAATATGCTACATAATTTATATTGAATATATTGAATCTTTATTGAGTCTTAAAATACTATCTCTGCAAGAAAGCTGTAGAGGTTGCTAAGGATTGTTTTTTTGAGGCTGGTGGAGCTATTTCTGACAGTTCCCAAATGAGCACCTCTAATATACTGCATAGCAGCTACTAAATTAACATCATATGTCCTGAGACTCCCATCTGCTAATAATTTCTACATGCTTGCCTTTTTACAAGCAGTGGTTCTTAATAGATAATGTAGGTTGGAAATATGTAGTAGAAGGTATTGCAAGGCCTGGAGAAACTCAATGTCCTCTCAACAAAAACAACAGCAGTTCTGGATGCTCATCATGGAGAGCAACAGGACATGGTCACCTGATTGTAAACTCACTTTGCAGTCAGCAAGTTTTGGATGAATACTACTTTTTAAAAAAAAAAACCCAAATTTCATATAGAATATGCTAAGTCAGAAGTGTTACAATGTGATATGACAATACTTTGAGTCCCTTCTCCTAATGAATCCTGAAACTATTTGAATAAACTGATTGCAGTGAAAAAAAAAACTGGCATTGTAGTTGCACAGTTGGGTATCCTGGCCAAATGGTTGCCTTCTCGATATCACATTTCTGGAGAAGTATTATTTAACATTTCAGTGGTGTTTCTGAAAAGATATCACAAATCCAACTCCAAGTATGAGAGGAAAATCAAAATGTACCAAAAAGATAAAGAATGAGAACTGCAAAATAAATTTGATCCAAAAAAAAAGCATAAAAATTGTTAAGCTCCATTAATGTAGCACATATCTGTGGTTAGATATGCAAGAGTTCCATGTCATAAATAATATAATTCAGCAGCTGAAAGGGAGGGATTTCATTTTTCCAGAGAGGATTTTCCCCAGGTTGGCTCCTTTCTTCTGGGAAGTTCTTACAACAAAACCTGCTTCAGCATTTTCTAGAAATGGGTATGTAAACGCAGCATTTAACTTTGGAGCTATCATGAAAGTTTTTTATTTTTTTTATTAGAAAAAGAAAAAGGATATTTAGGCATTATCCTTGAGAAGATAGCTCAATTTAGAAAACAACTGTTCATCATCTGTATTGGGTATGATTCATATCAGACAATAAACTTGGTTTTCTTGGTCAGATTTTGCAGGTGACATCCATGGCTAATAACCAAAGAAGTCCTTGCAGGTAAATGAAATACTACAAATTGCATCATATAGATAACCCCTACAGCTGTATATCGTTTCTGAGGTCAGTTTATGTCTGGTCTAGAGTCAGATGAATTTATCTTATCATAGGGTAAACAGAAACAGCAGGAGGAGATAGCTGTGTAAAAAAGCTGGTCTTTATATTGGATAATAAGCATAGCAACGATACAAATAGTAATCTGGATTGTAGCAACAGCCCTGTAAGAGCTATTTGAAACCTGTGTGGCTGCCAGACAGAGATATTAAAACTCTGTATTCAGGGACACAGGAGAGGGAGGAATAAAGAATAGATATTTCCCTCTGTGTATTTTCATTGTTGCTTCTTATTTGTTGATAGGATTTAGGGTTACCATGTGAACCTGCCCTTTCCAGTTACTGAAGGCTCTGAAGAAGCAATGGTGCTTGATGGTGTACCATAATCAGATTGATTATTGCAGATATCTTTAATGGATCCCTGTCACAAATTTCATTTAAATAAATTTCCTCTTTGTTTAAATTATTAATTACTTATTTTTAGGGTTTCTGTCCTCATTGAAAATTGAACAGTGGTCATTTAAAGTCCATGACTCAATCCTCTTTCACTTTGAAAACAATTTGAAGGGAAAATAATTTAATCTAGTGATAAACAGATTTAAAATGTAAAAAAAAAAAATAAAATAAGGATTATATTCACTTAACATCATCAGGCCAAATAAATGTGACTGATAATCAACATCTATTCAGGAAATAAATACAGACAGGGATTTCAGGTATCCACTAATGGGCAGCAGTAATGCACCTAAAACTGAAAGCACACACCCAAAATTCAAGAAGTCTACAGTGGAATAACAAAATTATATTTACTTTACATATCGATTTTGAATGTTTATCAACATTACTGCCATAAGATTAACACAACATGCAGTTTACAGGAAAGGAAAAATAGATGTACAATTTAATGGAAAAGATCAGACACGTTACTTCAGAATATTATTCCATGAATTGAAGAAATGTTTTTATTGCAGACTCACCAAAAAAAGGGAGAGGGGATGAGTTAAAAATTAAAAATATACCCTATTCTGATCCTTATTATGGATAGCATGTGAAGAAGATTTCACTTAGGATAGCTAACGAGAGAGATTATATTTACACTTCTGTTTAGACAAATTCTTGAAAAGTAACAAAGATCCTTTATGCCCTACACACATGAAAAAATCAAGGCTATTTGGGAAAGCACAACCTGCATGCCTTAGCACGTATCAGTCTGCACAAGGGAGGGTTTAACTGAAAGCTGAATCTCACTGTAAGGACTAGCTGTTTTCTGCAAGCTGTCTGCTTGCTTTCCATACTAGTGGTGCCTAGTGGGCATCTTTACATGCTGCCAGTGGCTGTAGACAGTACAGGGTGCATCAGCATCCCTGAGTCTTTTATTACTTCTTTTCTTGCTTCCCATTTCCAATGTGTCCAATGTGGCTTGCTTGAAAAATTGCTGTCTTTTGTCCCTTGAATTGCCTGATGTTTCTATGGGGGAAAAAAATTACAAAAGGATACCCACTTGAATTTAATAGAGCTTAGTATTTTCTTTGCACAGATCAAGTACTTGAGCAGATTTAGACAGTCCACAGGAAAGAGGAATTTCTGACCTTGTTGCCTGTGGTGTCATAAACACCATGAAAGTCACTGAACTGTTGGTCTAATAGGAATTGTGTCCTCTTTTTTCTTTTTTTTTTTCTTTTTTTTTTTTTTTTACTGTTTGTGAATTTCTTCTATTGAGACTTGGGAGTAAAAAAAGAAAAGCGGATAAAACAGAGTGTCAGTGTTCATCTTACACACATTATTCCTATCTTCAGGGCCTAGGATATCCTAAATACCGAAGCATAACAGCCAGTAAGGAAAACATTCTGGTTTGGTTTGGTGGGATTTTTAAGTAGCGGGGGAAGGGCCACTGGGGTGGCTCTGGTAAGAAGCTGAGAAGTTCCCCCTGCTCCAAACCCAGCCAAGGAGCCATTAGAGGGACAATATTTGCGCCTCTGCAATTATCAAACAAAAGAACTGATATAACACCTGAGCAAGGAAGGAGGGGGGAGAAGAGCTGTACTGGGGAAATAGAGCAGTGCTGGTGGTTGGTGAGGAAGAAGGGGAAGATGGTGCACAACCAGAAGTTTCCCTGCAACCTATGGCAAAATGGCAGCTGTCCCCCTGCACTCATGGAGGAACAAGGTGGAACATCCCCTGAAGGTGCTAGGAGGGGTGAACTTGACCACTGGACCTGGATTTTGTGGCCAGTGGATTTGCTGCCTGTGGATTCTGATTGTGTAGCTTTGGAAGACCCTGGTGCCAGGGGAGTTTGTTCCCGAAGGAGCCCGTAAGCTTCTTTGGGAAGCCCAGGCTGGAGCAGCTCCGGGCCTCGTAGGATGGACTCATGAAGGAGAGGTTTGTGGAGGACTCTCTCCCATGGGAGGAGACCCTGTGGGGAAGCAGGGAAGGACTGTAAGGAATCCTTCTTTCTGAGGAGGAAGGAGCAGCAGGAACCACCAGCCTGTGAACTGACTCTAAACCCCATTCCCTGTCCCCCTGTGCTGCTGGGGGGAAGGAGGGAGAGAAACAGGGAACAAAGTGATTTGGGCCCGGGAAGAAGGGAGGGGTGGGGATAACATACGCAGTCACTGTTCTTTGTGTTGTCTGTGTCCTGTGTGTGTTTGATTAGTGTGAATTTAAATTATTATTTTTGCCCAAGTTGAGTCTGTTTTGCCCAGGACCTTAATTGGTGAAGAACCCTCCTTGTCCTTTGTCTTGACCCATGAGCTTTGTCCTCCTCATCCCAGAGTGTGTGTGGGGGGGAGTTGAGTGAGTGACCATGTAGCTGTTCCTTTGTTGTCATGTTGGGCTCAAACCACGACAGAAAGGAACATTTTACTTCATTAAGTCTTTTTCCTGGACACTTCAAATGAAAGCTAGAAACACTGGATTGTGTGAGAAGCAGCTAAAGCCTGTTCATCTTCAGACCTGGTTAGAAATTTCCCAAGAAAACACCTTGTCTGAAAACATTAATAGTATGTTCTGCACAGTTTAGACAGAATAGGTCCCAGGACCACCAGTGAAGTCTGAAGCTCTTGACTCGTTACTGGATAAGAGCACTCAGGTTCAAAACATTACATGCCTCAATGCAGGCAAATGCTGAAATACAGAAAAGGAAATTCATTTGTGTCCTGACAGAAGCACCATTATTCATTTTCCTCTGCTGATGTAATTTCTTTTTCTGTAGCTAGCTGTACACGCAACCAGAGAGAAATCAATTTTAAAGTCCAATATTATCTGTGGAGGGAAAAAGCAATTCTGACACAATATTGAAATCCTATTTATGTGGCAAGACAATATGCATCTTCTAGAAAGAGAATGTAACTATTTCTGTAAGAATACTCTAAAATTAAGTTTTTAACTATTGTGTAACATACTCTGTAGTAAACTAATTTCAATAACATATTTATATAGTAACCTGTCAATATATTAACTGAAAAGATCTTTCTAACTTTAATGTTACATCATTTCCCAAATACAATTGGTTCAGGTTTTCTCTGTGATCTAGTAATTGCAGTCTTGTGTAGAAGTAAATTTACAAAATGTACCAAAAAAAATGGTTTAGATACTTCCATTTGATTTGTTTCAAGTGTCCCATTTTGATTTTTTAAAAATTATTAATCTAATTCTTTAGAATCAGAATAAATAGTATTTGAAGATTAAATTAGTAAAATTCACTGCAGTTTGTTAAACAGTAACATAAACCTTACTGTCAGTTCTTTGAATTTCCAATGTAAAACCAACTTAATGCCCATTAAAGGAAAATAGGGCATTATGCATCAGAGGGAAAATATCTCTGGTAAAATTTTATTCATCTTTTCACCATATGTTCTACTATGATTTGGCCCATTGAAGGTGAAGAAAATATAACTCATCTTTCCATTTTCCTGTCATATCATCCAGAAATAAGGCCTGTGGTATTCTGTTTTGTTTCAGAAAGGTCATTTTTCGTGGTTTTTTTTTCTGATGCATTTGAAAATATTGTTGAGCAACAAATAATTCCAGAGGAAAAATTTAAAAATACAAATAAAAAGAATATTCCTTCTGTAAATCACTAAATTATGTTGAAATTTTAGTTTGCATTGCATTTGTCAGGTTCCTGAATACTGGAAAATGTAATAGTTTGGGTGAGGAACTATATAAGCTAATATGAGCATTGCAGTTCAGAAAGGACTAAAATGAAATGGAACTGCAAAAGGGATACAAAAGCTCATGGAATGTTTCAGTCGTTCTGTAGGACCTAACTTAACCTCTAAGGACATCTAGAGATTTACACATTCACATTTGGTTTGCTTATGCAACTTTGGTTGGCTCTGAAAGGAGAATCCTTTCCAAAAAAAGGCCAAGATTTTTTACTTGCAAGTGAATGTATTTAAGTGGTGCATATTTCTAGAAAAGTTCCACTTTGTGAGAAAGAAAATTGCTCTTTTTCTATCCTAGGGTGCTCCTTAAACACTCAGATCTCAGCAACACATCTAAGGGCCAGGTTTTGCCAGCCTGAGTGACCAAAGGGCAGTGATTTAGGCACTAAGGCTCCCAGCCCTTCCTGCCTCCCCAGGAAAGGGGTCACTGAGCCTACTCCTCTATCCCCCTATGCTCCTCCAGAGACTGGGCTGCTCAGCTGCTCCTCCACCTCTGCCATTTTTACCTTCTACTTGGGTTTTATTTGCTCTGCAAAGCTAACAGCTGAAAGTTAAAAAATAAATAAATAAATAAATAAAATTAACGTTGCAGATAGTCTGCAATTCTCAATGAGAAAATCATTGTGTTTTTGTGAGAGGAAAAAAGATTGAGTCCTTTGAGAGGCATCCATTAAATAACTGATTTCTTTCACAATTCTTTGATAAAGACAGAGGATTCTATACTTAGAGAAATTCAACAGAAAGAGGTACAGAAAGTCTGTTAGGGAAAATAAAGACTGGCAAAAAAATTCAATGCTAGCCAATAAAAGAGGGGGTTTTTATATACCCAGTGAAAGAAAAAAGGAAAAAAAAAAAAGCCAACAACAAAAAAAGGAATTTTTTGTAAAGATAGTTGCCAGAATCCTTGTAAAAATGAGCCCAAAGAAAGATAAGAAGATGGCAACACAAGTGGTCTGTCCAGCACAATATTCACTGACCATGACAACACATGCAGCTAGGATTGGTTCCTAGATACAGAAGGGAATCTCCCATATGAGATCTGCTCTGCAAGAAGATGGGAAATACAAAATGAAAGTAACAGTCTGATAGCTGGCTGCTGTTATTGAAATGTCCCTTTACAGATTTGGGTTGGATAGTTAATGCGATATGAAACAAAAATGTGCGAGCATATATATGCCTGAAGTGTATTGGAAAAGAAATATTAGATATGCCTACTGTATGGGATAATTAAGTACTTTCCTATCTTTCAGTCACCATTGGGAAAATAGGGTGGTATCTGCTCTGGATATCTCAAGTTCAGGTAACTTGTACTTGAGGCCCAAAGAGATGTCTGAAGAAATAGCTAAGTGACTGTTCATTTTTAATTACCTTAAAGCACTTGTCAGTTTCAAATATTGCAAATCCACTGAAGTTATAACAAATATTAATAAAGACCAGTGGGGTGATTCAGAGTTGCCACAGGCTATATCTTCTCTTACATCAATCCACAGAAAGATGATAGAAAAATTGAAAGGATTTTTTATTTTATACTGGACTGCTCAAAAAAAATGTTATTAATGCTCATGACCAGGATCTTAAAGAGCAGAGATACCATCAAAGAAAATTGCTTTCACTCTTTGATGAGATAAAAAAAAATTCAATAAAGGTGACTAATAAAGGTAGTCTAGAAGTGACATAAGATTGTGTATGTTTTTTGAACTACTGTGGAATTCTGGTTAAGAATACAATATGCAACTATAATAAGGCATAAATGAATTAGCAACTGGCTGAGAGAGAAAAGGTTAATGGTAAATCAACATCATATGAGTGTTTCTTTGTAGGTTCTTCAGGGATTGCCCATGTAATGAGTTGAATTCAACATCAGCATTAATAAGATTGAGGCAAATATGAAATCAGAGACAATGAAGTACACAGGTAAGAAGGAATGCTTAGATGATGAATTAAGAGAAAATTACAACTATATTATATAGTCTGGTTACTTTTTTATGGTCAACGGGGTCATTCTTGCAAAATCTGCTTTAAAAACATTATTGCAAAATAATGAGGAAAATAATTAAGTAAAGACTACCTGGGTCTTGACTCTGGGCTAGGATTCTGTTTTAGTCAGCAAAATGTGCTTGAATTATTCTGTTGGATATATGTATACAAAGGGAAGCACAATATCTTAGCAACACAACAGTACTTAGACAAACATTAAGACTTTGTATGCATTCCATACTGTAGAAATACATATATGTGTGCATGTGTGTGTAAATGCATTATTATTAATCAGATTACTATTTAGCTGTCATGCATAATTAATTTGGGAAAATAAACTACCCAATGCTAAAGGATTCTTTAATATGGTGGACTGATGTATTAGAACAACTGTTGTGCAGAAATTGATTCAAGACATATTTAAATGAGAACAAAAGCACTGTGTGGACTCAATGTTCTCATGCACTATACTAAATAAAAAAAAAAAAGGAAGGCACAGCCCTAAGCAATGACATGACATATTGCTTAATTACAAGCACATCTGCTGTCATGGTTTATCTTTTTAGCCTTGTTATAACCTATTTAAGATACTGCCAGGCACAGTTCAAGAGACATCTTCTGACCAGGAGTGTTCCCAATAGGGCAGTATGACTACAGCCACCATCTTTCTATAGAAAAGCATTTAGGTGGGTAGACATGAGCCATGTACTGTCACTTGGCCTCGAGGCCAAAGAACATCAGGGGTTTTTTAGTACGATAGCCTAGCCTTGCTTTTAATTTCATTTAAGACTCAGAGTTGAGTGGGAAAAGGTGATTGTTCACCAAAGCTCCCATTAATTTCAAGCACTGATGTCCATCACTGAGGTAATGTCTCTTCTGTATGATCACATCAAGCATTTTACAACTTTTAGGTAACTGACAAAGTTTAGTCTAATTAGACAAATCTCAAGCTGCTACTCTGACCTCTCAGAGCTGTTCTCTGGAAACAAAGTAAATCATGAGCACTCCTAATCTATTTGTGTAGATCAATTTATCTTAGTTTTACTTACGCACTTTGTAAGCATTTACCTGTATTTTCTTATTTCATCCTGAATCTTAAACTACAGAAATGCCCTACAGAAATTTGTCCTCAGGCTCTGGAGGTCATTTCCATAGAAATACTGTTAAAGTGTCAGTTAGGAGTTTAAAGAAGAAATCTGAAATTCTTCATCTCCCTCCTCACTTTTATACAATACAACTGAGTTTAGATTGAAGATGGATTTAAAAATCTTGTCTGCCTGGGTGTAATCTCAGTCCAAATCACTTTCCTCCTCTGTCACCATGACCTAACCATCAGTGGGATGAATTCTTGGTGTCATCGCTTGGCTCTCCATGCTTGTATGTGCAGTTTATATCCTGCACATGATTAACTTGTCCAGAAGGGCATGATGCTCAGTAGTGCCTTGCAGGGTAAAGCTGGGCAGGGAAAACACTTGACAAAAATCTTCAGGGAATTTTGGAAATATTTTCTGTGAAATGTGTGCAAAATGGGTCTCCCTCACTCCCACATGAGTGCACTCATCACTGAGTAAAAAAAATGAGAACTGTTTTCTACATCATTTCACATTTAGTTACAATTTTCCAGTTTTTTAAACAGCTACTGGTTTGCATTACAAAAGAGAACATAAAATTAATTTCTAGTTCATAACGGGTAGCTGCCAATGCAGAGTGATAATGAACAAATCAAAAACATGTTACTTAGACATCTTAGTATGTCATTATTTCCTTATATCTACGAAGAAAATTGAGTGGAGGAGATAATAAATATGTTTAAAATCTTAGAAGCTGAAATAGCATTTTGGAATAAGATTAAATATTTTAAAATTAAGTTTTAAAGATGGAGCTGTGGAAGGATGTAATACGTTATCAAGAATATGTTAAAATTAAGCACTTGTGTATCTGTTGAAAATAATAATTCTTGATTAAGAACCAGTGGCAGATGGAAACATTTATTCACTCAAGACATTACACATTGATTCATGAAGACACAGATGTTACTCAGTCTGATGGATTGTACATTAGCCCTAGGTTAATTGAAATAGATCCAGGCATTATTTATTTATTTTTCTCCCTTTTAAAACACATAGTCAAGTTTAAAACTACAAAGCTAGTTCGGTGACTGCAAAAGGTGACTGAAAAACAAGGCCATTCTGCACTGTCTTTTTTTGGATAAGAGACAAACCTTTACATAAAGTATTAGTCAAATAGCAGTTCTCACACAAGTCAAAGTTGTAATAATATTACACAATCTAAGTTATGCATTAATAAAAAAATAATTTCTTTAAAAATAAAGTTGTCCTCTCTTTGCATACTTTAATGACTACTTTTTACTGATGAAGGGTTATGCACAGTTTTTTAATGAATTTCATCATTTTTCTAAGGTATTAATATAATTCCACAATATTTAGCTTTTACGTAGTGAGAAACATTTAAATCAAAACAGAAATATATATATTTTTAATACATGACAATTGCATTCAATAGATGTTTGTCAGTTTCTCACTTTGATTTTAAAAAAGAAAGTAAGATCTTAACTTCTTTGTTTTTCTATGGAGGAAAGAAATATTTAAGACTGGGAAACATCCAAGATTTGAAAATATAATAATATAATCTGTTTGTACAGGGAAATCATGATTATTTTAGTCACAGGAGATACCTTATAATTTTTGAAAGCATTAATTCACATATGGTGTCCAAAATACAAATAATTAAAGTTAGATGAAACTTCTCCTTTAAATTAAGGATAATTTGTAATCTTCATTAAAATAATTTAGAAATTTGATTAAAATTCTAAACATTCCTGTTTACTTACACTTAATTCTTGTCAGATGTCTATAAGTGCATTGAAAAACATCAGATTTCTCATGCTCTACCTGCTCATTCAACTTAAAATTACTTTTACTTTGTTAGGATTTCTAGATCAAATAATTTATTTTCCTTAAGTAGTCAGAGAAGCACCAGCTACTAATAAAAACTACTTAATGATTTTCTGTAACATTGGAAAAAATGCGCTAAAAATCAGCTGTATTTTTCTTTCCCATTTAAAGCACTTTTCATGGAGGCAAGTGATCAAACTGACAACAAGTAGAAAGAGCTGAAGTGAAGGTTCTGTGACCATAGATCTACAAATAAGGTAGGTGTTTTAACTTGTTCTTGCTGAGCAGCAAAGAGGGTGGCAGTCATGCCACAGGGTGCCTGTAAGCAGTCATGAAAATACCAAGGCTGCCAGTGAATCACTGGTTCTTTTGCAATACAAGTGAAGGAAGGAGAGCTCTGCCTCTCTTCTGAGGCCAAGAACTTGTGGTCCCAGTTGCTCAGTGTCTAGGCCTACCTCAAAGCCTAAACAGAAAGCGAACCACTGAACAAATGTTAATTTACACATGACCCAGGTTTCATACTCTCCCAACTAATTAACCTCAGAAGATTTTATTAGTATATCTAAGACTAACAACGGGCTTCAATGAAGAGCAATGATTGTCCTTACGATGATATCTTGATTGCTGCTTTGTTTTTAAGTGAAAACAAGAGCTCTAAGTATCACATATTCTGCTGGCACAATCTCAGTTAAAGGAAACCCATTACAGAATTGTGAGTCATTATGTTAAATTATATGGTGAAAATAGATGGAACATTTTGAGTTGTATGTATAGGACAATTTTCCTCATGTGTATCAGGAATATAGGAAATCTATATAATTCATTATTTTAGGCATTTTTTTATTATTATAGAATTTTTGGGGTTTACTTTTGAAGATAAATCATGTACTGACTTTGTAATATCAAATAATGAAAAGGAGAAGAAAGCCTTTCAAGATAAAAACATCACTAAAAAAAAAAAAAAAAAGGCAACGAAACAGAAATCCCTTTGGTTGTATATTTAAACTATGCAATTACACCACTAGCCTATTTTGATGGTTATTTCTTGGAAGACTGTAATACAGATACTGTGGATATAATATTACAGGATCTAGAGATGCTTAGTAATATGTTTTTTAAACAATACATTTAAGAAAATAAAATCAACACAAGAAGAATGTTTTGGGTGTTGCAATCAAGGAGGGGGTAATGTATTCACAATGCAGGAAAATGCAGTGTGCTTTCACAGCATGGGGGACACTTTTTCTCCAGGAGAAACAACAGATTTAATCACCCTGCAACTGGACAGCTGCATTTTGTCTCACTTGCCTTAACTTGTGAGGGCAAGAAAAGTTACACCTTTACAGCACTGATCATCCGAGTAGGTGGAATCAGGAACTGTCTCTTTGCAGTGATGGGTAACAGTAATAACCATCTTCCCTGGTCTTCCTTCTGTCTGTTACTGGACTGCAGAGAAGAGCCTGCTCTGATGAAGGCTACTTCCCAGAGACTTTCCAGCCATTTTTGTTTCACACTGGTATCAGAAAACAGCTAGACTTTGCAACAAAGCCGCAACAACCATATTGTCTTTAAAATGCACGTGGAAAAATCCTATGGAATCTTAGGTGTGTAACATTTTCTAACAGGGATAGCAAGAAATATCCAAAGCAGCCAACATTTAAAGAAAATTCTTGACATAAAAAACCCCAAACAAACATGAAAAGAGCAACAGAATATTTTAAATGCAGTATTTTCTCACTTTACTTCTTTGTAGTACTATTTCTAAAAACATTTAGAAAAATATCTGCACTTAGATTGAGGTGGCCATCAGTCTAACACCCTACCAGGTCTGTATGAACCAGAACTTCCTTCACTGCATGGATATGTAATACTGTTTTATTTTCACTAGCTACTTCAGTCCATCATGCTGTGAAAATAGCAAACAGACGAAAATAGGTTTAGTACAAAAATGTAAAAGCCAGACAAAATCATACAAGTAAACTTTGTAGTAAAAATCCTTTCCAGTAAGTTCTGGACTGTCTATTGATATCTTAAATAATGGGAAAATGTTGACCACAAATTACTCTTTTGTTATATATATCGAACTACTGCAAGTTACTGTGCTTTAGCAGCACTTCAGAAGGAAAAGCAAAGATACATCTTAGATGTTTCGGACTACAGGCATAATGTCTGCATCTGGACAGTAAGTTTTCTCAGAAAAAAAAAAAAACTGGATCAGTGTGATCTGGGTAATTTATTGCTGATGTTCCTTCTGCTTAGCATATTTGTGAATAAAGATAAGTTTAACATTGGTCTTCAATGCATTCCTATGTAAGCACCATCACACAGACTCACTGCTACTATAGTATAAATTTTAGACTGGTATTATGAAGGGTTGTACTTGACATAAGCACTCTACTTAGTAGTGAATGTGTGCAGGATTGGGATCTTCCAAAGCCAAATAAATATTGAAAAGTAATGTCTTTATTTTTAAAAAAAATATGTAGAATATTGATTTTACATACGGAATAGACCAATTTTCATCACATCTGGATATGTTTGCAAAATCAGGAATTAAAAATACATCTGCTAAGAATCACTTTTCTGAATTTCTTGGCAGTAATTCACTGTTAAAATATTTTCTTTACATGGAATTTACTAATGTTGCTCTTTACAGCTTACCATTTCACTGACAGTTTTTTTCCAGACAGGCTTCCTGCTAGCAGAGGAGGAGGGTTAAGTAAATGCTAACTGTAGAGCATTCATTTACTATTTTATTGTGACTGTACTCAGCAAATGTCAAGATTAAAGCTGGAAGTTTTAATCACTTCCATTCTAGAGAAGCCTAAGCAACTCACTGATGACTAATTATTAATATCTCACAGCTTTGAGTTTCTCACACATGTCCACACTATCATATAAAATAATGCCCCAGAATTCTTGCTGTTTTTTCATCAATTTTATTCAGACAAAAGCAGTTCCCCATTTGTTTCCACTTTGTGACTTCAGAAGTGTGTTCCACATTGCTCTTCTTTTTGGTTGCCTCCTGTTGCTTTTCCAGGTTTATGTCTTTTTGTACTGACTTTGATTTAGAAATAACTATTTTTACTATGTTATGATAAAGATCTGCCTGGAAAAGCTGATTTTTAAAGACACACCAGTGTCTTTGGATGGGTAAATATCTTCTGCTAAATTCAGACTGAAAATAGTAGTATTGCAAATATATAAGTAATATAAATAATTATTGGCGTGTACAACCTATATTTCTGTGTTTTCCTATTGGATATTTGGACTACTAGATAATAAGCAAGGTAGGACTCTACCCTCTTCAGTTTTTGGTAACCTGTCACTTTCTGAGCACCCACACCTACTATATACTTGCATTTCATAACTGAGATGTTCACCCAGCTACCTTTTAAATATTTTAACCTATAAAATTGACCTATACATACATCTTATACATTTTTTAAATACATAAAAATCACTATGTAAGCAGTATGACTTTTACCCAACTATGAGATTCTGGTTTTACCCAATGCCATTTATGCTAAAAAATATAAAGTTGCAAGTTAATAGTTTCTGTACTCAATGAGACATGACAATACAGATGTTTAGGTTTCTTCCTCACCATCTGGAGAATATTCTGCTTCCTAATATCATCCCTGAGTATCATTGCAACAGTTTTAGATCTTGGGAAATTCTCTCCTATCCCTTCCTATAGCAAATGAGAGCTTCTGACCTTCATTCGGGGCAATCAATAGGCTCAGGACTCTGCCATGCAGGTGTTCACAGAATGGATGTCCCAGCAAGATGTCTGGCCTGCTCTGCCTTCAACAATTTTGGTTTTCCAATGAGATTCAAATTTTTCTTGTGTTCTTTGTGCTGATGCCTCTTACCTTAAGCAAAAAGTGGGAAGATAGCGAACTTACTGCGTTAACTGAGCAACCTCAATTAGTAGTCTAAAAAAGGTGAGATGTATTAATGTCTAAGCATTTGTTAGAATTTGGATAGTGGCTCAACAGTGGCATTTACAGATTTCAGCACTGGAAATGAATCCAGGAACTGAAAGCACTAGTGACACTGGGCAGTATATAAAGTCCCTAAATTTTATATTTTTTTTTATTGTCTGAAACACTTATTGTTTCTGTCTGCTTATGCCCCAATTGTTCTTCATGTCTATCCTCAGGTAGGCTGCAGTTTTAAAAGTGTTTGGTGCACTGCACATCTGATTCTTCCATAAGAGCTGGCTAGGAGGATTGTGAGCATATCAATATTGCCAATCCAGTGTCCAAAAGTAATGAGTCAGACAATCAAATCTTGAGAAATCTTTAAAACTGTGGAAGTAAACCAAATAGTTTTCATTTATTTTAGTTGCTTCTGGGGTCATAGGAAGTCTACAAGTTTTGCAAATTCTGTAAGGTTACATGACTGGAGAAGCTGAGGCTTTAAGGAAACTATCCCCAAGCTTGGATTCCACAGTGAGAGAGCAACACTGATACTTCTGCAGCTTCCGGTACAGTTACCTTAATCATCTATTCTGTTTCATCTGCTGAGTGAGCAAATGAACACCTTTGAATTTAAAAGCAATCATCAGAAATTGTGCCTATGCGGAAATCAAGTCAGCTTCTGCTGAGCATAAGACAAACGCTTATACTTCAAGGAGCAAGTGCTAGTATATCATGCTGGCTGCCCAGTCTGAAGGAAGTATTAATAAAAAGGTCAGAGTATATAAAAAGATCATAGTAATACAAATCAAAGAAGGCAAGGAAAGACCTTACAAGACCTCTTATCATAGAAGGCAAGTGAAAAGGGACAGATAAGTAGAAGCACATTGAAAATCACTTTATTTCAACCAAATTTGTAACCTCAGGGCAATTACTTCATACTTTTCTATAAAGAGCTGGAATATAGATGGATATACATAAATAATAAAAATATTTATTATTTGGAAGAGAGATATTTCCATATATTGAAGACCTCAACATTCCTTTCACCAAAGCAACAGAGGGTTTCATACTGCATGAACTGCCTTGACAATTTTGAAATCTGCAAATCTGATTGCAGTTTATACACAAATATAATGAACTAAATATATCAGAACTAGTATCATGCATGCAAAACTCATAGGAGAACTGTCTTCTAGATTAAAAGATTAAATTACATTAACAGCATGTTGATAAATACACTGAAGCTCTACTAGTACTCATGGAAGTCTACCATTATGAAAGTAGAACACTTTCTGTTATCTATATATGCACAAAATTTTTCATGATTTAGCATTGAATCATAGAATGGCTTGGGTTTCATTTTAAAATCTCCTGAAAGACACATGAAAGACAGTCAGAATACTTGCCTTTCCTCCTGAATAAATGAAAATAAAGGTTACTAGCATTTAATTTTATATGAATGCCTGTAATTATATTCAGGAACTCTTCCAAGGCATATATTTGTCTTTGTAGATTTAACTCATAGATTAGAGGCAGTGCAGACTCTGGAATACCTGTGCAGCTTCTTGGTCAGGTTATTTATGAAAGCAAGCACAGACAAATCGAATCCTCTGAACACATTTTATAAAATCCACAGATGTAGGGTGGCAGGCAATCACAATATCTAAGAGAATTAATGAACACAACTTTATAGACTGCATAAAAGAACCAGTTTTCTTTATGGCTCTGGAGTGGTTACTCACAAGAGCACACAACTCAGGATACAGCTCATTTTTAACACAAAATTCAGCCTAAAACAAGGTTCTGAATTCCTTAAGGAATGTTTCTAGGTCTTCAGCAATTACTCTCATTATAAAATGAAGGTAACGTTAATTGAGTTTTTTGTCATGTTGGACATATTTGATATATTGATAAAACCTTCTAAATATGAAGTTAGATTTGCAAATTTTGAATTATTTTTTTTCCCCAGTGGTGAAAAAAAAATGGCCCAGAACAGAACAAGGAGTAGTCTAATCTGTAGCTTTGGATTTCTTAATATAAATCTGGTCCAATCATGAAAAATCCGTGTGTTTATGGCATTTTGGGTCCATATCATTATCACTCAAGGATTTTGGCATCAAATATGCATCGTTTAAAAATAAAGTGTTGTTGTTGTTGTTCATTGATTGGTTGGGCTTCTTTTCTTTTCTTTTCTTTTCTTTTCTTTTCTTTTCTTTTCTTTTCTTTTCTTTTCTTTTCTTTGCTTTGCTTTGCTTTGCTTTGCTTTGCTTTGCTTTGCTTTGCTTTGCTTTGCTTTGCTTTGCTTTGCTTTGCTTTGCTTTGCTTTTCTCTTTGTTTTGCTTTTTTTGCTTTGCTTTGCTTTTTACTTCTATTTCCTTTTCCTTCTCTTTTTGTTTCTTCTCTTCTCTCTTCTCTTCTCTTCTCTTCTCTTCTCTTCTCTTCTCTTCTCTTTTCTTTTTTTTTTACTACTTCCTCTGCATTCCTTAGAATCAAACTAGATATATAACTTATCATAGCTTGTTATAAATGTTCTGCAAAGCAAATGAGCTCCAAACTACATCTGTGCAACACAAAATTCCAAATTAAGCTCTCTATGGATGGCACCATCACCGTTTCCCTCAACAGAATTGCACAGGTGTATCCAGCTGAAAGTTATTAAACAAATCTGTTGAGGATATAGAAGATGGAACAAAATTTGCAGCTTACTATTTCCTTGCTGTGTTGGCTCTGCAGGAGAGAAAACTTATTTATATTACTGGCACAGGCAGTTATTACAAAATGCGTGGAGAAAGGATATCGGCTGAATAACATGGTGTTGTTTGGGAGGAGGAAAGGTTCATGCTAGAGCTGTTTTATGGTCTTCTGTACTAATATTCTGCAATCACAAAGTCTTTCTTCCAACATGGTAGAACAGGGTCAGATGTCAACAAGAAAAATTGTTACAAATAAGAGCTTTATAACCTTGGAGAGAGGTAATAAAATGTTTGTGACTTTCTCATTGACTGGATCTACAGAAAAAAAAAAAAGCATGTAAGGCAGTTATAGATGACCTAGCTTTGGAGTGTTCGCTACAGCAGTTATGCTCCAATTCTTACTTCAAAAGATAATTCAAAATCTTTTTCCATGACACTCTTAAGATTTTGTTGCTGTGATTTATTTGATCCTTGAAATTTCTGTATTTTTGCTGTTGCTTAGTTCGTTTCTTTGGAGAGATGGAATTCCTATTGTAGTTTATAGTTATGTTCATCGAATTTTGGCACATGCGAAAATCTTGAGAATGTTTAGTACACTCAGAATAGTAAAAAATAAATGCTATTAGGAGAAGGAAAAAACAATAAACCTAGAAAATATTTTGCTTTCAAATCTGTATGACCTTAAAATAAGGGTTTGGGGTGGTTCTTTTTCTCCCTGAACCATGTTTGATTCTTTTCAGCTAAAAAACTCACCTTGAATTCTTCTCTTTAAATTGAAAATTTATCAGAGTAAAACTGAAGGAAATGAGATTCTGAGAGCATGAGTATCCTCCCATTCCCTCTAGCCCCCACAGTAAGGTCAAATATTGAAACAGCAGTCTGTATCAAAATGTTTCTGTCTCAGAAAGACTCTGGTGATTATGAAGTTTTCTAGGTTTCTTTTGAATATTTAGAAAGGTACACAATACAGCAGCAATTATGCCTAGAAAAAAATCAGCAGGAGAACTGAGTGTTAATTGAAATACATAAATAAAAAATATGCTGGTTCAAAAATCTCACCTCATCTTATGTTCCTATAGTGCTTAGATGCTTACATGTGTAAAACTTAATTCAAATTTATTATTGGCATTGACATCTTCAGATAGATATAAAGTAATTTTTAATAAAACCACTAAAATCAAGACCAACATTTATATAAAATTTTCAAACATGCTTTTACAAAGAAATATTACTGCTTTGAGATTTTTTTCCACTGAACAAAATATCTGACAATAAGCAGGTATTTAGAAAACAAACTATCTTAAACTTAGCACAAAAGCAATCCAAGGAATTTTTGAATAATCTCTGTTGATCCCAAGTATATAAAACATAATGAGCTAACATGGCTTTATTTCACTCCCTGTTTGCTGGCTAATTAGTCTACAACAGAAACATGCATCTGTAGCTCTGCTTCATTGTCTTGAGACTTTCCATTACTTTGCCTAATTTCTGAAAAATTTTGTTTATCAGAATCAAAGTAGAGGGCAGCCAACTACCTGGAAAGGAGTCCCATCTCTCACTGCAGCATACAGCTACTGTTACTTTGAACAAAGACAGCATCTTCAAGATCTCTCTGTGTGAACACTAGCAAAAGACAATACCTTTGATGTATAAAGGCTTTCAAGACCACCACTGTTCTAAGTTATTTGAAAATAAAACAGGTGGTTTGCATACTTACTTACAATGTGATCTGTTGCCTTGTCAGAGTAGCAGCTTTTTTTTTCCCCTTCAGCTTCCTGAGGACCTCTGCAAACTACAGTTATCATTTAGTCTTCTGTTTTACTATAGTGAGTCATGTATTAATCGTTTTCCTGCAAAGTTGTAATACAACCACCTTTTTCCACCCACAAAAATTACATGCATTCCAAAAAGACTTCACAGCTAAGCATGTGAAATCTGATCCTGAGGTGCATAGATGAACTTTGGGTATCTGTCACACAGAAAATCCTGCAGCTCACATCAGTACACATCAATGCTGGGTTCAGCTAGTGGCTGCTCCTGTGCAGCTTTAGGGGCACGTCTCTCTCATATGGCATGACTGAGGAGCAGAGTTTTTCTGGGTACATCTATGCTGCACCTGAGGCATGATTCTAGCCTAGAAAGCAATATCCCAAGTATGTCTAATATCTTAATTAAAGGCCCAGTAACGTCTCTTCTGTGCAAGCCTGATGGATCAGGTGGAGCCAAGCACAGATGTGCCCTACTCAGTAGCTGGTACAATGGTTTATGCACTTCCTTGGCATAGAATAATTACTTAGTTTTTGAGCTTTAGCCAGTGACAAGAGCAGAAACCACATGGGTTATGGCTGTGCTTAAAATTTCTTTCTTCCTATATCATTATAAATTGTATGAATCTTTATTTCTCCCTTTTCCTCTGCTTATTTTGCTGTTACTCGCCATTGACCTTATACACTTACATATGCACACAGATCGCTATTTTTATTACTGTTATTATTATTGTAATGTACAGATTATTATTTCACAAGTTTCCCGGTCATTTTCTTGGGCTTTTATGTTGCTAAATGTGAGATTCCTAATGCATTTGCATTAAAGTTAATAATCCATTGACTTACCAGATTTGACACATCTGAAGTTCAGCTAATTCTCTGTCTCATTAAGCAGTGTAG
>NW_009970718.1:4976328-4995124 GCF_000747805.2 Chaetura pelagica | reverse complement strand
TGTAGGGAACACTATAATCATCCCACATTTCACTTATACAGTAAATTAATATTCTAAAAATTTTATCTAAGCTTACTTATCTTTCACAGATGTCTGCATTATGGGCTAGGAAGCAATGTCTAAGAAAGTATCATGTTAATGATGTCTGTCTCAATACACCTTGCAGAAGAATATTTTTTTTTACTTGTTTGATAATTATAACTTAGAAAACATCTCTTCTCTGTCTTTTTTCTAATTCCTTAAATGACAAGTAAAATGAACACTACAGTCTCACTAGCAGTCCCTCTTGTAAACGTGTATCTGTGTGTGAGAGTGAGTAAACGTAAGGAGATAGCAAGAAACATTAAATTCTGTTAATTTATATTTATTGCTATATTTTATGGTTTCTAGAATATTTTGTATTGAAACTCTTTCAATGGAAAATTGGGCTCTTGACCATAAAATTTTTTCTCTTCACAAAAACTATGTGCATTCCATGGAAAACTGGGTTTGTTTTGATTAATTTTCCTTAAAGACCAGAGGCCTGAAAACTAAATATTTTGATTTGGCTGTGGTCCTGTAAAGACACATGAAAGCATGAGTGAGTTTCTTTTGTCTCTGCTAGGGGCTGGAGTCCCAGTCAAAACACTAGCATAATATTTCACAGCTAGAAGTCATCAGAAGGGGACACTGTGGTACTTAATTAAAAGACATTGACCAAATACAAATCTAGATTAATTAAAGTATTTTTCTTACTCTTAATTATAGATCCCCCGGACCATGAGCAGTACTTACAGTTTAAAAAAAATACTTGTTTGATAATTATAACTTAGAAAACATCTCTTCTCTGTCTTTTTTCTAATTCCTTAAATGACAAGTAAAATGAACACTACAGTCTCACTAGCAGTCCCTCTTGTAAACGTGTATCTGTGTGTGAGAGTGAGTAAACGTAAGGAGATAGCAAGAAACATTAAATTCTGTTAATTTATATTTATTGCTATATTTTATGGTTTCTAGAATATTTTGTATTGAAACTCTTTCAATGGAAAATTGGGCTCTTGACCATAAAATTTTTTCTCTTCACAAAAACTATGTGCATTCCATGGAAAACTGGGTTTGTTTTGATTAATTTTCCTTAAAGACCAGAGGCCTGAAAACTAAATATTTTGATTTGGCTGTGGTCCTGTAAAGACACATGAAAGCATGAGTGAGTTTCTTTTGTCTCTGCTAGGGGCTGGAGTCCCAGTCAAAACACTAGCATAATATTTCACAGCTAGAAGTCATCAGAAGGGGACACTGTGGTACTTAATTAAAAGACATTGACCAAATACAAATCTAGATTAATTAAAGTATTTTTCTTACTCTTAATTATAGATCCCCCGGACCATGAGCAGTACTTACAGTTTAAAAAAATATATATATATAAAAAAAAAATAATTACAAGCTAATATAAGCAAACAAACTAAACTATATAAACTCTTCTGAAAATACGTATGTCTAGAGAACAGACAAACCTATATTTAAAACCATGTTTATTGTAAACACCATTAATAATGACCAATAAATCTTGGCCATCTTGCGGCTGCCATAGTTAAGTTCCATAGTGAAAAGCAGATATGAGAGGTGTTTGTCTTGTGCTGCACAGATGCTGACTTTGGTGAAATAATCCATTCCATTTGGGGTGTTAAACTTCATTGATAAAATGCAGCATGCAAAGATGACCAAGAGATAAAGGCAAAATACAGACAAAAGGGAAACGCATGAGTTTCACTGTTCAATGTTGTTGATCTGCTCATCAAAATACACCTCACAGAGGACACTGTATCAGTTTGAATGCAATCTGTATGGTAAAGTGCATCTGCTGTCCATGAATCTTCTCTTTAAAATGGCCAATGTTTTATGGTTAAAATATGAACACAATTGCTGTGTGTGCAGCAGTGTAAAAGACACTGTGCTGAGCCATATTTTTACATGAAATGTGACAAATCCCTCACAGGTATGTGACTTATTCAATAGCTCCCCACAAAGAATATGTCTCCATGAAGTCAACATGGGTTTTAACTGAGGAACTAAAGAAAAAGATTTGTCAGTTAGGAGTGTCTGAATAGTCTTTCTCTTGGCTGGAAGTTATATGGGTAAAAGTAACGACGTTCAAGCATTACTTCTAGGAGTTCCTCTGCTCTGCTCCTCTCCTGGCTAAAATAATTACCAGTACATGCTCTTTTCTTGCTTGTGCAACAGAAACGTAACCATCCACTTCTGATTATACCAGCTGGGAGGTGCAGGACTAGAGTTGTTGAAGGATGAGTAGTTTCCATCAGCAAGAGTTGCCTCATTACAATTCTGGATATTTTTTTTTTGCCCTAGAACATACAAAACTCTGTAAAATGTTTATTGGAAGAATTTTTGGATGCAGGATGAGGGACTTCAGAGGATGACCCTGAATACTCAATAGTCCAATAACTAAAATATTTTGGTTATAGATAATTTCCTGGGTGCAGGGCTATCTGGGCTCTGTGCATGTGTGTATGGGAGATGGACCAGGGATGGGATTCCCATGGGACCCTGATGACAGGACGGGGCATGACCAGCTGGCAAGGGTGACATGTTGCCTAGGGGCCAGGGGGGTTGCTGGGAGTGGGGCACCTGGAGGCAGGTCTAGTGGGAGAGGAGGGGCCTGGCCTGCTGCTGGAGAGACCGTGGACTCAGGGGTCTGCTGAGAGACCCGTGTGTGTGTGAGTGATGCATGTGGTGCACGCCCAGCCTCACTGCCAGTCAGACCTGAAGGCATTGTGGAGCTGCAGCAGCCTTGACCTTACCGGGCTTCCAGATTTGGCAGCTCCTAAGAACTTCTATTTCTGTCAAGCAATTTTATCCCAGTGAGTGCTCCCATCATGGGACTGCTGACTCTTCCTTGGCACAAAAATCTGAACATTTCCCACATTTGCAAGATAATAAGCTTGTTTGCACTAATAAATATTTAGACCCTCAGGCTCAAACTTTTACCACTTAAATGTGATCTTTTCTTTGCCTTGTTGTCTTTATTTTTGTCACACTGCTAGTTCTTGAGACCTGGCAATAAAAAAAAGTTAATTTCAAATTTATTTTCCAAAAATATTTTACTTTGGTGGAAAAAGATATGTTAAAAATCCAATACTGTACAAGTCTCTTGGTCAATAGCCTGGATTGTGTTGCAGACCAAGACTAAGGAAAAGTAGGTAACACTATTGTCTTAGTGCTTTATAGGAAGTGTTATTTACAGCACTGAGGACAGATTTTATTTTTAGTGTCATTTTATGACACATCTACTACATGAAATACTTAAGAACATGACTATAATAATATTCTCTTTTACATAGTTTTAATTTGTTTAATATAATCAATACTTTGAGGCTCATTATAATGCAACAAATTAAAACCAGAATGCTCTCTTAATAACTCTTAGAAAAGGGTTGTCTGTAACAGGCTATTTAAAACTGCCTCTTTTTTTTTTTTTTATGATTGCCCAGATAAATGTGGTGAGCAGTAAACAAAGAAACTCTGACAATCCTAAAATGAAATCCAATTACAGAAAATAATAAATTAAAATAAGCTTATTGAAATTTAAGCTCTTGCATTTTAAAAATTATTATTTCTGTCAACATTGAGTCTCACTGGGATAGGTGTTCCACAAACTTATTTTTACATTATAAGGGTTGGTAAATTTGTTACAAGTTGTCTTCTATAAACCCAGTGCATGAGTCCAGTAGCTGAGCCTTTTGCATGCATTCACTTCCACTGTCCCTGCCTGGCAATTTTATGTGACTGAACATAAAATTCAATTGAGTTGTTTGGACCTGGGATCTCAAAATCACCAGTCCCTTTTGAAAACCTTGGCCCTAGAGTTTTCATTAATAAACAAGCCATTGTATATAAATGCATAAATACATTCCTCTCAAAGAAAAGTCAGATCTGTGTGGTACAGATGTAGAACTAGTCACAGCAACAAGCTTGGAAGAAATTGCATTCTTCATTGTAATGTGTACAACATCTGTCTCTACATTCATTTTCTTTGATGTACTGATTTTCATGTCTCTGCTAAAGAGAATATTTTTGCCATCTTCTTCCTTCTTGGAAAAGTTTACAGTCTCTTTCAAGATGGCAGCTGAAGCCACTTTTTTCTTTCTTAGATGCAACAAGAAAACTCTCATCACCCTGGTTTTGCATAGCCCTTTTTTAATAAAAAGACATTTTTTAAAAGAGAGTTTACTTTAAAAATAAAAATGAATAATAAAAAGTAATGTAAAATTTTTGTGAAATGAAGATAAAAATGTTGTTGCTGACTCCTTACCCACTTTTGTAGTACTTACTTTTCTACCTGGTAGTACTATTTGATTTGCTAATTCTTGTATTTTTGTACATCCCTTTGAATGTGTGCAGCTACAAGCTTTTTTCTGATGATACTTCACTGTAAGAAGTTCTAAGAAGAACCTTCACAGCAGGTAAATTAATCCAGTTCATAATTCTGGTTTTGTTAGGCCTGTCTAGGTCTGGATTTAACTTTTCCAGATCACATGACACAGGCTAGTAGGGGTGGAGTATGAGTACAATTCAGGCCTGGTCAAGACTGTAGGTAAGCTAATACAATGTCAGCTGCACATCCATAGTGCATATGTGGCAGTATCTAGAGTCCCAAAGAGAAGAGAGTTTTGTCTCTTCCGAGTACCATTTTTTGGAGCTGTCAAAAAGACATAATTTTCTCTTTCTAAACAGGTTTTTGCAAAACATGAATAATCACAAGGATTCCTTGTAGCCTGGTTTTCAGACAGTTACCAAAGTATTTTAAAAATATAGGGCAACACTGCATTGTGTTTCAGCATAATGAGTTATGTTGCTGCTAGGAAGCAACTTGAAAGTGGTACAATTACAACTCATAGAATCATAGAATCTTAGGGGCTGGAAGGGACCTCGAGAGATCATCTAGTCCAACCCCCCTGCCAGAGCAGGGTCACCTAGAGTACATCACACAGGAACTCATCCAGGTGGGTTTTGAATGTCTCCAGTGAGGGAGACTCCACAACCTCCCTGGGCAGTCTGTTCCAGTGCTCTGTCACTCTCACAGTAAAAAATTTTTTTCGGATATTCACCTTGAACTTCCTATGCTCCAATTTACACCCATTACCCCTTGTCCTATCACTGGTCATCACCGAGAAAAGCCTAACTCCGTCCCCCTGACACTCACCCCTTACATATTTGTAAACATTGATGAGGTCACCCCTCAGTCTCCTTTTCTCCAAGCTAAAGAGACCCAGCTCCCTCAGCCTTTCCTCATCAGGGAGATGTTCCACTCCCTTCATCATCTTCGTAGCTCTGCGCTGGACTCTTTCAAGCAGTTCCCTGTCCTTCTTGAACTGAGGGGCCCAGAACTGGACACAATACTCCAGATGTGGCCTCACCAATGCAGAATAGAGGGGGAGGAGAACCTCTCTTGACCTACTAACCACACCCTTTCTAATGCACCCCAGGATGCCATTGGCCTTCTTGGCCACAAGGGCACATTGCTGGCTCATGGTCATCCTCCTGTCTACCAGGACCCCCAGGTCTCTTTCACCTACACTACTCTCCAGCAGTTCAGCCCCCAACCTGTACTGGGACATGGTGTTGTTCTTCCCCAAATGTAAAACTCTGCACTTCCCCTTGTTGAATTTCATCATGTTTCTCCCCGCCCAATTCTCCAACCTATCTAAGTCTCTCTGAATGGCAGCACAGCCTTCTGGTGTGTCAGCCACTCCTCCCAGCTTAGTGTCATCAGCAAACTTGCTGAGGGTACATTCTATACCCTCATCCAGGTCGTTGATGAAGATGTTGAACAACACCGGTCCCAGTACCGACCCCTGTGGGACTCCACTAGTCACACACCTCCAACCAGATTCTGCCCCATTGACTACAACTCTCTGACTCCTTCCTTTCAACCAGTTCCTAATCCACCTCACTTCCTGATCACCAAACCCATACCTGATCAACTTTTCTACAAGGATGCTGTGGGAGACGGTGTCAAATGCTTTACTGAAATCAAGATAAACCACATCTACCGCTCTACCATCATCTATCCACCTAGTAATTTCCTCATAGAAGGCTATGAGGTTAGTCAAACATGATTTACCCTTGATAAAACCATGTTGACTGCTCTTGATGACCCCCATGTCCTTGATGTGCCTGGAGATAGTCACAAGAACTCTAACACTTCTCTTTCTCAATTTTACCTTCTGATTGCTGAAAGTCTCCATAAAGATTGCTTCAGGTCAGAAAAAGGACCATAAAACCTCTGAGTAACTATAAAACTGGAAAAATCTCTGCTTTTTACCCATGCTAAAGCAGAGGAAGAAGCTGAAGAACTGCGAAGACCTCCTGAAATTTTGACACCAAACAGTAAGTGAATGAATATGAAAGAATATAATTTTCATAATTCATAATTTTCTTCTTCTAGCCTTTTTTTTTTTTTTCCTGCTTGACAAGCCTGTGTGATACGTAATGATTCAATTTACACTGTTTCACCACGAGAGGGCAGGAACGCTTATCAAACAGGTTTGCCACTGGTTGTTTCACCATTTCTTCCCCAGGAGTGTGAACCTCTGCTGGTACCATGTGTCTAAGCATGTACCCCGAGCACTTCACAACATGACAAAATGCTTTGACCCAACAGGCCGGCCTGCCATTAGTATAGCAGATTAATGGCCATGGATGGTGATGGGGCTCAGGGGCACAGTCTAGCAGCAGCTGGGTAAAGCTAAGAGCAAAATCAGAACCCTTCACTCTGGGCTGGCAAAGAGAAACACCTGTGCCAATGCATCAGGCTTGCCAAGAGTGGCGGATGGGTAGGTAGAGGTGAATCAGTGCCTGATTTTCTTCCTTATGGTAGGTAACAGGAGCAAGAGGGAAGACCTTTACAAACACTTCTTAACTCAGTAAGTGCAGCATTGGCTTATTCATGAACAATATTTGAGCTTTTATGTAAGTGAAACTAATTTTGATCTTACCATAACAGTAGCAAGACCTGAAGAGTAGAAGACTGCACTGGACAGCATACTGTGTAGAAAAGTTCCAGGCTTTTGTTAAAGTGAAATAGAATGGTGTGGAATATCCTGGTTAACTCTTAAACAATTTGTAAACCGAAGCATTTAGCAGAGCTTGATTAAACGTTTAAACTTTTGTAACCGTTTGCCAACAAAATACAGTGTTTCACTGTTCCCAAAACTATGTTTTGGAAAAAAAAAACCACAATGAACATCTACAGTGGGGGCTGCTCAGAGTTGTAAGATTTTAAACAGCTGAAGTTAAGCTCAGTGGCATACATGGAAATAACCTTTCTTTTGCCTGCTCTGCTTCATTTAAAGTAGTTTCCTTTTTAAAATCACAAAGGTTTTCACGTGGAGCAAATAGTTGTGGAGTTGTGATAATGACTGGATAAACAATATTTAATGAGAACAAAGAGGAAAAAAATGGGAAAGTAACCTTACTCTAGTAATAACAATAACTTTAATCATAAGAAAAAAATATATACAAGTTATTTTCCATTGGCCATGTCATTAAATCATGCTTTTATCAAGCCATCCTCTAGAATAACAATGTTCAACAAAAATATCAGTTGTCAAGCTTCTTTGCTACTTGTGTTATTGGGATAAAAAGGGATTTCCCCAATCATAAGGTAAAAAAGGGCATTGCCTTCCTATTGTGTGGCTTGACTCTCCTGTAAGAAGTTCTTGACTTATGCCTACAGGGTTACATACCCTCTAGAAGATCTACATTCTCAGTGTAATTTTACAAATCTCTGTTCCCTGGAGGTTTTCCAGAGCCAGGCTGCAACAACATGCTACCAGGGTGACTAAGTAGAAAAGTAGGAAACCCTAAAAGATCTGATTGTTCAGAGATTAAAGATTTGTTTGGGGGGTTTTAAATAGCCCTAAGGGTGTGTGGCTTTTTTCAAAGCCCCAGCAACATGCAAGGACCATTCAGCCCAGACTGAGCAGCAGCCATCCACCTAGATGTTTGCTAAAAAAAGGAGAAGGAATAACTGAACAGCATGTACTAGCATGGAGATAGGAGAATGGCATGAGGGTAAAAAACCTGTTTTCTGTGTGGTATCAGGATGCATAGATAAATCAACACAAGTTAGGACTTCTGTAGAAGTTACACAGTCCCTGTGCAGATGGATCATTCTATAACTTTTTCCAGAAAGATTTTGAAGCTGTGAAGAAAGAAGGATCATGCTTTAAGATTTCCAGTATTTATCTGCAGGAGAATACTACCCACAAAGTTTCAAAGGAATGATGCAGAAGGTGACTTGCCTAGGGCCTCATAGAATTACACATGTGGAAAACCTGTGTCATGCTTTGGTCAAAGACCAGAAGGAGTGACTCATTGCTTTTCCTTTCTATTGTATTTTCTGTAGCACAAGAATATGACAGGTGCAGTACCCAGCTCTGGGTGAATCTTGTGGTTTTGGTCTTATGGTTTTAGCTTCTGCTAAGGAACAGGTTGCCCAGGGAAATTTTTGAAGCTCCCTCCCTGAAAGTGTTCAAGGCCAAGTTGGATGAGGCTCTGAGCAACATAATCTAGTGGAAGGTATCCCTGTCCATGAAGGGGAGTTGGAACTAGATGATCTTTAAGGTCTCTTCCAACTCAAACCATTCTATGATTCTATGATTCTGTGATATATAGCAAATAAACAGCAAAAGAAAATCTGGAATATTTTTGGTTGCTTTCCCTTTATTTCATTTCCAGAGGTACACTGCAAAAGTAATGAAAACAGAGATATTTCTTTTTTTTTCTGGCATTTCCTTTTATGTTAACTTTATAGCAATTACAGCATTTTGGACATGTTTGTGGCCTTGTCTTTTAACCCTTATTCCCATAATCAACCTACTTACCTCTACATCCCTTTTGTTTGTAGAAATCATTCCTTTATTTATCGTTCAGTGCCTTTCCCATTAAATGCTGTTCCAGGGAGACCAAATAGGATTTCACATGATGAAAACTCTCCAGCAGACAATTACCAGGCAATACCTTATACAGAGAGCAGAGCTATAAAAAGCTCTCTAGTCAGGTAGGACCACATATGGTTTATATTACTAAAATTCTTACTTGCTATCAGACCAACAGAACCATCAGGTCCTTTAGAGAAATTTTTGTGACACCAACACCCATTCAGAACTACTGCCCACAAGAACCTGACCACTACCATTTTTGCTCATGATCTGCAAAAGCATGATGTGAGATTAAGAAATTTCATATTCTCTATTGAATATTCTCTAGTGCTGCTCCTTGAAATATATTAGGCTCCTTCCTAAAATTACAACAATTTTACTGTAATATGAAGATATCTGAAGAAATGTCTGAGTGGACTGTCTCAAGTGCTAGAAGTAGTTTAGATGTTGCAGACTTGCTATCTCACCTGAATAGGGCTGGCCTAATACAGTCTATGGAGATATATACCAAGTAGTAGATTTAGGAAGGCTTTTAAATTTGCAGGTGCAGAGATGTATGTTAATCATATTCCAGTCTCACAAAATGATAGAGAAGAAAGGAGGGGAAGGAAAGGGAAGGGAAGGGAAGGGGAAAGGAAGGGAAGGGAAGGGGAAAGGAAAAAAGAAAATAAAAGAAAAAGGAAAAGCAAAGGAAAAGAAGAAAAGAAAAGAAAAGAAAAGAAAAGAAAAGAAAAGAAAAGAAAAGAAAAGAAAAGAAAAGAAAAGAAAAGAAAAGAAAAGAAAAGAAAAGAAAAGAAAAGAAAGAAAAGCCTACAGTTGCCTTATCTGGATTACTGTGCTGACAAAGGTTCTTGTGAGGACCTTAATCAGAGAAGACAGCACCCAGTCCAGAACAGCCAGCATAATGGCACCCCTCGTTCAGCAGTGCAACAGGCTTAGATTCAGTATTTATTAACCTACAGCCTAAGAAACCTGTCAAGTTTATTTGTTTTTTTTTTCCTTTAATGTGTGTGACTAGGTTTAGTTTTGAAAGAAGTAGATTGTTCTAAAATGTGAAATTTATTATTTTGTACACAAATTATCTTCCTAAAAATATTAGCTCCTTCACATCCAAGCTCAATTAGAAGCTTTCAGATCAAAATTTATGTAGAAATATGACACCTTATATTATCTCACTGGTTTTCCAATTATTCACTTGCTTTTCTGACTCAATGTTGAGTTAAGTTTTCAGAAAACTATGATCCACCATGATTTTCTGATCCTGCTCTTAAATAATTCAACTTTATACTTTTTTATTTTGTAGTTACAAATAATTTTCAACATTACAGTGTGCTTGCCTTCTGTTTTATCAGAATTATGACATCTTTTATGGACTTTGTAGTGATAGACTTTAAAGAGCATTTGATAATGCACCTTGAAAGAAGTATTTGTGAAAACACAGATACAAAGTGAATGTTCTGTATTTTATAGCCTAGTATTTTTAAGTAGGTTATCTGTAAAGTCTACTATCCTTTTACAAAAAATGTGTTAATTTTTCTCTATTATATTCTACACATTTTGTGGTCTGCAACTTCAACTTTTTTAAAAATTATTTTTATTTGCTGTTCTGAGAAGTCAAGTTTTTATCTTGTCTTGCTATTCAGACACTGATGCCAATGCATCTCATGGAAATCTCTGATGCGAACAGGAGGTGGTGCAAGATGGATGGTGGGAGTGCACAGCCTGAGGGGAGGTGAAGAAGCAGAAATGCTGTAGGAGTAGACCTCTTCCACTTCGGAAGCTACAAGCTGTCAGACTGGGTCACTTTGTCTCATGAACTACACTGTGAGACTCCTCTGCTCTATAAAAATCACCCCTCTGACAATACACAGCTATGTAAATAACTCTAGATATTCTGCATTGGCCTTCCTGTTCTTGATTATTTAACAGGCTTCCTAGCAAGTCACAGCATCCTTAATACATTCATATCTACAAAACTCAATCTTTCTCTTTCTAGGTCTCCACACCTTCGCTTTGGAACAAACTACAAAAAAATTGTCTAAAGGCCACAAAGAAGAAGGTCACTTCAAGAATTTATAACAGTTCTAAATAGCATTTTAAGAACACAAAGAGTTTGGTATAAAAAAAAACAACCAAAACCAAAAGCCTTCTATTATATTAAAGAGAATGTGGGTATAACCTTTAAGGATATTTTATAGAGAAATTCAGGAGGCAACATTCTAACAGTATTTAATGAGATCTGAGCAGTAAGATCTCTAGGTATCTATTTTGAGTCCAACCAGTGTCTGAGGATGGAAAGTGCATCAGTTGCTCTTTCTACCCAGATGTTTTCGTTGCTGGTTTTTTTTTTGAGCGGTAAAAGTCTAGGTTCTACTTGGGACCACACACAGGGTTGTGAAGAGGTCGGCATGAAGGAGATTGTGGTATTTCCAGGATGGAAGTGCCAGATATTTCACAAAGGCATATTAAAAATTTTTTACTCAGTTTTTTAGATTAACAATAAAAATATTTCTATTGTTTTTATAAAAAATCAAGCTTCTCAGTGCTTTATTAAAACCTATGTTTTAGTGATATCTGAGCTTTTCACAACTTTTTACATCTTCTCAAATTTAAAAATAGGTCATACATTTCAGCATATGTAATGTAAAAATGCGTGCCAAATCTTTGTAAAATGAGTCATAGCAACATTAAAGAGACTACATCCAATACTGTGATCTTTAAACCATGATATTCAAATTATGTCTGTTCTTGAAAGTGTAACCTCCACATACATCCCAGTTTTCCTACTGAAAAGTTCATATCCATGGAGTTATGGATCCTATAGTTTAGCCTTATTTTCTTTGCTTCTTTGGCAAATCTAAAGGTTAGACTGTTTAACCAAGAAACAAAATAAAGGTAGTTATAAGAAAATTCTAAAGTATTTTTTTAATTTGAACTTGCAGTTTGAAAAAGATTAATATCCAAGCTCCTGTGATAATATTCAGCCTCAGATCCTATGGAATACTCGAGTACTATTATCTCACTTAACAGATACTTGGGAGAGTAGATATTTGTAAATCCCTTTTCAATCAGGGTTTTTACAGAAACACATCTATCACAAGGCCTGGATCGAGAAAGGCAATGATGTTCTTAAGTGAGACTTAGATTTTAAGAAACTAAAACTAAGCTCTGGAAAGCTCTTGCTTAATCTTTGGAGGTGCCCAGACTCTATCAGCACCTCATTTTTCAGTGCTGCATTAGCTCAGATGCCTGAATTTTAGGTCTGCAAAGGCTTAAAAGTAAATCACTGCTGACATGACTGACAACAGCTTGGCTTCTGTCTCATATTTAAGTCTCATCAACAGCAGCAAGCTTCTTTCCATTGTTCATTTCCCTTGCGGATCTCAACTTGAAAGGCATTCTCTCAGCAGACTTGCCAGCATGAAAGGGGAAATGTAGGAGAAAGGTTAGGCTTGTAGCTGAAAGGAGCAAGAAGTTTTTTATAAGAACCTAAGCTCTCTTTGGATCTGGGCCTACACAGTTCACCATCAGCACTGCAGGATCTGTGATAATGCAAAAAGTGGAGCCCTTATTTCTTTCCACCAGGCAAATTCTTTAATCACAGAACTATGATTTTAGTTGCCTACAGGCTCATATTTCTGTTTCGTGAAAGACTGTAGAGAGCTCAGAAGAAATATTACATCCATTGCTCAGTACTGAACTGGAAGAAACAAAGAATCTGCAAAGAATAACAGAATTAACAGAGAGCTCAAAAATGCAGTAGAGAGATTCATGTAGCAAGGAAGATTCAGATCAGATCAGGAAAACCTTCATGGTAGAAACAATAAAGAAGAACTGAAATAGAAGTGGAAGTCTCTAAGATTCTTCTGTTTTCAGGAATGACAGGGGTATTGTACATTCTGAGTTGAATATCTAAGTTTAGCTCTTGCACTCCTTTCTCTCCTGAGGAATGAAAAAAAAAAAGGTGGCTTCTTCCTATTGCATTCTACTCTAAACATTTTTGAAATTTATGGAGAAATATGAAGCTTAGAATTTATGTATTAATTTTTTCCTTATTTTTTCCCCATAGATAGTGCAATCAAAACTTGGGCTATAAAGGTCAGGACCAACACATTAACTAAATTTACGCATTGAATAAGCCTGTAAGTGAACCTCTGTTCATCTGCAGACATTTTAAAACAAACATCCCAAAGAGCTTTACTGGAGCCAGCAAAGCTGCATCCAAACAAATGTGACACCACGTGGTCCCAGGCTATTGCAACACCTTAACAGAGACTTGAGCAGTGCTCACATAACCATACTAAACCGACAAAAGACAGACTGTAAAATCCTAACGATCAGACCCAGAGCTCCTTATGCAGTCCTCTACAGTAACATGAGCTGTTTGGAGGTGGAACCATGTGATAATGTACCTTTGGCTCACAAGCTATGCAACTCTTTGGTGTGGGAAGAAGTTTTTGCTGAGTGTTAACGAAGAGCAAAGAGGCTCAGAAGCTCAGCAATGCTGTACCTGTGCAGACAAAAGGCCTCCTGAGGAGACACATCTGGAGAACCAATAGAGACCACAGCAGACTCCAAGGCTTCTTTAATGTCTCTCCCATGAAGCCAAAAGATGCCCTGGGGTAAATTCAGTAGGATAAGAACAATTTATTTTTTTTTTCACATGAAGTTTAGTTTCATCCTGTGCTAGACTGACCTCAGCCCCTACATTTTTGAGTGATCTCCGTTTTCACTTTGCACCATATACATCTTGCAAAGAGCAGTGTCTTTTTAAACTGTCACAGCTGAGGTGGATGGAGAGGTGAGATGAACCCAGCCTGTGGCTGTGGCTGCCCAGGGAGGGTTTGGTAAGAGGATAGAAAACCTCTCTCTCCACCAGGGATTCCGCAGGAAACACAGGGAAGGAGGATCCTCCTGGCTTTACCAGAAGAGAGAACTGATGCCTGGGCCAGGGTCCAGGGCTGTGCTTTCTCACAGCCACTCACCTTCATGCTCCTCGCCCTCCAGGCACCAGGCAAAACCGAGATGGCAAAATGGGGAGACATATGCTTTGTACTCCTCACTAATCTTGCAAAAAGTCACAGCAAAATCCCCCTGGTTCTCTTTGGAAGCCTACTGGAGTATTTCACACAGATACATGTACACATGTATATAGACTCATAGAATGAATCAGAAAAAATACTTCAAAAAATCAAAGTTACCTTTTTTTATTATCTCTTCCTGCTCATCTAGAAACCGTAGAAAAATCATAGTCTATGTACCCACACCTATACAGGGTTTAAATGGCCTAGACCCAGGCTTTGTGTAAAGAGCATGCTGCTGTTATGCTCTCAGTAAGCTATACGATATTTTGTTTCCCATTGTTACCAAGCAGTAGTGCTGGACCTGACACACTGATAAAAAGATTCTTCACCTCTTACAGAAGCTTTTCTCAAATCCTTCTGCCCTGTTCTCCCCCAGTGAACTCCAGCTTGACTCCCTCACTAGTGAATTTACCTGATTGCAGTTAACATTTCCAGTAACGTACAAAAGATAAATAACGTACTTTTCTCACAACCTAGAGCAAAGTGCTGCTCCAAATCTGTTTGGAAAATGCTTTTTTATGACATTGCAGTAAAAGTGACATTCAATTAAATGGAAAAATATGTGCTTCAGCTATGTGCTGTAGGCTTCTGTTGCCCCACCTAAGACATGAAGCAAGGAGAGATGTGCCCATTCCTGACCAAAAGCTTTGCTGAGATAGGCCCCAGCACAGTTACAATTGCACAAGCAAAACTGCATTTTTACAAGGATAGCTGCTTCACCACTGTTGTGATTCTATGATTCACAGGGGGAGTGTTGTGAATTTATAAACTTGAGCTTTGCCTGCAACATTGCATACAGATCTGGGGCATTTTATCGCTAAACAAACTCTGAATCCTCTGCTGCAAAAATATTTCTAGGGCAAGTATTTGTTAGGAAGCTTGTTTTCTCAGTCATACTGACCTACTTAGAGGAGTACAGCTCTCCAATTCCTTTGTGCAGGTACTGAAAGTTGTCATGTCTATGCCTGTGTATGCCAAAGTCACCAAGCCATGGATCTTCAAAAGGACTTCAGTCTCCTTCTTTAGGTGCTTCATGTAATGCATCAGCAACACCTTAAAAATGACCCATCAGCTGCCACTGAAGCTGGTGAATGCCTATTGTCTGCTGGGGTCTCCATGCACAAACCCAGCTGAAGCATGACAATATTGCTGCTTCTCATAAATTGGTCAGAGCCTGACACTGGATCTGATCTGCATTCCTTTTGGCAGCAGTGTGGGGTTGGCACACTCCTTTCTTTTCACACTCCAGACCTTAATTCCTGGCCTTGCATTGTCCCGTCAAGTGAGTTAGCATAGCTGCTTCGGTGGATATATACTGAACTGAACCTGGAAACAGAGACAGCTGAAAATTAATCTTTTCAGCAATCTTTTTCTTTTCCTTTTCCTTTTTCTTTTCCTTTTCCTTTTCTTTTTCCTTTTTGTTTTTCTTTTTCAGTTTCCTTTTCCTTTTCTTTTTCTCTTTTCTTTTTTCTTTTTCTTTTTCTTTTTCATTTTTTCCTTTTCCTTTTTCTTCCTCCGTTCCACTCTCCTTCTCTTCCTAACTTTAATTTCTTACCTCCATTTATTTATTTCATTTCCTTTATTTTGCTGAATCTGTTCATTGGTCTGGTTTGCCCTGCAGATAAAACATTTTTAATTTACCAAAGACATGATGTTAGAGAGGAAACCTGTTACAGTGGGAGATGTGCTTGACCATGGCAGGGGAGCTGGAACTCAGTGGTCTTTAAAAGTCTCTTTCAACCCAAACCATTCTATGATGCTATTATTCTATTCCCCAAGATGCAATTAGATATAGAATATACGGTTAGTATAATGTGCAGTTTTCAGGGATTAATTTTTACTTCATATCAGTAAAAGAATGATGTTATATATTAACCAAATAGCTTACAGAAAGTTATGTTTGAAAAAAAAATAAATCAGCTCATAGTTTGGTAAAATCCATTAATCAAACAGAACTTTTTTGGTTTGGTGAACTATATTTATTTTACTCTCTCTCTCTCTTTTAGTTTGCTCGAAGTTTTATTTTTATGTTTTACTTTGAGCTTTAAATTGAAGCAGCAGTGAAAATGAGGCAGAAGGGGTTATGTTTCCTAGGTTTTGAGTTTAAATATGCCCCATAATGAAGCTTTGTATTAATATAATTTACATTCATCACTCTCTTGACAAATAAATTTTGGTACAGGTTCACTCAGAACTTCAAGCAAGGCATAGAAAGTAGTTTGCAAACCTTGTCTATATTTCAGATTTCTAATAGAAATACCAAGTTTAAATTTTTATTTTAAAACTTTGTTTTATTTTATTGGAAGAAACATATACAACCTATAAGCTCAGGGGAAACTAGATCAAGAGATTTTGTGATTCTAGCAATGGGAAAAGCAGTCTCCAAAATATTTCTATTCAGAAGGATATCCTGAAGGCTTATAACTTTCTCTAGAAAAAAAAAATAAATAAGCTGAGTTCAGTGCAGGTTAAGATACAGACTGAATTTTTTTTACTGTTTACCCAGATGTGACCTTCCTGATGTCAAAGATCCACAAATGAGAACTGAGTTTGGTCTGTGCTTTGTGGTACCCTTTGTGACCGGAATTTTTTTATTCACACTTGTTTACAGGACTTGGAAAAAAGGCATAAAACTCCTGACCTCAACCAGAATCTTTTGTACATATTCCACTTAAATCTTTTTTTACACTTCTCAAATTGTAATGTAACTATTTTGTCTCAAGAAATTGGGTAGTGTTAGATTCCATGTCAGCACAGTTGAATGAAACTATTTGCAAAATTATCTATTTGTCAGGGGGAAAAGAAAAAAAAAGTTTTTCTGGATCTAGAAATTATTCTGAATTTGGAAACTGAGTCAGTGTTTCAGTCGACATGAAAATTGCTAAATCTTTTCAAAGCAACAGGCTTGTTTCATTTTGTTTTGTTTTAGTATTTCTCCTGCACTTCAGAAATGTAAAGACAGAACTCCCACACGCCAAGTAAGTATTCCAATCAGTCCTTCTGGCACAGGTTCTACTGAGGAGGGAAAAAGGTCTTTCCATTGCCGCCCCAGTTTCCATCTCTATGCAGCTGCTGCACTGCTGCCAATCACACACTTCTCAGTGCTGTACCAGCACCCCAGCTTATCACTAGCTTCTCTGCAGTTGAAGAGAACCTGAATTACAAAATGGAAAAAGAGTGTAGGTGTTTCAGGGTGTACCCCTGCTCTTTGGTTATTGATGTGAGCCTATCTGTATCATGCATCTTGGCATAAAGATGTAGCACCAACATGTAATCCAGTGCAGGGCACACCCATTATCTGCAGAAAGGAAGGAAAGAAGTTTCTTCTCTGCCTGTCTGTTTGTTTTGTCACTGGACACTCTGAAGGACTTTTGCATAGAGTTGGATTTGTCACTTCCTGTAATGCCTTAATTTGTGGTTTGGGTTTTTGAACTTTTTTGCAGGACACTGATTTTGCAGGGAGGTACCATCACATAATCTTTTTTACTGAAAAAAAAATATACAAACCCACCTTTTTTTCCCTAGCAAGGTTCATAGAAAACAAAAGACAATTTATTTGAATCATAGTACTTCTCCCAATAAATGTTTTGCTCAGTTTTGTTTTGGCTTTCCTACAGGATCAAGCTCTTTTTGCTTTTCTGACCTTCCCTTCACTTTCTTGGCTCATCTGCTCTTAGCACACACAACTCAAACAGATGCTTCTAAGGCTTATGACCTTACATTAAAAACTCCTCTATGAAATCTGTTTGCACTTTGACTGATCTTGTCATTTGACCTTGAGCAATGGCACAAAACTGTTTCTGCAATCTTACTTATTTTGATGTTCAGTGAAAATTTCCTAGCTGCTACAATGGTAGCACTACATTTTGTGATTCTGTTCTGTGCTTTTCTACCTGCTGTTCTGAATCCTTTCCAATGCAAAGAACCTGGCTGTGCAAAATCAGGAGGCAGAGGGTAAAGTACACACAGAAGAAAGCACGTATATTTTTTGTTAGTTAGATATGGTCCAGTGAGCCAATGGAGTAATACTAGTAACATACAGGCTTGTAATTCATCAAATCTATGTTGCTTGTAATGCCTTCAAGAATTGGAGGAGCAGAAGACTAACAAACACTTCATTTGACAAGAAATTACTCGTATATACTAGAAACTGGCAAGGGCTTATCTTGGATCAATAGAGAAATCCCACAGAATAATTAATTAATCACTTCAACACACTGTTGTATTGTTGTGGGGTCAAAATTTCCCCCCTTTGTGACTTTGTCAGAGTCACCCTTTCCTGTGTAGCCCATACTCTGTTCTGGCTAACTTCCAGATGGAACAACTGAATAAAATATGCAGCTACTGGGAGTTTTTATACCTTATTTGTCAGCTAAAGCCAAAAAGTGATTAGCCAATAACCTTTTCAAATTAAGCTTGACTTTGAATTCCGAATTTCTGACAAACTGTTCACTGCAACTCCAACAAACTCTGAGTAGTGCTTTGGAAATACAGAAGTTCTGTGAATGGAAAAGCAGAAACATTTATCTTTTATTGTAGCTCACAACCACTTTCTTCCAAAACCTTCTTTACCAATCCTATTTGTGAAGGACCAGGTATTTCCTTACATGAACATGAAATGTCCTTTGAGTCAGCCGACAAAACTGACTTAAAATGGCGTCTCCACGCGGCGCTGAACCCCCTCTCTGTGTGTGGGGGGGCAGCTGCTGCAGGGGAGGAGCCGTGGCCGGGAGCAGGGGGGGGGCTAGGGTCCCTCCGTTTGGGTGGAAA
>NW_009970718.1:4952144-4976212 GCF_000747805.2 Chaetura pelagica | reverse complement strand
CGCCACCGCTGCTGCCAAAGCCACGGTCCCAAAGTCCCGGAGCCGCTCGCCGCGCCGCTGAAACCGCCGCGTTTCCAGCATCTGCAACCAGCCGTGCCGCGCCTACGGTCCCGGAGCCGCGCGCCGCTTCTCTTTTAGGGGGGGGGCGACCTGCGCTTGGGAGTGCTTGCAGCTGACTTGCGCCACCGCGTGGTGAGATAAATCCGGCTACCCCAGCTTATAGGGGAAAGTATAACCCTGTCTTACCTGCACACAAATCGCGACTCTATACGGGAACGGTGTCGGGCATATCCCTCCCCCTCCTTCCCTCACTTAAATAAGTAAATAAGGTGTGTAACTAAGGTGTACCCATATATGTTTAATGTGTTGTAATCACTCCTTTTGAACCTCCTGCCCCAAATTGCTTTGTTTTCCCCACAATAAACCGTGCATTTCTTTAGAAATATTAGTAAGCACTGAGCAAGTTATTCACTCGAAAAAGTCAGGGCATAAGCCCCGGTCTCCTCTGTGTGAGGCGATACCCATGTGTGGATCTCTCAGCAAATCCTGATAAGTTAATACACTCCAACAAGGAGATATAATAGATCACAGATCGTGACACTATTTTAAATCTTCTGTGGACAGAATCTGCCCAGGCATCTGCAGTAAGAAATGTCCAGGTGAGACCGTATTTCTCTGTAAGTTAATTCATTTCCAACCTACCCTATGTGTGCCAGGTGAAAAAGAAGAAACACCCTGTGGATTCAATTGTTAGGCTTACACGTTGCAAGATTATACACAGAGAATGGAGTAGAATATGTTTTCCATTTGGACCTTAAACTATAGCAGAAAAGTGATAAACAGTTTGTCTAGTGCTTGTCAAGTGTTTGCTCTTCCATCACTGTCATTAACAACTGAGCAGGGAAAAGGAGAACTCACAAAATTCCAAGTTAAACATCCAGAGTGTAGTACACGATGGTGGCCAGTTCATATTTTATGAATTCATAGAGTAAAAACTCAACATCTATTATAAAGTAATGCATTATCATTTGCCACTAAGATAGCAACACCAAGTTCATCGTAAAGTTAATAATATTTTTTTTCTATCTTGTATCAAAAGCATGGAATATTGCTTATACCACCAAGATGAACAAAACCAAAAGTGCATTCTATGTCAGAGCTGATATTTGTAACTGGTACACTAACCTTAACATTTCCTCTGCTTATCCTTGAAGGTAACGTCTCAGACTTCTGTCTAGCAATGCTTTTGCTTTCGACTTTAATGTCTTAAAAAAAAAAAAGTACTAAAGATGTGCTAATATACTGTCTTCTGGGCCTTGCTTTGACTATGAAGAATGACTGGAATCACTTTCTGAAGAATCACAGAAACTTTTTATGCAGGAGGTGAGGGACAAGAGCAGCTAGCAATGCACATGCAGCCCTGACCTGCCTGCCTGGAGTTAGTGTTGATACCTTTTTTTTATGTGATGCAGGAACAGGCACAGGGCAGGTACTAAAGCCTCTCTTCCCTTCAGAGTATCAGTGTGTAATTGTCGCCTCTGTCTGCATTAACCAGCAGGGCAGCTCACACATGGCCATGAAAGTGAATACCAAGCTTCTGTGCAGCCTGAAACACAGATGTCTCCTTATGTGAGCAAATGCTGCAGCGTCACTTAGCACAGGTAATACCTAGTGCCCTGTGGAGCACAGCACGGACTCTGCACAGCAGTGCTGGCACAGCATTTTCCCTGCTGCCCATTCTTTAATTTGCCATGGCAAGGGAAAAAGGATACTGCTCATACACAAGTGTGAAGCGTAAGGAATTACACAGCCATCCTTTTGCCTCATTTGATTCTGTTGTGATTGCAACATGTAACTGAATGCTTCCTTGGGTGCTTGCAATGGGTTTGGTGCAGCTGAACCCTGTCAGATCTGGAGCAACACCCTTTTTCCAGCTTGCTCCTAGGAAAAGAGAAAGGGATGCCTAAGTGACTCACATGGTAATTTAGATTCCATGAGAACCACAAAAAAAAGATCTTTTAAATAGTTGACAAAATTGTACAAAGTAGGGTCTAATTGTTTTTAAATTTCCTTTTTAAAATACCCTGCATTATACTTTCAGCTTCAGTACACAATTTGAAATTATAACACTGTGAACTCATAAAGTGTTGTCAAACAAAGCTTTGTTCTTTACTTTGTGCATTCTCAGAACAAACGTATTTTACTTGCACACACAAACTCACATGTATGTGACAGAAACAAGGCCCATCTGGGACTGGAGAGGTCAGACTGGGAACCAAATCATACACTTGAGAGGCTTTACACTGGAAAAAAAAACATTTATCTATCTACCTATTTATTTATTTATTTATTTAAGGTTATGTCTGCCTGGTAGTGATAAAAACAGATAGGGGTGTATTTAGCACCGAGGGCTGTTGGAAAAACACCCATTCTTTCTAGCAGTATGCTTTCTGTATATTCTAAATCTTTTACTGTCAATCTTTATTTATATTATCATTTCTCTCAAGACAAACCAACCAGTACCCTCTGTACAGGCCTTTCTCTATGACATATAAACACTTGATACTTCGTTTTATCTTTGCTGCTTCTCTTTTGGCTTCACTCATAAATCTGATGCTTCTCTTCCAAGTACTTATGATCTACCAATCAGTAGTGCTGAATTATGAATTACCTCACACCTTGATAGATATCTGTGTTTTGGGTGGAGGCAGTTCCTTGTTTCAGTCACCTGGTTCCACAAAGGAATGTACGTATATTTTATATGTCTATACATTGAGAGCTGAATGTTACACTCACTTATTTCAATGGGTGTCCAAAACGCAAAAAAAAAATAATTTGGAATTGCTTCCCCCCCCCAATTTTTACTAGGAAACATGTTAATAATGTTTTTGACATGTTCTTTTTAATATAAATTCTTGCATAGATATTGTACATACATAACAGCTCCAGGAAGTCTTCTCTGATAACTGTGAGTCCCATCTATACTGATAATTCAGTTGACAGAAAATTAATTTGGCCTGTGAGTGATGAAAGCTTCCTGCGTACTTGGCTGACACAGCAAATTCACAGCCAGCAGGTTGAGGGAAGCTGTTATTTCTCTCTACCTAGCACTTAGGATGCCACAACTGGAACATTGTATCATGGTTCCCCTTTTTGTACAACAGAAAGCAAGGAACAGGTCAGAACCCATCACAGGGCACCAAAGTCATGAGCGGTGTGGAGTATGTGTCATATGAGAAGATGAGAAAGCTGGGTTTGGTAAGTGTGGAGAAAAGAAGGCTAATGAAGGATCAGATTTCAGTCTTCAATGAAGGATCAGATTTCAGACTTCAGCTACAAAAAGAGGGATATGGAGAAGACAAAGGTGGATTTTTCTTAGAAATGAACACTGAAAAGACAAGCTGCAGTAGTCACAAGCTGCAGTAGGGGAAATTCAGGCTAGCTGAACACAAAGAATATTCTCCATGAGGGCAGCCAAGTACTGGATGAAGTGCCCAGAGAAGTAGTGGAATATCCACCCTTGGGGATAACTTGAAGCTCAACCGAACAAGGCCCTGAGCAATCTTACCTTACTGGAAGTTAGCCCTGCTTTGGGTAGAGATCTAAGCTAGATGACCCACTTTAGTCACTTTCAATCTGAATTACCCTACAGTTCAAATGTTTGGCAAAAACAAGGAAATCTCTAGGGAGAAAAGGAAATGTTTTAAGCAGGAGGAAGAACAGCACTAATATGTGCAAATAAAGGAGAGAAACTTCTTACAATTTGACAATATTCTGTTTGTTTCTCTCCTTCATTAAGCATGTCCAGCAGATAACAGTGCACTTGCTTACCTATATCTTAACCCCTGCTGATGGAGATAAAACTTGCAGTTTTATCATTGGATAAATAAGCTTTTCACCAAGGGATAAGAACAATCCCTCTCAACAACGGATGGATAAGAATCTATATACATTGTCAAGATTTGAGTTCATCAGCTTATGAAGATCTCCCAAGAAAATGGCTTATGCAAAATAAGTTCTTTTTTTCACTTACTGGAAGTGAGGACAGATCTTTCTTCCTCCCAGTCTTTTGCCAAGCAGTTTACATTTTGTCTTTCACTGTTTTTTTTTTTTTTTCTTTCTTCCTTTGATATCTGATTTGGTTTTATTTTCCATGAGACACTTTATTTTACTTTTATTGATCTATGAAAAATTTGAGGTTACTGATACATACAGTTATGCTGGCTGAACTTATTACTATTTAATACAATATAAAGATTGTATTAATGCTCAGGAATCCTTGATTTCTTTTTAATTATCTCTGATCCTCCTGTTCCTTTACCAGTTTGCATCAGTTTTGTCAATTTCACACCAGCAATGAACAAAGCAGCAGAACATCTTAGAGATTAATAATTTAAATTAAAAATTTTTAATTTAAAAAACTGAAATGTGGTGGTTTTTACCTACAGTGCACTCTAGTCAGTGTTTCCTCAAACTTTGTCAACTACATACATTTTTACTGCCTTTTAGAGCATTAGTTACTATAAATTACCCTTTCCTATACAAATATATAAATTTCACTCTCCAGAAATCCCAAAGTAGGTACTGTCTGGGTAGAAATGCCTACAGCAGCCTTTCTGAGACCCAGTAGGACTATGGTGGCTTCAAACTCCTCTTCAGCCAATAATCAACAAAAATAGGGCTGGCACCAAGCACCTCCATGAATGCATCAACAGACCTTGCAGATTTTATCACCAAAGAACTCCAAGATTTTGCTCATATTTTAGAAAGTTCCAGAGATTCTAAAAAGCACTGTGAAAATCAGAGTTTTGAAACTCAGTAAGGTGCCCCAAGTACACCAGAAATACATCTTGAGAGACTATTATTTTTTTTTTTGTGGATGTAGAATGTTTGCTAATGGATACCTGACTGATTTTAAAATTAAGTAAAACACAACATAAAATGTCATCTGACTTGTTTCTTTGGAGAGTTAATTGTCACATAGTTCCACTGATCTCTCTATAGAAGGGGTGATGTTGATAGGACTTGCTGATTCAAGTGGAGTTACTCAGAGGGAAATAAGTGGGAAAAGAAAGAAAGTAAAATCAACAGGGAACCTTCTACATGATGCTTCTCTTACAGGCCTTTCCTGCCTGCAAACTGTGAATGTCACAAAAGGGACTCTAGCTGTATATTGTTTAAATAATAAAGCAGACAGGGAGAAATACTCACATTTCTGGAACTACAACTTTCCTGATCTTCCTAATTTCTAACCATTATATTTTTTTTATTTTCCTAGATCACCCACATGTCATTATGTCTTCTAAATGCTGCTGTTTGGCAGTGAGATACTTAATAAGATTACAGGATATGAGAAAGCAGAGATACTTTCCTCTTGGCACTCGTGAACAAATATTTCTTAGGACACAGGTGCTTTCTTTCAAGACTTCTAAATCCTCCTCTGGGGAGACAAGATACTGTTCATCTTACAGATTTTGTTTTTAGAAATAAATAATTGCTATTGTATGCTGAATGTGTTTGTATGCATCAATATTGTTATTATCTGGAGAGTGAAGGTATGGAAAAGGAAATTTTAAAGATAAAAACATGGTTAAATTTATCAAGAACTTAGATACCCAAGGAAATGCAAGTGTTTCCCTTTTCGGACTAAGAATTGATGTTAAAATACAGCAAATGTTTCTTATAGTCATTAAAGTCACACCTTCAGTCTGAGCCACATTGCTAACATTCAAAATTAAGACTTCATTACAGCTGCAACTGTTGAACCTTTGTATATCACTGTCACCTTCATCTCACAGCACATATAGAATAGCATTGCAAATTGTCTGAAACAGGAGTCAGGTTTTGTTTTCTTTCTGTCTTTCAGGTAAATTAATTAACTGTGATAATCACAGATTTTTTGAGACAGTTGTTCCTTACACTTGCAATTCCACAGGCAAAAACTGAAATGTTTGCAAATACAATCCTACAATCAGCAATTATGTAAATGTTATGCTTTTTAAATTGCAATCCACTGCCACCACCACCCTCCGTTCTCCCCTCCCACCCCCCCATGGAGGCAGGCTGCTTCTTAAACAACAACAAAAAAATGTCTACATAATATTTTTCTTATGTTTTAGAAATTTGACTCCTGGCTTCAAAGGTTGCAAAACAAGATGGCATGCTGTGACACAGCGTGGGAGAAAATAATGCATCAGCAGTGAGAAGCAAAATGGCTCTGCAACTTGCAATCTCTGTAAAGACAGTGAACATTCAGGAAGAATGTATTGCACTGAACTTCTCCAATTGCTCCAGGACTTCTTCAAGAGGATTTTTAAATTATCATTATTATTATTACCTTCTATGCCATTTCTTTTCATATTCATTAGTAGAGGAGCTTCCAATATTACTGTATGAAGCATATGTCAGAATAGATTCCCTATAGCAAAACTACAGACATCAGAGATAAAGAGTCCAATATAATCAGTGATCTCTGCTGATGCAGACACCAAACTCAATTTCTTCTGAGCTATTCTATTGCATTTTATACAGTATACTTTAAAATGTTATCCAAAATGGACCGAATTGTAATCCAAAGGTCACATATTAGCCTTTTATAACTAAAGTAGATTCCCTGAGAAATCATCTTGAAGATATTTTCCTGATTTTTTCCTCTGACCTTATGCTGAATATATAATTCCTTTACATTATTTTTTTTTAATTAAGAAATACAATTTTTGCAATGAAAAGGACTTCTAGCTGTAACAGTATATCACCAATATTAAACAGAAGAGCTCTGAAATTTTCTTTCCCAGGAATGTGTGTGAGCATTTAAACTAATTTAAATAGGTTAAAGTAGCATTTCAATGATAGACAAGCAAAGCCACAGACATTCTAAAAAACATTTTTATGAGATCAGAATGTGTTTTCATATATTTAATGGGTAAAGTGGGGAAAAAAAAATTAAAAGTCAGTCCACTGTGTTTACAATAATAAAGACTAACCTGTAAAAAGGATTAAGATTTCATTGTGAAACAGCCATAGAGAAATTAGAGTAAAACAGTATCAAAATATCAGAGTATTTTAAAAGCACATAATAAAAACCTTTTAAAAGATCTAGTGAAATTTCCTGTAAAATTAAAACATATTTTTTTGCCTGAGAGTTTGCAGAAAGAGAACAGAGTAAGAACATAAAATATTGTGGCAGGTCTTTAAGATTTGGCATTTTGAGCAGGCATTTCAGAAACCAAAAGAACCACCTTGTCATCCTGTCTTGTCTTTGTCATAACATGCTCATTGACTCAGCTGAGAAATATTTATCCTGGTAAGTACAAAATTTCACACTTTATTCCACCAAACTGTTCCACTCTGGACTTGCTCTGGTACAAAAAGGAGGGGAGGCAAGATGGGGGTTGGGGGTGGGGAGGGAAGGTGGAACTCTAGTCTTTCTAGATTTCTGGGAAGCCTTATGGCCAAAATCTGGGTTTCTTATCTGATGATAATGCAAACAATAATAATTATTATAATACTAAAAAGGCATTAAGCTTTTCCTAAAAAACCTGGGTGGTTTGGGGTCTTGTGAGCAAAGAGTCATGAAAAATTAGTGTGATCCCTGTCATCTTCCATCATAGCCCTAGTCCTATGTGTCACTCTGAAGAGGTTCCAGAACTGTGTCCATCTAAAGAAGTTCCAGAACACTGTCCATATCTTAGTCAGAAAGTCTTTAAGTTGGTCTTCTACTCATTCCTTCATTCATAATAAATCATAATTATAAAAATTAACATCTATAGAGCAGCTAAGCTGAGCAGAACCTAAGCCACAGATTTCTATTTCATAGTAGAAAAGAGTTTTTCTTACTAGAAACTAATGCCAGTCCTCACCAATTTCTTGTATATTTAAATGCAAATAATTTGTTGTTAATTTTATCATCTTTCTTTCTGTCTTCTTTCAACAGATAGTCTCATCACCTAATGGCAAAACTTCTTGAGTCATTTTAGTAGGTAAATTTTCCAGTGAATCTGCTTTTGTTTTAATGGAATTATTTATTTGATCAAGCTGTTTTCAAATGTTATGTCTGTTATTGGAAACTATCTTGCAAACCATTTGTTTAAACAAACCTCAACCTATGATTTATCAGTAATCTATTAATAGAAAGTTTTCAGTTTATTTTTCTGTTACTGGTCTCCTAAATCATAAGACATTATTTCTCTACGTTGATTTTTTTTTTTTTAAATTTACTTAACTTCCTAAAGAAAATCCATTTCTTCTTCAAAGAAATCTACTTTAGATTCCATTTGAAGTTTCATCAAACGTAATTTCTTCATTAAATAAATCACTGCTATCATCCTGTGATATAGTCCTGAAGGTTATTTCCTATAGACATTCATATTGCTAGATTTAGCTAAGAAAATTACAAAACATCTGCATTCACAGTATCATTAGGATATTAAACAAAACAAAACCAACCTGCCAAACAAAATAACAACACGTCAAGAAACACACTAATTTCTTACTGCCATTACACATTCACTTTCAGTGAGTTGTTTGTTGACATATCTTCCTAAAGAGTATCTCCACTTTGGAAATAGTCTGAATTTCTCAGTTTAACAGAAGAAAACTGTTTTTCACTCCTGAGATTTACACTGAAAATTCAACTGGGCTCTTCAAAAGTCATTTCATCAGAGGTCCTCCCTCCACCATTGTAATTCTCAGAGGTAAATGCTCTTGCTTGTAGTCCACTGTTGCATTACTTGTTCTTACATTTATTGTGCAGCTGCATTATTGGTGTCTGTGACCCTTACATATCCCACAGACAGTCAGAGATCTGGAGATGAGCAAATAAAAGTTTTATAAAATAATAAAGTCGGCAGCATCAAATAAAGGGCCTGTCTCCACAGCAGAAGATACATTTATTTTAGTGGTTTTCAGAGCCAAAAGCACATTTTAACAACAGACTGTACTTATAATACAAGGAGGTCGAAGTAAAGTAACAGAAACTCAAAGGTTACCCTGATGTTTATAGGAAAAAGAACTGTGAGTGAAAATTTTATTCTTCCAGACATAAACAGAGGGTAAGAGATCACACAAAGAGAAAGCAGGTGTATCTCATGGCCATTTTGTGTTAGTGTGGTGGTGGCTTTTTCCATTCCAATAGCCAGCAAAATATGTGTGGAAATATTTAGTGCCTTTCATTGTCTTCTCCTTTAATAAGCCTCATTTCAATTACACAGGAAAGAACAGGTAGAAAAACTCAAACTGTTCTTTTTAGCTTGAGAGTAACTAAATTAGGTAAAATAAAAAGGTCTCAGTCTAGCTGAGTTTAAATTATATTACAGCTTTTAAATTCTTGTTTTTAACAGTCTAAAAATTTTCTAAACCTTCAGCACATGTCCAGCTGCCTTGCCAACTCTCAACCTCAATTACTGCACTATGGAGAAAGTGTTTTAGCAGCAGGATGCAGTGCTCTCTACCAAGCACAGGCCCTCAGCTGTGATTAGTATATATGTATAGTATGCAGTGTGCCTATCTTGATGGCACAAAAGAATTTCTGGAAGTTCTATTCTTTGCAACATTATATGCTAAAATAGAGAGAGTAATAATAATTATACAGTTGTATATGGTGGGTTATACATATGGTCGTGCTACTCGAGTCCTCCAAGTGCAGCTGGAATTTAAAAGGGCAAGGAGCAGAGTTAGCAGAAATGAGTTCATTTTTTTATGGGTTTGGATGATTAATATAGGGTTGAGCATTCTGTAAATCTACCCCAATTTTCTGTTTGCCTAATTCAAGAATGGCCTACAAATCTCTGTTTGCTGTTAATACCACTGAGGGAAATAATTATTTAGTATGTAAATAGGGAAAACATATCTTGAAAAAATGCAGAAGTATAGGCTACATATATGAAACTATTTCCTGACCTCGAGGATTCTTTAGAATTCTTTTTCCAAGAAAGCCAGTAGGAGATCCTTTTGTGAAAACGTTAAAATATAAAAACACATTATATGGGAAAACTGGGTTCCTGCACTGTGAATAAGAAAAGTAAATTGGTCTTAGTAAGGATATTTTGCTGCTGATTTTTTCTATCTCCATATACTACAACCTTGTCTAAAGAAAAGCAATACAGCTGTCACCAACTGAGAAGTGGTAGCTACCACATACAGCGCCTGTTCCAGACATAGTATATGAACTGTGACACCAAGTAATGTATTGTATCAGCCAATCAGTAAAAGAAATTAGTTTCTCCTTGTAAAAATGTGAAATATTTGGATTAATTTCAATGAAAAGCACAAATTTTACCATTAAAAAAAAAATTGCAGCTGTAACCAGCAATTGGCAGAGATAGTAGCTGGCGATCATTTCCACCACTGTCTCACTATTCCCAAACAATTATAATTTAATCCTCCTGTTCTGCTTCAGTGTGGGAGTTTCTGATAAATAGATTACAGTGGGACTTCCTGGATTTTTAAAGGGTGTTTTAAAAAAGTGCTCAAAAATGATGTTGTTTGTGTGCTCATTCACTAAGCCTAGCAATGACAGATTTGGATTGCTACCTGATGCCTGCTATGCCTATAAAATACTATAAAACTGGAGATAAAAACAAGTAAATAGATTTGAGTTGTCAGAAACTTAAGAATGTCCTTTAGTTTGAGTTATATTATTTTGCAATATTTTCTTTTTTTAAAAGGTGAAAAAGATTTATTTAAAAGCTGAAAAATCTGTTCACAGTCTAGGAGGTTCCTCCAATGCATCAATGATAACTTCTTGATACAAATGGTGGACAAACCAAGTAGGAGAGGAGCACTGCTGGATCTTGTGCTCACCAACAAGGAGGGTCTGGTTAGAGCAGTGACGGTCAATGACAGCCTTGGATGTAGTGATCACAAGATAGTGGAGTGCAGGATCCTGTGTGGGAGGAACAGAATACCTAGCAGGACCAGAACCCTGAGGTTCCGCAGGGCCAACTTTGGCCTCTTCAATCAATTATTAAGAGAAGTCCCATGGGACAAGGTACTAGATGGTAAAGGGGATCAAGATAGTTGGTCAACATTCAAGGACCACTTCTTGCAAGCTCAGGATCAGAGCATCCCAATGGATAGGAAATCAAGTAAGGAGCCAGGAGACCTGCATGGTTAAACAGGGAACTGCTGGGCAAACACAAGTGGAAAAAGAGAATCTATGGATCGTGGAAGGAGGGGCTGGCCAATTGGGAGGAATATAGGACTGTTGCCAGAGGATGTAGGGAGGCAATAAGGAAAGCTAAGGCCTCCTTGGAACTAAACTTTGCTAGTGAGGTCAAAAACAATAGAAAGGGCTTCTTCAAATACGTTGCAGATAGAACCAACACAGAGGCCGAATGAGGTAGGTGCCCTGGTGACAGAAGATATAAAGAAGGCAGAGGTACTGAACACCTTATTTGCCTTTGTCTTTACTCCTGCAGGATTTCTCAGGAGCCCAAGATCCCTAAAGCCCCAGAAGGAGTCAGGAGGAGTTTGCTTTTGTAGGTGAGGATTGGGCTAGGGACCAGTTAAGCAATCTGGACATCCATAAATCGATGGGTCCGGATGAAATGCACGCACGGGTGCTGAGGGAGCTGGCAGAGGTCATTGCTAGGCCACTCTCCATCATCTTTGGTAAGTTGTGGGCGACAGGAGAGGTGCCTGAGGACTGGAGGATAGCAAATGTCACACCAGTCTACAAGAAGGGCAAGAAGGAGGGCCAGGTAACTATAGACTGGTCAGCCTTACCTCCATCCTTGGAAATGGGATGGAACAATTTGTTCTTGTCACTATCTCTAGGCATTTCAAGGATGAGGGGGTCATTAAGAGCAGTCAACACAGTTTTACCAAGGGGGAGTCATGTTTGACCAACCTTATAGCCTTCTATGAGGAAGTAAATAGGTGGATAGATGATGGTAGGGCAGTAGATGTGGTTTATCTTGATTTCAGTAAAGCATTTGACACTATCTTCCACAGCATCCTCGTAGATAAACTGAGGAAGTGTGGTCTTGATGATCAGGTAGTGAGGTGGATGATGAACCGGTTGAAAGGAAGAAGTCAGAGAGTTGTGGTCAATGTGACAGAATCTAGTTGGAGGTCTGTGACTAGTGGAGTCCCTCAGGGACTACTCAGGGTACTGGGACTGGTACTATTCAATATTTTCAATGACCTGGATGAGGGGACAGAGTGTGCCCTCAGCAAGTTTGCTGATGACACTAAACTGGGAGGAGTGGCTGACACACCAGAAGGCTGTGCTGCCACTCAGCGAGACATAGACAGTCTGGAGAGCTGGGCAGGGAGAAAGTTGATGAAATTCAACAAGGGCAAGTGTAGAGTCTTACATCTGGGGAAGAACAACCCCATGAAGGGTGTGGTTAGTAGGTCAAGGGAAGTTCTCCTCACCCTCTTTTCTGCCTTGGTGAGGCTGCATCTGGAATATTGTCTCCAGTTCTGGGCCCCTCCATTTCAGAAGGACAGGGAACTGCTTGAAAGAGTCCAGCACAGAGACACAAAGATGATTAAGGGAGTGGAACATCTCCCCTATAAGGAAAGGCTGAGGGAGCTGGGTCTCTTTAGCTTGGAGAAGAGGAGACTGAGGAGTGACCTCATTAATGTTTACAAATATGTTAAGGGTGAGTGCCAGGAGGACGAAGCCAGGCTTGTTTCAGTGATGTCTAGTGATAGGACAAGGGGCAATGGGTGCAAACTGGAACACAGGAGATTCCACATAAACATCAGAGAAAACTTCTTTACTGTGAGAGTGACAGAGCACTGGAACAGGCTGCCCAGAGACGTTGTGGAGTCTCCTTCACTGGAGACATTCAAAAACCACATGAACACGTTCCTGTGTGATGTGCTCTGGGTGACCCTGCTCTGGCCGGGGAGTTGGACTAGATGATCTTTTGAGGTCCCTTCCACCCTCTAAGATTCTGTGATTTTGTGAAAAAGATGGGTTATTACAGTTGAAAATGCCCTTTCTCTGAGGAAGATATTTAAATATTAATGAGAATTTCTTATCTACAGCTCTGTGTTCTTGTTCACCCTTGTCATTGGTCAGAAAAGGTCAAAAAATTGTGGTCAAAAATTCTGCTACATATTGTCTACATCTGACACCAGATGTTATATCAAAGAATAGTAGTTTTTGTTGGTGTGAATGCTGTTGAAAGGTTCTGAAGTAAAATTGGCAAGAAAGGATGCCTTTTCCAGTGCCCCATTACTATCTAGAGATACAGCTGATTCCCCAATAAAAGCAGAATGTTAAAAGTTCATTGTTCCTTTTTAGGTTTATCCATTAAGCATTGTTCAAATCATTAAGATAATCCCATTGAGGCAGAAATTACACGGAGAGTAAGTTCTTGTTTTCTTTGAGATTTAATTATCTCTATTATCCACATTAAAGATCTGTTGTTAGAAGATGAGGCTTTTGACACAGTTGGGGGTCAGCTCAGTAACAAATGGTATACCTTGTATCTACAAGAGAAAGTGTTGACAAAATAAAAGAACAAAACATTATAAAATATGTCTCCTTATATAAATAAATATAAGTATATATAATAGACTACATAGAATGCTATACATAAATTATAATAATTTAATATATTTACATGAGTTATTGTTAAACACTATGTATTAACACATAACTATAGAAAAAATCTACAGTTTTCTATTAATGCAATATTATTAAATAAAAAGATGTATGTGTTCTAACTCCTTTCTTATAGATGATACTCAAAGAAGGTGTTTGCAATGTGTCTTATGGGGTCCATAAATAACATGATATATGGAGTTGTGTACCAGAGCTTTTGGAAAAGCTACTCCCCTGCCCATTGACATGGCAGTGAAGGAACTGTTATAGTAGCCTGCAGGGATTTGGGGGGTTTCAGGCATATTACATCTCTCATCTTTGCAAGACAGAGAATGTTCTTGGTTGGTGGTGCTGCACAGGGTCAGGAAGGCACTTTGCAACTCACTTTCACAGACAAGGGTAGCATTGGTGGAATGATTTGGGGAGGAAGGCACTGTGAAACACATTAAACATTTAGGATCTGGCTCTTTTCAAAAGACGAGAGACCCCAATATTATGCAGCTACTCAGAAACCTTTGTGAACTCAAATACCATAAAAATAAAAGCATATGTTTGCTAAGCGGAAATAGGTTAAAGAGCAAACAAAGCATCTAAAGACATAGGAATCTCAAATGGAAACCAGCAAATCTGTTTCTATTAGCATTCAGATTAGGTTAAAAATTTTATTTTACTTACTGTGGCTTAGGTCTTAGGCCTGAGTATAGCTTCTAACTGAGAATCTGGGTTGTCACAAGATACTTGCATCCTCATATGAAACACTAGAGATTGATTTTTTGTACACCATTGGCCTCTCTTTGGGATCTGCTCAAGTTCAGGACTTCTTCCTCTTTCCTACTGAGGTGTTTCTTAGTCTATTATTTCATTGATGACATCTAGCTGGTGTGTGTGATAAAAAAATGGGGCTTTCTTCTTTTCTCTGACCAAGGGCAATGAGTTTCTGCCCCTCCCTCATACTGTATTTAGTGTTTGTGCAGCCACAGGGGGAGCTGGCTCAACTAGCTGTTCTCAACAGAACATGGTATTATTTTTTCACAAGATCTCCAAGCTCACCAGTTCATCATGCACCCACATAATCTCTAGGTCTGACGACAGTAGCAGACAAAATTATGTACCTAGAGTAGAAGTATTATTTGATGATTACATGAAACATAACATGAAACTGCACCTTATTCCGTAAATCCATCTGAAAGCCTGTAGCTTGGAAATTGCCTTTATTGCTGGTAGGAACCCTATTAATTACTCTAGATACCTAGGTAAACTAAAGTTCAAGCTTACTGATCCCTAAAGAAAGCAATGTTTCTCTTTCTCTTACTTAGCAGTCATCCAGCTCTTCCATGTTCCCAATGCATGCTCCTAAAGCATGCGCGAGGCCAGTGTAAAACTACTCACCAGACCCTTCTGTAAAAAGGTTGAACTCAGAGGCTGGTCAATCTTAATGTAAAAAAATGGCTTTTCTTTTGCATTACCAATTTGAGTCATGTCAGAGAAGAGTCTTAAGATCATCAAAGGGTTCACTGGAAGGAAGCAGAGAAAGAACTCATAGAGACAGATGTTGCTTTTATGTGAAAGTTGTTGGACATTAACTCTTCAACACTAGTTACTGCCTTCTGATATTTGAATCACAAGTGGTGCTTTAAGATGGCATATCAGAAACATCTAAACAAACTGCCTCATGGTTCCAAAACATTTGTCATGTTGACCAAAACAGCTCTTGAAATTCAGCCTCAGTTCATATACGGTTTCATCTTCAACAGCAAGAAAAAAAAAACACAACAAAAAAACAAACAACAAACATAAACAGGTTCCATGAAAAATTAAACATTTGGTTTCTCTTCTCCTAGAGCTCCACACTATGTCTTTTACACAATTTGTGCAAATAATTTCTCTAGAATTGCATCTGCATGTCTGTGGCAGATTAAATGCAGGATTCCCGGCATGACAGCTGACACTCCCTGACTCCAGAAAGCTTTGTGCTTTGATAGTTCAGGACGACAGAATTATTATTGACTGGTAACTTTATCATGGATGATCTTGATTTTATTTTGCATGTATTGCAATGTCAGCTAGTTTAACTTTACCAAAAAGACTGGCTGCATGAATGTCAGATGTGCAAACAAAAAGACCACATGAGTTCAATTGATTTCACTTGTCTAAATCAGTAGTGGATCTAGGAATCTAGGAGTTGGCTAATGTACAGTATAAAGTACAGAGCACAGGGCAAGGAAATAAGCAAGTCAACTAAAGTGCATAGAAAGGGCAAAACCACTCCTTTGTTCTTCTTTTAAAGAACTCCATCTCATTTGACTAGTATAAATTAAAAACATCACTGGGTATCCAACAGTGTCTGTAAAACTTTGCAGGTGGTTGAAATGTTTTTGCTCACTAAAGCAAGCTACATGCTAAATGGAAAGACAAGCGCCTTGCTTGTAGAAAGCTTTAACACTTTGGCAGCTCTTTAGCTTTTCAGTTCTGCAAAAACATTAACACTGGAGTGTTGACTCCTGTGAAGCAGGCATATATTATTATCCTCCTTTTATATATGGGCAACTTGTGAGACAGGGGCTGCAGTTTGCCCAGGCCCAAGACCACACAGCAAGCTGGTGGAAGAGCCAGCACTAGGATTCAGCCATTCCTGGATCCCAGCCTAGTGCACAATCCACTAGACAGCCTGTCTGCAGCCCTTTGCTATTGCTGCATGAAGCTACCCAGTTTTTGCCTTATGAATATCTGACTGTGAAAAATTATGCTTTTTACAAGTGTTTATGGGATTGCTCCAGGGCAAAGCTTCACTATTGCTGCCGGAAAATACAAATCACAGTAGCAAAAATGTGGGGGGAGGGAGGGAAGCATTCTGGAATAAAATTATAAACTAACTGTCTTACAACAGGACATAAAGCAAAAACTATAAAATACAAGTTGCAGTCAAAACTGTTCTTTAGTTTTACTGCCTTCAGAAGAAACTTGAAGGTTATGTTGTTATCACCTCCAAGGACAGATTTCACATTTCATGACAAAATAATGAAATCACATGGTCTCGACTCACACACACAAAAGTTCAGCTAAGGAGACAGAGGTACAAAATAATTGTTTGCAATTGATGAAAAACATTGTGGCTGCCTCTACAAAATACAGCTGCAGCCCAAAACCAGGGACAAACCAGACCTCCATGTAGGAGGCAAGGAACTGCACGCCTGCTTGACAACAACACTGCCATGTGACTAGAAGGCACCTATACCTGTGCTGTAGGTACAGCAACAAAAAAAACATTTCAGACTCCTTATCTTGCTCTGTAAATTCATATCTATGTTTAACAGAAATGCTATAGGCATGAAAACATTACAGAAGAAGGAAGAAATGCATTGACAGCTAAAGTCTGGTGAATGTGATTCTTGAAACTGGAATTTGACTACATGAGGAAGCACTTCAATGAGGGAGCTGCTGGAGCTTCAGTTATAGGAGCAGGTTCTTGTTCTGTGCTGGCAGGCTATCCAGGACTCTCTAACAACTAGGTTAAGGCATGATTTTTTGTACCAGCACATGAGGCAATGCTGCTTTATGAATATTTCATATTGATTCAACAGCCACTTTTCAGCTTTACAAAACTGGTTCCTTTTAATAGAGTTCTGGCTGAGTTTGAGATGCCAAGTATCACTGCAAATCTTCTGTCTGATAGTCAAATACACATCACATCTTAATCCAGTTTTGAGGGACCTTTGAAATAAGAACTGTTGCTTCCTGCAGTCCTGGTCTCACAACTATTCACTGCCAGGGCTATCCCAAGAAACCAGGTATATGTGGGAAGGATACCTAGGCCATGAGGAGAAAATTGCATTCAAGCAAAGAAAACCACAATTATTCATTGAGCTAGGGTGAAAAGTAGGACCCACCATGCAGTTTGTAACTGTGTTTCTGGAGCATTTCCCTGCACAGATGTAGAAGGATAGCATTCTTTCCAGCTGTCCTTCAAAAAGATTTAATAAACAGTTCTTCATTATGTTGGCATCCTACCTCCAGATTGTACAGATAGTGCTGTATAGCTTGCAGTGCGATTTTAAACACCTAGATCTGAATTCCTGCCTCAGTAACACGCTGTAAACTCTGCTGAACTCACTCTTCTCTTTTCATCTGAGTGTGTCTTTGCTCTCATTTCCCTTGCATCTTACTTTCTACAGACTACATTGGCTCTTATTCTACCGGTTACATCTGCACAAGAAAGTACTGTAGAGCCAGGGCATTGGCCTGTGACTATCCATACTGTATGTGTTGGCATTCTCCCTCGCACAGTTTTAACCTTGATTACTATCCCAGTCACTTTCAGGCATGGTTTGGGGAATCAGACGGGTCAGAATGTTCTCTAAAAGGCACTAGGATCTTGTTGGGGAGAGGGGACATATCTAACTGTAGGCAAGGCAATCATGACACTCACACTTGGGGACAGACAACAGGCTCTGGCTTGTTTTATTTATTAACATGAGTAATATGTGTGACTGATATTTTTCTCACATTCTTTCTCCTTTCACCAGTTTCAAAGAAGAAAAGCAGACCTCAGCAAAGGCTTTGTTTCAAGAGGTTTTTTTGCATGTTTGTATCCAGGGTTATTTGGGATTTTTATTGGTTTTTTTAATATAAAGCATTTACTGCTGATATACTTTTATAAGTTAGAGGACTCAAAGAGTTAGGCTTTGCAAAACAGAAAGTAATGCAGCCTGTGATGGTCCTAAGTGCTCATAGGAGTTCACTTCAGAGCTTCAGGACAGTCCTGAGAAAGCTACAGTCCCTTCACAATTTAGCACTATGCTTTGGTGGAGACATCTCTTGTCCTTGAGCAATTAAGACATTATACCTTACTCATTGCACATTGCTCATTTTACTTGAGTTATACAGATGTTGTTGAAAATCATGTAACCTTCTCAATAGGCTACAAAACCCTTTAAATAACTTGTGTCTTCAAGGACACAAAGAACTTCGAAGATCAAGGCTGAAATGATGTACTCCTTAGGAATGGCTGGTGTTTTCATTTAACATCTAAAAATGTACTCAGAAGAATAGCAGTCAAATCTTGTATTAACTCTGCTGACACTGAGTCAGAGAAAGATAAGGAAGCATTCTAAAATTAATACAGATTAATTGTAAATATCACATGTGGGGATGACGATTCCTTCAGAAGTAAGGAGAGGCAGAGTGACTGGACCTGGAGTCAGCCTGAAGGTTGCCAGCCTGGTGTAACAAGGCTCTGAGCTGCTGAGCAGCTGTGTTTGTTGTGGTCATATAGATGTGGTATTCTGAGAGCAGCAGTCAATGTCCATGGTGTTGCATCCTGTCTGGTTAACAAGAGTAAGAAATAAATGTATAAGCATTATAGATATCAGCCTCCTCTCTTTTAATTGAAACAGTGATTCAGAAAATTTTAAAAATAATCTCTGAGCCAGCATATCCAAGTTCTCCAATGAGCTGTGAATATTTGATTTTTATGCATTTCCAATTGATAGGAGTAGTGATGATAGGCAAAGAAAGGAAACTCAAATAATCCATTGTTTCTTTTCCAGTAAGGCCATGCTTCAACCAACTGGGAACTCAGACTGTGTTTATGAATCCTATCTGAAAACACTTACTCTGCTGCAAAAAGATGTATTTCACCACATGCCACATTCAAACAAAGGTCTCTCTGAGTTTATCTAGTAAAGGAGCAATGGCATTTGCAGGCATAAACAACACACAGAGCATGTAAGAAAGTAATTTTTTTAAAGCCATCCAAACACTGCTGACTTTTCAGAAAGGTTAGAACTTATGAGATTCAGAATCAAAAACTGATGCGACCTACATAAAAGAATCACTCTGATTTCTTAATTAAACCAAGCTGTAGCTGCACACTTGGTTAACAGCTGCCAAAGAAATTGTGCAATAAATCTTCTGACTGTCCTCCAAGAATGTGGAGAGGAAGGCAGTGCTGAAGAGGATGGTGGTGAGGAAGAGCAAAATGGGAATGTTCTGTTATCCTTTTTAACATCCCCTTGCAGAGGGTTTGAGGCTTCCAGCACACAAGCCAAACAACTGATATGATAGCATCTGTTGCACTAGGTTGGGGGAAATATCCAAATATTTTAACAGCTGCTTTTTTCTTTTTTTTTTTTTTTTTTCCTTTTTATTTTTTCTTTCCTTTACCTAGTTTGCTTCAGGATCTTATTTCTTTCTGAAGGGGTGGGCTCAGTGCCTGCCAGGAGCCCAGCATGGTATGTTTACTCTGAGACACGCAGAGATGTTTCCCTTTCTTCTCAAGTGTTTTTTTTTTGTTGTTGGTTGGTTTTTGTGTGTGTGTGTTTTGTTTGTTTGTTTCTTTTCCTTTTTTAAGGAGGGAAGGTGGGGAATTCTCTCAAGAAAGGTTCTCTTAAAACAAACATGCCATATGAAAATGTGTTAATTTGAAGGTTCTTTTTCTGCCTTATGAAAGATCTATACAAAAAATAAATCAAGGGAAACCACATCACACATTACCACTGCATAGCTGTCTCCTCTGTCTACTGGACCCGCCTTTGCAAAATGCTTGTCATTCGCAGCGTCTCAGGGAAGGATTTTAACTGCACTGTGGATTTCCTGTGATTTCAGCCTTTGCTTGCTCTCCACCAGAACAGTTGTATCACTGCCAGCCTCTAGCAGAGCCAGTAAAAGCTGCTCTGAGCTGTGATTTGCACCAGTACCATGCAGTTCCATGCAGATTTCTATTATTAAAGCAATACACACCAGATACAGCTGCACTTATGGCTTATGCACTTACTTATACACTTATGCACTTACTGAATGGATAAACTCTCCTATGTCAAAGGCTAAAATACTGAGTGTGGCTCACCAGAGATAGTAAGTGATGGCAAAGACCCTGACAAAACTTCTGTTTTCTTCTCCTCCTCCCATAAACAGAGCTTCATTGTTATATTTTAAGCCAGTGTATATACACACAGCATACAGGGAACAAACACGTTCAAGTCACTGGTGATAACTGAACACTGTGACAAGAACCATATCCTTCATTCCTTCCTCCAGCCTCCACTCATGCCCACTGTTCACAACCACATGGGAGAACAAAAAATAGTTTTTAAAGACAAAAACCAAGATTGTCAGCTTGATGCATTTACCCAAGATGGCATGCTAGGAGTAAAACAAACAAAAAATACAACAACAACAACAACAAAACAACCCACAAAAAAACAAGGAAACCTGGCTGACATCAATATTTATTTGTCGGATGGTGATTCAAGTGTGATTTTGTCTTGTTGCTTTGAGACGGCAGAGTTATGTGTTCATGTGTGGTCCCAGCATTCAGGGTGTGGTCTTGAGCTCTGGAAAGGGGTTTTGGAACAGTCGTCCTAATTTTTTTTAGGCAGTCAGTGTTTCATCCCACAAGAAATATTATGAACTCCTGGTATTTACTGTTCTCAGTGTTTGCCAGTCCTCACTGCAGTCATCAGTACAAAACAATGATGTTTGCAAAGCCATACTTGTCAGGGATGAAGTCAGATCTTTTCTTGGTTTATTGAATGATAGGTCTCTGATGACAAGTTTTTTTTCACTGTCTGTCTCCAGTTGGGAATACAGAGAGAAATATCTTCTTTTCATTCCCTAGTGGCATTTCAAGTGCAAACTATCTCTGGAAAATCTGTTTTGGTTTAGTTGTCTGCTTACAGACACCCATTAGCTTGACTTTTCTGGATGGAATTTGCAAAAGGGCAATCAAAGTAGACCTGTGACTTGCTTATTGGAGTTTACTACCAAAAGGGCAGAGGGAACAAAAGGGACACTAGTTATTTGTCAACTGTATGAACTTCCTCACTTCCACATGCTCTAGCAAGTGTTTGCTTTGATCTAAAAAACTCTCAGATGTTGTCAACCAGGATTTCAGAGAGGTGTCCATTCGTCCTGTGAACTGAGGCAGCTTAGCATAGTGGACTCTAACCACCTGCTGTGTTAATCTGGCCTTCATTTCCTTATGTACTCTTTAACTGACCCAGGTTACTGCTTGCAGGCTGTCAGTATAGCCAGACTTTAATCCATGCTGCTGACAGGAAGGGCAGTCTTGTCCCTGTTGCTACCCAGTCCTGTCCTCCTCCTCCTATCCAAGTCACGACTGGGAAACTGTGTAACTTTTACAAAAATTCTATTGTCATAACTGAGGTTAAAAATTCTTAGAGTTCACATATAAGAGAAGGTGGGGCTGCTTCTTTCAATGGTCACATTGCCCAGGGTTAGAATAATAGAAACACATAAGTTGTAAGGGACCTCAGGAGATCCTACAGTATCACCCCTGAGCAGCGCCCCTTGCAACCAGTTGCCACTTTGACTTTGAACTACTGGCAGCTACCCTTTCAGCCCAAAACCCACAGCTTTTCATTCACCTTGTAATCCACCCATCTAGGGACATATTTCCCTGATTTAGCTGCAAAGATACTGTAGCAGACCTTGTCACCAACTGGCTAATGTCAAGGTAAATTATAAGGTTAAGTCACTCACAGAACTGCATCTTTATGCTATAGTTTAAAAAATGCTTTAAGTTAATAAAAACTTGCATTGGCACTGAAATATGTTGCTCCCCTTCCCACCACCACCTGGCCAGCACAAATTCATGTGGTGAGAATCAAACCAGGGAAACTGCTCTGGCTAGCAATGAATAAAAAACTAAATCTCTACTATACCATTTCCTAATGTGATTCCTTGTGAAGCTGCAGAAATGCTTGTACTTGAACAAAAGATGGAAAAACACAGGGCAGAGAAGAGAGGGTCTAAGAACTTAATGGAGGTGAAATTGCTTCCACACACAGCAGCAATAGTGCAAGCTGCATTAAAGTGTCTGTCCAGTTGTAGACTAACGTACTGTATCAAGGTCACAGTTTTCAGCCAGTTACTTGTTTTTCTGCTCTGAATGATAGTGACAGCTTTGTTACATGTTTACATTTCTTAATTGTGTGCTCTGGTTTACCAACAGGGGGACATCAAAGGAATCAAAGGCATAAGAAAATCAAAGAACCTCATTTGCGCTGTTGAAATCAGTTATGCTCATCTTACCCCAGCAGTAGTGACCAAAGAGCCCAATGTATGGGCTGAAAGGCTTTTTAGGCAACCTGCAAAGTGACTTTTCATTTTGGACGTAATATATCAGCTCTTTGCCAACTGTAATAACTACCAGATCTTTTATGTCAGAACAGAGGCCAGCATGAGTACCGAGTACCTGAGATACCTTCTCAGTTGTTGGTCAGCCAAAGCCTGCATAAGGCAAGTGCACGTGAGATCCCACCAGAGACTGCTGGGAGTATCATCTCCTTGAGACATTAGTCTCCAGTTCTCTTCCAGTCCTTTGTATGGCACTTAAAACAGACAAGGGCTTGGCCCGACTCAGGATATATTTTCTTTCAAGGACAGTGAGATTCCTTCTTGACCTGCAGGAAAGGGACCCAGAAGCCCAGAAAAGCAGAAGAAATTCAACTCAGCGTGGTGTTACTGTCTTCTTCCATTCTCCCTGCCTTGAATGGAGCCCCAAAATAATGGGGTTTATATTATCTTCCCAGCTTTCTCACACAACCAGAGCTCTTAGGCAGTGAAAAGCACTGTAAAGACAGTTGTCCAGAAGGTCTGGGCTTTCACTTTACTTAAGAGTAAGAGGATTACATCCTCTTCAACTTCCTCATCTGTCCTTGGTACCATACTTGCAGGCAAAGCAATGGGGCACCAGGAGGGCTGGCTGCTTCCTCAGGGCCAGGACGCCAGGAGCTGTGGGCAATGCTGGTACCAGCTGTGGCCTCACTTGTGGCTTCTATCCATCAGCAGGGACTGCTAATGGAGTCCATCAACAGCTTTAGGTGGCGCAAGCAATAAACCAGGGCTGGGACACAGTCAGGAGGTGGAAGTGGAGAAGGTGATAAGCATCCCTCCAAGGGGTCTGTCCCAGAGAGTAGATACCCACCAGAAGTGCTGAGACTCATGGGAGGCAGGGCTGGAGGTAGGGACAAGAAAGAATTCCACAGGTGGTTGGTCAAGGTCAGACTGTTCTGTGGGTGCCCTCAGCTGCCTCCACAACACACAGCAAGAAAGAGCATTAAAATATACCTCAGTCAAGGCAATTAAAAGGACACATCGGAGTTTGGAAATAGCTCAGAGTTATAATGAAAGCAGGAACAGTAGAACTGCAGTTGTTCAAAAGCAATTAAATATACAGCTAATGAGAATAATATATGGAAACAACATCTAGTTCATATGATTTGGTGAGAAGATCCAAAGTGATTTTAGTAATTGCTCCCTCTTATCTTCTCGAGGAAATGGAGGTGTTGCTAGAAAGCAGCAAAAGCCAAGCTGCTCCCTAAGGAGAGATGAGCTGGGAGCAGCTGCCCATGAGGCAGCGGGGCAGGGCCTCACAGTCAAGGCTTGTACCATCACCCCAGCCTGGAGCAGAGCTGCTGGGGCACTGGGCACCCCCAGCCACGGCACAGCATCCTGGGGATGGGGGCAGGCCCAGCTCGGCAGGGAC
>NW_009970718.1:4930754-4951701 GCF_000747805.2 Chaetura pelagica | reverse complement strand
AATGCGGGGAGCAGCAGATGGGCATTGCTGCTGCATGCACTGATATCTTGGGGGGACCTAAGTGGGGCCTTGGGCAGTTGGCAGGGCAGGGGAAGATGATCAGGATCAATCAGGTCTGTGGGTGCTCCCAGGGCCCCAATAGCAGCTTCCCTTCAAGCAAAGTGCCTCCCACATCTCACAGACCAGGACTCAGAAGGACCCTGTGGCACAGTGATGTAATTGCAGTGGGGCACCCCTGGGCTACTTCAGGAGCCAGAGTCAAAGCACTGACAGTGAACAGGAAAGGGACATGGCATGGAGAGGTTCAGGCCACCATTGACAAATCCCAGAGCATAGAAAGAAGCCCAGGGTCTCTATCATAAGCCTTTCAGGCTGGGTAGGCTAGGTAGACAAGGCCATGCATGGCTAGAAACCAGACTCTGTGGTGCTCAGCTTCGAGCTTGAGGAGGTAACTCATTAGGAAGCAGCAAGAGTAAGTTTAGTCCTTAATAGCAGCAGTCACAGAGCCACAGGGGAGCCTCAGGCCAGGATACACACAAGGTAGCATGTCCCACAGCTCCCAAGTGAGGAAACAAGACAAACCAAAGGACAGTGTCCAGGCCCAACCAGGAGTGCTGATCATAAGGCTGTATCACACAGATGAGTCAGGTCTGAGGTCAAGCTAGGAAGCCAATTTCTAGGTCAGTGTCAGGATCAAGTCCAGGCCAGACACAGCCATAGCAGCAAGGCAGGGCCAAAGGCAAGCCAGAAAGTCAGTTCATATGGTAAGAAACAGACCAGCTGACCCCTGCATTTTAGCAGCCAGCAAGTATGGTTAAAACTGCTGATGAAAGCCTTGGCCTGAGACTGAACAGAGTTCCTTGGCTCATGGATGTGAGTGCAAGCTCCAGGTGAGGCTGGTCAGGGCCATTAAGACTAATTAGTGCCCTCAGGGCCCTGACAAAGTTATGCATGGAAGAGCAAGTGAAACAGAGAATCACTGATCATCACATCGATACCAACTTTATCCTTTATATGCTTTAGTTATTGAAATAGTAAAATCCTGTTTATCCCATGGTAAAATCATAGTAAATCAGCTGTAAATCATTCTATTATTTATATATATTTGCCAGAGAGCAGAGTACTCGATGACTGTCATTCTCTGTAAGTCCGAACAAAGTAAACTGATTTTTGCTTATTTGTACATCTATGATTGGTTTTGTTCCATGACTTTATTCTCCACAGCAATATATCTAGTTAAATCTTGGCATCCAGAAATAAGGGCGAAATACACTCATAGGTTGAAAAAAACAAAACCTTGTGTTTGTCTTAGTATAAATCATGGTGTAATTTCAAACAGATGTGATATATGTGACATACACTGGTCATCCAGACATCAGTATTCCATGTAAATGATGGTTTAATTAAAATCTCTTTTCACATAACATGGACAAAAGAGGAAGAAAGCAAAACAAGAAAGTAAACATCTATATTTATTTCCCAAATGAGGGTTTCTTCAGAGCAGAGGGAGAAATTTATCTTAGAGTAATATCTTTTTTAACCTGTGTTGAATAAACCTTTCTGTATAGATGGGACACAAGTATGAATCATTCCCACTTAAAGAGGAAGAATGGATTTGGGCTTAGCAGACCTCAAGGTTAGGAATTTACTGTGGGTTTTATTGTATTTCAGATGAAGATCTCACTTTCACATCCTAAGTGAAGGTAACTATATTGTACTTACCAGTCTGACTCAGCAATAAATGTGTCACTAATAAAAATGGAATTCATTCCAAGAGCAGCAAACAGGAACAGATGATCTCATGGCCTATGCCTCACCGACAAGACCAAAAGGAAGGCTTCTTTACACTCAGGTCCAGTCAAAGACATATGATCTCTGTCAGGGAAAGACCTGTCTGTGCATTGTCTTTTCCTTCTGTTTTTCCAGAAGAAGAAAACTAAGTGTGTGAATAGGAAGAGAATCATGGCAAACATTAGTTTGGTCAGAAGCCTGGTTGTGGGAGGAATCCAATACAGATTAATATGCAGATTTAGTAGTAATGACTGGCAATATTTCTGCATTTATGTACTGCTTTCCTTAAAAAATTCCAGATTTTTTTTATATTTTTTTTTAATGATCCTTTGATTAAAAAAGCGGAAAAAAATCACAGAAAATAATGATTGCTTTTGCCAGCTGGATTCTTAACAAACCTTCCCCTTCTCAGTGATGCTTCTTAAATTGAGTATTGAAAGGCAGTAGAGAACATCCCTTGTGTTACCCAGAAATAAACTGCTGCACAACCTACAATGCAAACCACTTAGCAGTTTCCTGTCCAAATTCTGAAGTTGAATTTTGAGAACATTCTCAAATAACATTTTTATCCTCAAAGAAAATTAGCAAACACTTTCTTCACTGAGCAGGAGTTAGATCACATTCCAGTTCAAATGGAATTACTTCCACTAGAATGAATGGTGCAGGACTGATGTAGGTCAGACAAGGAAATTACCTTGAATGCTGTTAGCAGGACATGCTAAAGTTGTGCACCATCCTTCTCATTTAGATAAAGCTGACCCTTATAGCAAAATAATTTGGGAATGTTCTCAATTTCTTTTTACTTCTAATTTTACTTCACTGCTGTCTCATTCTTTTGATGACGATAACCTGACATTTTAATGAAGAAACATCAGCAATAAGAAATTAAGATTATTTAATAGCTTAATAATGATGGTTCTGAATTTACCATGGGATTTACATCTTAATGTCTTTCAGAAAGATAGGTGCTTAACATAAAAGTACATAAAGAAGAAAACTCCTCTCCTTTACTCTGGTATTAAAGTGTTCTTTACATACTCCCATGGTCTAAACATAACAGTTCTATCTAAGCATCTCCCAATATTTGAACTGGCATAACATTCAGAGTCTCTCACTTTTGTTTCTTTTATGCCTCGAGAAAATTTATAATATTTTTTGTCCGGGAGGTGTATGGCTAAGAGTAGATGAAGATGCACAAGTGAACCTCTGTGAGTAGTGCACTGAGAAAAATGAAAAAGTATAGCACAAGATGTCCCCCCATCATCCAACGTCAAAAGATTGGATCTTAAGTGACACACAAACTTCAAGTGGTCAATTTTACCCACAGGGAAGAAAATAAAGTCCGAGTTGTTATAAATGAGCTTTTGAAAATATTGATAGCAGACCATGAGGTCAAGGTACAAGCCTGAAGTGCAATATGCAAGCCGCAGCTTTGAGGAAGAGAACATATTGTGTTTAGAAAGTCCCGTTCTGTATGAGGTTATGGGATTGAACTGCATTTTTGAAAAGTAAACAAACCAAAACAAAAAAGAAAATGTATTGCGTGGCCTTGAGTCAGAAAAAAATACTTTCAGATTGATATCTATTCTTTTAACTTTTCTCAAATTCTTGTTTCAATCTTTGGAAAAAAATAAGAAAAAAAATATATTCTCTCTACACAACTCCCAAGAAGAATTTACTCTGTGAAGGAAGAAGGAAACAGGAGGAGCTAAGCCCTTCCTATGGACCCCCCTTTCACATCAGTGACAAATAACAGGGGAGAAGCTGAAGCAGAGTGCAGCCAGCATGCAGATGGGAAGGTGATAGATAAAACTGCAAAATATTTCCTAGAACAGGCAAGAAAATGTGTAACAGGATCTAGAGGATAATTTACTCACAAGGAGTTTATTTGTAATACGTTCCTCTGCATTGTCACTATGAAGGGCTATCCTGCACCTTGGTCACTCATAGACTCTCTAAAATAATCTTCATTCATATTTTTATTGTATCAACATCTCATTACTACGAGAAACTTGCTATGCATTTGCTCCATGGGCTTTGAGTTTCAAGTTCCATAAACACACTATGGAAACTCATTTACATTCAGTTAGGGTAGTAGTATAAGTTATTCAGCCTTCTTTAATAGTTAAAGGAACGGGCATCTCCAGGAGGCATTTCATCTCATATTTGTATATGTTAAAATGAAAGGAGTAAAATAGTTTCCAGAGATTCTTCTCTTATTCTCAAGCCTCTTGCTGCTTAGGAAAAGTTTATGTGCTTAGTTTGAACTAAATATGTAACATCAGCCCATGTGCGCGTCTTGTCTCCAGTACCATATAGCAAAAGAGCATGGCAATTAGTACACAGAGACTCATCCTCTGCCTATAATGTGATCCCTTCATGTCAGCATCTGGCAGCCAGTGGTTCTGAGGCTGCCTTAGCCATGGGAAATATCTGAATCGTCCTCCCCAGTAAGGCTGGAAATCTATCCTGAATGTTTGTCAACTCCTTCTTGAACCCATGTTAAGACACAGTTCATAAATGATAATCACAGAATCACCGAATCACTGAATCCTGTGACAAAGTTCCAGTAGTTAATTATGTCTGATGTTTTTAGACACCAGGCCTGAAAGCAACAAGGAATGACACACAAAAAAAACCATTTTCTTTCATATTCATCCAAGTTGTCCCTAGATTTAAGTTTAAATAGGACTATAACTGGGTTTTAGATATTATGAGGAATTTCATTACCTGGAAGGGTACCTCTTCTGAATTGACGTCTTTATCCCAAATCCCAGTGAATAGCTGGATAATGATAGTGGTCTCAAACACCATGCTCTTTGCTTCAGTTCAAGTGAATCAGAGCCCACAGACATTCTGCATGAGAGAAGCTCTCTTTTATTTTTAATGGCAGTCATTCTAAAAGAAATAAAACAAAAAAAAAACAAACCACACCCACCTCAAAAAGGCATTTTTATCACTGCTGTTACTGTGAATTTAATCATTGCCACTGATACAAATTTGAGTGAGTGTGATACATACCATAGTAACAACTATGAAATCCTTATATTGATGGAGATCTGTTATAATATTTCTAGCTTCATGATCTTTTGAGTTATTATATGTTGATCCCTTTTATGGTTAATACAGTTCTTTGAAATGGCTAAATAACATTCTAATTTCATGCTTAAATGTTCATATGGTGCTGTGTATATCTGTCATCTTTCATATTTTTGCTATAGATAAATATACTTTGTCTAGTAGATCTTCAGGAATACTTTTTGTGACTGTGACTTTTAAAAGTTGGACTGGCCATAAACAGCTCCTTTTCATAAACACCTTAGCAACACAGAAGCAGAGGCTCCACTAATATCAAAGACATGCTCCTAGTCTTTATGAATGCTAAGGAAGATGATAGCCAGCAGTTTAGCATAGCTCTACAAAACACTCTGTACCGGTTTCTTCAGTGTAATTTATAACCTCTTTGAGCATAATTATCAGTAGAAAAAAATCCAACTAAATTGATTTTGGAAGATTAAAACCAAAATATAGGTTTTAGATTAAAATATATATTAGGAAGCAAATTGGTTAGGCATAAATTATGTAGTGTCAATGTACTTTCTTCCTAGTAAAAAAAAAAATGCTTTTTACAAATTGTTTTATCTTTAGTAAAATACTGAAAATTATTAAAATGTCATTGAGAAGTGGAAGACTTTTTTTTTATATTATTTTTGTTCAAAAAAAGTGTGATCATCTTGCAATACAGGAATGTTTGTAATATTAAAAAGGTCAATAATTTAATTTATTTTTATTTACAAGTCTTACTGTGAAAAAAAAGCCACACTAGTAATAGATATCTAAAAGCCTATCTTATACCAGGGTGGATCTGGTGTTAGTATTGTTTGCTGTATCTGTGCACCTCAGGATCTTGACTGCATGTGCATTACGCAAACACACAGAGGGGAATTTCAAAGCAAAAAAAATGGCCATTGCTGGTGTACAATTAAGACCAGTCTGTGAGGCAAAAAACCCAAACAAACAACCAACCAACATAAATAATCAGGAAGACGTTGTTTTCCAAGATGTGTGTGGTGTAACTTTGTCTACCACAGATACTAACTGAAGATCTGTGTGCACAAGTATGCAGATGTGCTGTCAGTGATCAGCATTTAGGCTTCAGTTTTGATTACTTGGACAAATCTGAAGTCAGTTGTATGCTGGCTTTATAGATCATCATACTCAGTTTGGATCAACAAGAAAATCTGGGGCTAAAGCTGAATAAAGCAAAATGCTATAGCCACTCATATCAGTCATATCTGCACATCCCCAAGTCTTGATTTCTGCAGTGTGGAAGCTGGACCTTTGAGTGTTTAAAAGTTTGCAATTTTGAAAATAATATGTCCCACAATACATTGCTGTGGAATGATACAATTTGCTTATTTAATTGTCCCTTTATATATACAAAAAAAAGATAATGAAAAAATAATTAAAATAAAAAGAGATCCTGCAGTAGTAAGATACCAAATCTGCATTCCTGAAAACAATGCCTGTGAACAGTTTAATTATTTTGTTCTTTCTTAAATCTTCTTGCCAGGAATCTTTACTGGATTAAGTATTCAACACCAAGAGATTAAAGATTTCTATCCCTGTAGCTACCACTTCACATATCTCCACATAATCACTAGGATTAGTTTTCTAAGGAAGTAGATCAAAGCTTTATTTCCTTGTGGGTATCCAATAATAAAGGCTAAGGATAAACCCAACTCTCATCACTTTTGTATCTATCCATCCACTACTAAATCAAGACAAAATAAGAATGTATATAAAGATAAAGTCATTGTAGAAGAAAGCTGCAGCTATAATAACAGGAACACAGAAGAGTACTAAAAAGGAACTACAGGGACTGCAAGTTACATAAACTTTTTAAAGGTACATAAAGGAAAGCAATTAATAAACTGCAGAGCCTTTTGAAAGCATCTGAATAAATATTCACAAGCAAATTCTACTTGTGAACAGGTCTGTGAAGCATGTGTCCATGAACTACAAACTCCTGTACTTCAGTATGATTTGTACTTTGAAAGCTGACAGAGAACTAAGTGCTCGTTCTAAGCAAACAGCACCAAGGAGCTCCATTGTTAAAGGTACAAAAACCACATCATAATTAAAGTTGGCACATTGCAAAAAAAACAGGGTTGGTTTTTTTGGGTTTTTTTGTTGTTGTTTTGTTTTTTTTTCTGGACAGTCATGGACCAATAAAAATACCAGCATTTGTACATAAGATCACTGATTTCTGTAGTGATTTATGAAAAGAGATACTTTGTGTAAGGACCAATGCCAGTTAGCTAAGGAAGTTTATGCACACTCTGCCCTTTTTTCTGCCAGTCTTTCACTTGAAGCCTAAAGGTGTTTGCTGTGCTTCTGCATTCTTTAGCTATCCTGTGGTAAAACATTCCTTTTTGTCAGCAAAACCACTGAAAGTCAAGGTTTCTTGTGACTTCGAAAAATCACTTAGTCACTCTGATCCTCATTTTACCCACAAATACCTACCTTGGAGAAGTGTTGTGAAATTCAGTTAATGGTTACAAAGCATTATGAGGTCGTTAAGGATGATGCTGTAGAAAAATACTCTAGTATTTTGTTCTGCCAAAGAGGGCCCATTTGAAATTTCACATTTTTTATAAAGTACATAAACTTTCAAAATACACAAATCTTTTTACAGACTGTAACATTCTCAGCTTGTGAACAAATAAATGCACACACACATGCATGTGCACACACACACTTCCTCTTGTGTGAAGATATTTTCATAAGCTATGTAATAAACATTAAATAATTATTTCATAGAAAGCAATTTATTCTTATAAAATTGTGCAACGTACTCTATAAAATCTGTATTAATGTATATTTAAAATTATGTCCTTGCTTTAAAGAACAGACTAAAATAAAGATTTATTTTTTTCTTACATTTGCTAGCATGTTGATCTAAATTAAATTAAAAGATCGTACCACTGAATGAGCAGAAACAACATATTGTTTCACTGTTGCTGTATTAGGGCTTTGAATTTTAATATACATGTTTCATTTACAGACTGGGTATAAAGATTGCTGTTTGTTCAATACTCCTTCAGCAAACAAACCCTTTATATATTGTCTTTGACTCTAAAGACAGCCGATTTTAACATGCTTTTTACACTCAGTTCTGTCTTAGAGCATTTATTTAAAAGACTTGTTCTTATAATTATTGCTGTGCTTAATGTGTTTTTCTTCCCTTCTTGTTCCTCTATCTCAATCAAATGCTTCTGTACAGCTCTTATACACAGAACTATGTGGTAAAAGTGAACCTGAGGAGTCCTAGGAAGATGCTTAGATGAAGGAGTAAGGTTGAGGAGGATTTCAGTCATTCAGCAGTTACATGTGCCAGACATGACACATCCAGCGTTCCACCTCTCTGTCCTTATACGTTTATTGTCAATGATGATTTTTTAACACATCATAATTTGCACAATTGTACGTAGGAAAAAAAAATAAAAATAAAAGAAAAACAAAAAACCCCCGCAAAACAACAACAACAACCAAAAAAACCCCAACAAAACCCAACATAATCTCTATTTTGAAAAGCTGACTCTGGGAACATGCATGCAGCAGCATAAATAACTCAGAAAGAGGGTTTGAAGTTACAGTCAGGCCTTTTAAGCTACTGTAGCTCCTGTTAGGTATCTGTTCATTTTTGAATGAACGTTTTAACTGCCACTTAGAATGCCTGAACATCTTAATTGGATCTCTATGTTGGTTTGGAGGTAGTACGGTAAAAATCTCAAACTACAACTTTTCAAGGCTATAAAGACAAGCTATAAAAGAAGCTGAGTTAAAATACTTCAAACTGAATAGAATTTATTTCTGTTCAGAAGAAAATTTGCCCTTCAGAAACACTAATCTATAAGAAATCATTAAGTGCCTTATGCAGTGTTTATTTCTTTTGCTTATCTTTGTGAATGATTAAGCCTTTGTGATTGGAATTGCTGACAGTAGCTTGCATAGGTAGATTATTTTTTCTGTAAATTGAAATAAAACATTTTTTGTCTAGTAAGTAAAATTCTGGTAGTTTATATGTGTATGTTTACAGTTGAAAGATTGCAATAGTTCCAAAATAACTAGTGATTCGAAAGTCAAATGTCATTTTTACTTTGTTTCAATTATAAAAACAATCCATTTATTTCTTACAAGGTAAAAGGCCCATTAAACACCAGATAGAGTTTGCTACCTAATCAACATGGTATAGCCAAGTAGCAACAGTAGAATGACTGTGAGTATGGCAAATTCATTTTTCATTGTTGGTGCATTGTTCCAAGGCATGTTATGCATTGTTTTGCTTTTCCAAGTTTTGTTTCTATTTATCTGCGCACAGAAATTCAAAGCCTAGCATTCTAACTATACTTTTCCTGAATTAATATTGAAAATTTTCACTTTCATGAAATAAAAGCTATTTATTTTTAAGCCCTGAAAAACTTAATTTTAGGAAGTATTTTTAATTTAATGAGATTTTTCTCAACAGCATATGTGAATGTGAATTAAAAAGATGCAGAAAAAAACCCAAAACACCACATATAAAAAAAACTCCACTCACCCACCCAAAAAATCCAAAACAACAACCAAAAACACCCAACAACAAACAAACAAGTAGAAGAGCAATGCACAGAAAACTTCTACTGAGATTTTAAGCCTGGCCTGCTGCCACTGACTGTGGTACAAATATTATCTTACAATTACACACCAAAAGCTAACACACTTGTAAAAATTAACTTTCTAGGGGCTGATTATAGAAGTTCCTTAGAGTAGCAGTGGTATATGATTAGATACAACATGTGAGTGGATTACTTATCTTCATAAGAACACAAGAACTCATACTAAAATAGCAGCCCAGACATTCGTGATTCACTGGGACCATCTCATCTAGTGAGGCCAACAGAAATGATGAACCACAGACATCTGCAGTTAGTCAAAAGTGTTTCTTGTTGAATATTATTATTCAGTGATTACTCCAGCACCAGCAAAATCAAGATTAGACTGTCGTAATTCATTGTATCTAAAATCAGAAACCACTATTACTGCAAAACCAGATGAAAATGAAATTAATTAGCTGACTCAGACTCAAAACATTCCAAAGAGAGTGATCTTCACAGTTCTTCCTCCTCAGTATTGTTCCCAGAGTCCAGTTTAGATAATGTAATCAGAGGTCTCATTAACTCCATGGCTAAATTAATCATAGAATCATAGAATCACAGGACCATAGCAGTTGGAAGGGACCTCTGAAGATCATCAAGTCCAACCCCCCTGCTACAGCAGGAGCACCTAGGGCGAATCACACAGGAACATGTCCTCAAGAATAGGATAAACTTTGTTAGTTTCATTTTCACAGCCTAAAGATCCCCTTTAAAAGATGTCCTACTGTAGTCATACTTACCAGCAAGATCTGTTTGCACAGTGCAAACATAATTATGTGAACTTTAACTTCTCCTGTGACACCAAACAAACAGAAAACAGATGTATAAAATTCCAGGATTTTCATGGAAGGAATGCAGAAAGCACTGCAGTGATTCCACATAGGATTTGTAGAAACTGTCATTTGGAATAAAATATGACGTGATAAATAGCTGAACCAGTTCCTCTGAGTTTCTCCCCATTCTCTTACCAGCTACTGCCACTTGTCATTCCTATACTACTGCAAGTACTACCAAGTGACATTTGTTGCTAATGAGAGTATGAAAAGAGAAGGATGTGTTAGCACCATGTGATTATTTGGGTCTACGGACAGTGACAAGATGTACTACATGCCACCAGCAAGAAAGAACTACAGCCTGAAAACAGATCTGCCACCTGAAATTGATAATTTCTTTATCACTTGTGTTCATTTCATGAGAGGCATACAGATAATCCATTCTTAACATGCAGCAGATCAGAAGTTCCTATATTGCATTCAAATAGCCTGTTCATGCCAGTAAAATGTGAGCTTAGGCAATTTAGGTCTGATCTTCAAGGACTTTTGAGTATTTGCAATCTACATTGATCCCAGCTGGAGTCCTAGGTGTTCACCACTCTTCCTGTAGCTCCCACAGTGTTACCAACTAAGGGAGTTCTAAGGCAGACAAGATTTCCATCATCACTGTTTTCGATACATCAATAAATCTATATGGTGAAGTAGAGCAGCTGCCAAGAGGTTTTGCATGCTTGAGCTGAAGTCACCACTAGCAAGATCGGAGCTGTGCTCATGTTAGTGTAACAGCAGGAAAATCTACTAAATAGGCTCGTTGTAGACACACTTCTCTGCACTGTACCTCTGCTCAATAGATCATTCATGAGCACCCAGCCCCCTCCTCCAGAGAGCAAGTGGAGCTGGGTCATGAGCAGGAAGGGATGGAGACAAGGCTGAGTTTTTTACTTGCAGCTCAGGCTCAGAGCTGGTTTATTGTTGTCATGGCTACAGGCTCCACATGCCTTCAGTCCCTACTTTATGAAAAGAATGATGCAGTGTCTAGCCTTACAGCTGAATATATAAACCAAATTAGTCTACCATGCCTCTACCTGTTTTGTGGCTCACAATGAAAGAAGTAATATATCATGCAATCAGTCTTGTAGCAGTTATATTCTGTAAACACTAAGTCATTACACCCAGACTTTTTTATTTGCTCTTTAGAGTCCCTTCTCAGTATAATAAACTGCAGATTTCAGTAAGAAAGCTGATTCAGAGGACTCCTCTGTGACTTCTCAGAATTTCTGTGACATAGAAGTTTAAAAGTGCATTTCAAATCCCTTTTCACATTCCGTTTTTGCATAATCCCACTCACTAAACAAGAAGCAGAAAGACACAATGAATGCCTTTTCCAGAGCTACAGTGCCTGGGTGTTACAAGAATCAAACTATTCCTAATATAAGTGAACTGAGTTATACAGTCTTGCAGGGAACCATTAACTTTTCCTGAATAGAGTAAGAGCCTCATGCGGTCCCATCTCTACCAGGAGATTAAATAAACCTTTACTGGCACTGGGGTAGAGCAGTGAAAGAAGACATGTCCTGTGATAGTGCTGTTGTTAGTATTGTTTAGAAGAACAGGAAGGAAAGAAAGCTTTTAAAGTGTGATCTTAGTAGGAAAGATAAATGTATAAGAGGAAGGAAACAGGTATCAGAATAAAAAAGTGCAAATCTCAGCATATGATGGTGTATCCTGCATCCTGGTAACAGGAAAAATAACTAGTGTGAAGGGCAAGGAAAGTGTAAATTTGCTTTAATTTCCATCTCCTTACTTAGTCTTTTTTAGTCTTTTTTTTTGGTTGTTTTGTTTTTTTTTTTTCCCCCCAGCTTGTAAATTCCACCAGTTTTTGATTCTCTGTAGGTTCATTTAGACTATGCATGTCCATAGGTGGAGGTGTGTGGTTGCATAGTTCACCATCATTTCATGCTCTATCTCCGTTTTTAGCAATATGGGCCTTATCCTCACTTTTATCCAAAATCCATTAAAGCACTTCAGCAGTGTGGGCTATAAATGGCATTTATAGCCAAGGAAGTGTAAAGGGATCTCTGTGCAGATAAGGAACAGAACTGTTATGTTTTTACAGATCTGAAGTATTTCTTAAAAAATAAATAAAGACAGTTTGATTATCTATCAGGGAAGGAACAATGTGATAAAGTATAAATTAAATATAGTTCCTCAAATGAAATTCACTTTGGCTACAGCAAATTGAATATTTTGGTTCATCAATGTATTGCTAGTATCTCATGCTACCCAAAGTTTCCCATGCTGGTATTTTCTATTTCTTGATGCTGTGGAGAGAATTAAAAATAAAGACCTGTGTTCAAAACAATATACTGGTGCATTGTAGAACAGAACTCAGTGTCATCCAGGCTGCTACATACTCTGCAGCCTCTCACTTGAAGGGCTTTAATGACTTGGACATTTCATCAAACATTAAGACTGAAAAAGTAAAATAAAACCCTAATAATATTTTTGCTGTAATGACGCAACTCTCTCAATTTAAATAAAAGTTTTTTGCATTCTGCATTTCTCTTATCTAAAGTTAAGAAAAAAGAAAGAAAAAATGGATTTGGTGACAAAAACTGTTCCAAATAAAATAGTCATGCAAGGAAGCACATTTAACTAAGACCCTTTATGGCAAAGTACAGCTGCAGCATATTTGCATCTTTAAAATGATGCCTACAGCATTGAAAAAAATTATACAGGCAATGGGAAAATATCTGTCATTGCTATGAGTTTCATATACATGTGTGTTTGAATAGGTATGAGTATTCTATACATAGAATATAGATACACTTTTTGCAGCAATAAAATGAAATAACATTAATTTTATTTCTGCAGTTATTGAGTGAACAATTTCACATTTTTTTTGGAGAGACATATCCAGTTCATAAGTTCTGAACCACTTTCTTGTGTGTTTTATAGGTGTGAACATACAGTGCTTTCTGTGCAGCCATTAACCAACAAAAAATGCTGTGTATATTTTAATTAGTGCTTTTATTTTTGTATGTAAGTTACATGAAACTGTATCAAGGCACTTTCAATTATTTCAAACTGTCCAATCTTCTTTATACAAAATGTATGGTATTGGAGAAAGAGCTTAATGAATATGTGCAAACACAGACCACTGCACAAAATTCTATCTGTGAGGCCTTTGAATCCTTGTATTTTGGCCTTGGAGTGGGAAGAGGTTTAGACTTCTAAACAGATAGTGAGCTTCTTGTTCAAGTCTGTCTTTTTCTGTACATATTTGATTTTTAAAAAAAAAAAATGTGTTATTGTTTTTTAATGCTACAGATCAAATTTAGTAACACACATTTGACAGCTAAACTTAATATAATTAGGAGACTAAAAAACTAAGTAACCAATGAGGGAAGCAGATTGTATAAATATTTCATTTCAGAGTTACATAATACAAATATTTTTTTCATGCATGTGTTGTATGGGACAACATAATGTGAAATCAGGATGGCCATTAAGTTGCTGACAGATTTAGTCTGTCCTAAAGAATATCTAAAGCAAGTTCTTTGAAATTATATTACCCGTATTTTCAGAGCTTTCACCTGCAGTATTTTTTATTCCTTTAAAAAAATAAAATTATATACAACATAAATAGAGAAAAGAAAGGCATTTCAAAGAAAAACTAAACATAAAATTGCTAATGGCTTTCCTAATCTGTAAGTTTTAAGACCAGTTAAGGCCTTTAGATCATGTATTCCAACCTCCTGTATTCACAACCCTTTCCACCCAGATAGCCAACAAACTGACTTAAACAAAAGCATTTAATCTTTTGAGTGCTGAAACAACTGTTCTTTCCCAGCAACAACCAGGAAAGACCCAGGTTCCACCAGAGCCTGAGGCTTCTGAGCATCGAGAAGTTCATTAAGTAAGCAACGGTCAAATGATCTGAGCAAGATGAATCACATTCCATGCCACAAAGGAAAGGAAAATCACAAGTAAATAAACAACCTCTCCTCAATAACAAACACAAAACAGTGAAACAACAATAACAAAAACCCATAAGCCCATCTGGTCTGCTAAAAGAGAATGTATTTTTTATCTGAGACCTGACAACTAGTTTAATGTCTGGCATGAGGACCAACCCTGGCCAGCCAATTAAGATTCCTTGTATCTTTTCTGAATTTTAAACTGACCTATCTTATACAAACTGTCCATTCACTGCAGCTTCAAACTAAGATAGGGACACACAAAGAACCTTAAAAATACATACGTCACTTGTAAAGGGAAGCAAAATATTATTAATTTCCTCTAGGAGCCTCAAACTCTCAAGCATGTTGTGCTTAATCAGTTATTGCCATAATTTCGGAGGGCAATGCAAATTGTATATTCTCGTACAGAAGAATGCAAAGCAGAGGAGAGTTCTCTGAAATACAGAATTAGATGTCAAGGCCAAAAGGACTATTTTGAGCACCTCACTCCTCTGTCCTTTCTGATGTCCTCACTCACAGATTTTCTTCCAGACGTTTCACTTCTTGTCCTTAAGAAATCACTGCAGACTTATTCTAATGGTTCCACATCTCCTGCCTTTCTGCTGTCACCTATTTTCAATTTTAACTGGGAAAACACTTTCCTTTAACATTCATTTGCCTCGTCTGAGCTTTACTTGCTAGGCTTTGTAATACTTTTTCTTCTTTTTCAGTATCAAAGCTTTCCTCAGTATCACCTGAACATAGGGACTGTCTTCTATGAAAAAAAAAGAAGTCCACCAAAAATTGAGCTCCTCTTAACCTACATAAGCTTTATATTCTCATCTTCAGGACTGCTTGAAATTTTTAATGCATCTGCGTTCTTTTCAAGTATAGATGATAGTACTGATGCGCTAATCTAATTTAGCAGTGCTACGTATTCATCAAAAATGTGGAAAGCATGTTGAGTGGGGTGATTTTCCCCCTCTACTCTGCTCTGGTGAGGCCTCACCCTAGAGCACTTCATCCAGCTCTGGAGTCCTCATCACAAGAAAAATATGGACCTGTTGGTGTAAGTCCAGAGGAGGACCACAAAAATTATCAGAGGGCTGGAGCATCTCACCTATGAAGAAAGGCTGGGGTTGTTCAGCCTGAAGAAGAGAAGGCCCCAGGAAGACCTTTTTGCAGCCTTTCAGTGCTTAAAGGGGGTTTATAAGAAAGATGGGGACAGACTTTTTAGTAGGGTCTGTTGTGATAGGACAAGGGTTCTAAACGAGAAGAGGGTAGATTCAGACTAGATAGAAGGAAGACAATTTTTACTGTGAGAGTGGTGGAACACTGGAACAGGTTGTCCAGAGAGGTGGTAGGTGCCTCATCCCTAGAAACTTTCAAGGTCAGGTTGAATGGAGCTCTGAGCAACCTGATCTCATTGAAGATGTCCCTGCTCACTGCAAAAAGGGTTGGACTAGATGACCTTTAAAGATCCCTTCCAACTCCAAAGCACTCTATGATTCTATGATTCCATGATTTATGAGTGCAAGTCTACCTACTACACTAAACATAAATACAAAAATGGTAGGCTGGAGAAGTAGTACACATGACAGTGTGAATGGTTTCCCTGTATTTTATTTTCTCTGCCAGTTTTATCACTAAAAAATCAGGATAATAAATAATAATAGAAACCAAACCAACAAACAAGAAACAACACCTAAAACAAACAAACAAACAAACACCCAACAAAAAATAACAACAAAAACAACCAACAAAAACCCAGACTTAAGTAAGAGGTAACCAAGTCAGGTAGAGAATTTGTGACTTTCACTCTTTCACCACATATAAGATTCATAAGCATTGATCAAACCATAGGGATAGATACATCAAACAGACTGCACAGAAAATTATGTAGTCTGTATGTAAGGATCTCCATTGAAAAAGAGTTCATAATATGTCCAGGAAATCTACTCCTGTACCACAAGATAAACTGTTCTGTCCCCCTGCCTCTGTTCTGAACAGTTACTGCTAAAATCTCAGCCCATCACCTCTCCATGCCTATGCAAATACACAATCAACTGCTGATTTCTTTCTTTCTTGCAGCTAAATTTAAAAATTTTCAAACACATGCATGGCTCCATCCTGACTTTGTCAAGGTAGAAAACTCTTACTTTTGTTCAAATTTTCTACACATTTTGGGAAAACCTCCGTTTTCTACACCTCTGCTTATTCTCACTGCTTTCTTCTCAGTTGCAGCAAGCTGAGGTATGTATTTGCGCAGACAGCAAACAAAGCTGGAATAGAACTCACCACATTATCCAGGCTGGATTATAGTCACTTCCACTGCAATTCTTCAAAATGTTGGAGCTTTGACAAGTGATCGTGGGTGACTACTCTGTGTGGTTTAAGGTATTACTATTCCTGGTTGCCACTTCCATTCTTTTTCCAGCTGTAACATTGTTACAGCAGAATTGACAGACGAGGATGTGTCTGTATAAACTATTTCTCAAAGGTATATGCTGAACCTACAGATTGCTTTTAAATGACCAAAAGAGGTTCCATACACAAAAGCCCTTCCCCAGTACCAAAAATGTTTCAAAAAATATCTGTGATTTAGAAGTATAAGCAATTTCTATAAACAACTTTTTAAGAAGAATGGAAATACTAAATCATAACTAAAATCCATCTAAACTGCAATGGTGTGTCCAGCAAAGGTCAGTTGGGCCCCTGTTATCTAACAAAACCAGACTGATTGGTGTTGCTCCCCTATGAATCTATAAGCCTCTCTTTCTTTGTATTTAGCTGTCTGCCATATCCATTTTCATTCTCAGTTCTGTGGCCTTCCCCCAACCCTTGGGAAAACTTACGTTATTTTCAGATAGATGTAGTTTTTATTGCCTTTTTCTGATACTTTAGCTAATAGGAGATACCAAGGGAAGACTAGAAGGAAAAGGGAAATATATAGTGATTTTTATCTCAAGGAGGGTATAAATCTTTTAGAATGACAGTGGTTTTCACTTAGCATCTCTATACTTTCATTCACACATTAGTTGTTTAAAGTTTTCTTGACACTTGTTCACAAACGTTTGACTTCCTCTTTTCCTTCCACGATGCTCAAAGTAGCCCCAGGCATGGTCATTTGATTGCAGCCAGCTGGTCTCTACAGCCAAGAGAGGAAACTGAGAAAGATGTTTTCAGAACCTTTGCAAATAATGTGTATGGAGGGTGAGAGCCATAAACTCCAAAGAGTTTGGGATAGTAAAGGCTGCTTGGGAATCTGGAGATAATGAAGAACTGTGAGGAAGTTTGCAGCTGGCTGGAAAGATTTTTTTTGCATACTGAGTTAAGGAAAGTAGAAAAATTGTTCATGATTCCAAAGAGTAAATTCTCGAAACCCAACTGTAAGATCAATGCTGACAGTTTGTGCAGGCTGAACCATTCACAGCCAAATGAAAAGTACTTTGAGATCACTATGCTGCTATGGGCAATAAGAATTACATCAGTCTGAAGCCCAGCTGAGAGAGAGAAAGACTATTTATTGTGTTGTTTCCATCATTGTTTTTATTCAGCATGTTTTGTCACACTATAAACCATGCACAGATGAAAGCTGTTCAGTGGTGCCTGGCAAAATCTCAAGCATCCACATATCCAGAGCACTAAACACCTGACTCTAGTATTTGCTGACACATTGAGTTTTAATACCTTGGGGCATTTTGACTATGTTTACGGATTGGTAGACAGGCCAAGCACTTAATGCAGGTCTGAATACACAGAAGAAAATGTTTCTTAAACAGTCTTCTTTCCCATCCCCCAACCTTGCCTTTTCAGGCTCAGCTTTTAACTATGAGGTTATTTTTCAAGAAAATGAAGATTGCTTAAGCGGATATGGGAAAAGTTTGAGGGTATTTTAGTTTGTTTTGCTTTATTTTGGAAAACACAGGGGTGTCATTTGCTCAAACTTTGTAAAAACATTAGAACTCTTTAAAACCTTAATGGTGTTTAAGAATTTCCTTTTAATTTAATTTTTTTTCCTGAATATCTATCCTAAAATACTTTTAAAATTATGCTTCAGAGTAATTAAAGGTAACTAATCCTTTACTATTTATAGCACGAAAAGGTAAGCATAATAAGGGTATAATGATTATTTGTTAAATCAGAGCAAACTCTTCTAGCAGTCACTACCATGATCTGTTATGTCACTGCAACCAACCCATAGTTGGCGAGTTTGGTTAGGTCTCCCTGTGTTACTCTTTCATGTGAAGGAAGTAATGGAAATCATGCCTCTGCTAGCCCAGTTTAATATACCTCTTGAAAAAACAAACTACATGCAATATACAAGCAGGATAATATGACCTAAGCGAATACAATAGAACCCAGTCCAGATAAATAAAACCAGAATTGCCAAGGCTTAGCATGCCTAGGCATAGAAACTATACACTTATGCCTCTAGAGAATTGCTAAGAAATTATTTTCAAGTTAAAATTTCAGTTCATGCCAAGATATGAAAGTAAGCCTAGTATTCAAAGTCAAGATTCATTCTTAATGAGTGAATTTCTCCCTCTCATCAGAGAAATCTTGAAGGTCACCATATTTATGAAACCTGGAAGATTCAGAATTATATACTCAAGAGAAGCTCATCCTGTTTAGGATCAGATTAAGTGGCCATTATGTGAGAAGTTTAGACCTTGGCAAGTATCTTTGGCAGCCTGGTTTCTTAGTTTCTTAGCACTGCTCAAAATCTTATATACAGTTAAGGTTATGCAAGAAGTGAGCTCTTCTGAAAAACTGGTCTAAAGTGACTAAGAACTGCCTGTTAACCTGAACTGTTCTAAGGATCTTAGGCACTTGCCATTGACAGTGTTCTGAACTTTGCTGCACATTCAACATTTGATGTGTTTATAAAGGACTGAGAACATATCACTGTGCTTGGACTCTCTCATGCAAGCAGACAAGAACAGAGACAGTTGAGGAAAAGAGAATATATGACTATCAGAAGCTGAGCCTCATTTTTGTTTGTCCATGAGAGCAAAGCTCTCATGTTTTTGTACATTATACAAAGGACAGTGTTTTTTTGTTTGCTAGCGGGTTTCTTTCCCCACCAAAGCAGATGATTCTTGGCTTTTAGAAGCTGAAAGTTCGAAGCTAAAAGCTCTGACTTACCTGACCCTGACAGATAACTTCAGCCTCTAGCCCAAGCTGAAATTAATCTAAACCCTTAATAAAGCAAAATTAGGCAGAACTCTTGTGGTATCATTAATTAATTTAATAAATTTCAAAGTGGTTTGTGTTCATTAGGGAGAAAGAGGAGAGGAATGTAAGAATTAACAGTAGTTTCTGTAGCCAAAATAAGACAGGGGCTGTAGCCAATAGTCTGCACCACGCATTCCCAGGCATGTTGATCATACTTTCAGAGTGGAAAAACAAGGGCACTGTAATCAAAGAGCAGGAGGTTAAAGAGAAGTGTTTTAGTGAGAACTAGAGAAGATGGATGACAAAGGGAAGAAAAAGGAGTGAAGATCCTAGGCATTTTGCAGTAAAAATTCAAAAGGGAAAGATTCCTCTGGTACACTTTTACTTTTCACTCCTATCTCAACATCTTCAAATCTATTTTTGTTGTATCAGTTGCAGCACACTTCTCCATCTCATTTGCCACATTATCAAGGTCTCTCATTTGGTCTTGATCAGTCAAGTTCCCTAGTCATAAGCTTTCTGACTCACTTTCACACATCAGCCTAAGTTTCTATAGTGTAGGAACACCAAAGAACAAAGGTGTACCAGCCCAAGGTGATAACCCTCCTCTTCACACTTAGGTTCCTCATGCAAAAAAATTCCTTCAGCTCTGAACCTTCTTATGCATTCTGACATGCACAAATGTTTAAAATTATCACATATATATGACCTTATTGACTGAAGAAATCCCAACTGAATGACAGATACTCCTGATTACTGGCTGTTTACCACTAACAGCCTCAGAAGATTTCACATGCTGAGAAAAAGCAGGAACAGAGAATGTCACTGTTCTCCTATTCATTGGATTGAAAGGACTTCTAGTTCTTGCTCTGGAACCTACACATATTAAGAGGGGAAAACGAAATTTTTAATGATTTTTCAACCTGTGCTCTTTGTGGTCTCATCAAGGGGGTTGGACTAGGTGACTTTTGAAGGTCACTTTCAATCTGAACCACTCTATGATTCTCTGGTTCGAAGGAGAAAAAGAACAAAAGGGGTAGTCAGATCAAAGGCATCTCCAGGGATTAAGCCCTCTAGCATCATCCATACTCTTCTATGAAGATACCTACTGCTACACTAGCTTCACTGTATATTGTTCACATTATTTGTAAGACTAATGTCTGCTCTGGACTTTGAGTCATCAAAATAACTCTGACAAGCCTCATCCCTGTCCTTGTGATCAACCAACCATTTGTGATGTTAATGGTTGGTTATGATGGAAATAACAGTCAAAACAGTTTCATATATAAAGCAGTTTCAGCTTTATATGATCATCTTCATGTAATTAGATACTTGCTTTCAACAGTGGGCAAAGATTAATCTCCTTCCTATGATGTAAAGTAACTGGCATAAATAAGTCCTAACAGATCAATGAAACTTTGGGCAATTTTGTCTTTATTTTCTTTTCTTTGTAGATGAATAATTTAAATTACTGATAACAAAACACTTCCACTGAATGACTTGGCTAAACAAAACTTCAAAACCAGACTGGCTTGTCCCAGCA
>NW_009970718.1:4892942-4930602 GCF_000747805.2 Chaetura pelagica | reverse complement strand
GCAGGAATAGTGGAAAAATGTCTACGGTAAGTGTTCAGAAGTATTAGGGATGATATAGAACACAAAGGGCTATGTGCTAGAAAAGAGTCAGAATATTTGTTTTCTATACTGTCAAACTCTTCAAAATTCTTTCAGGTAATCCTAGAGATTCAATAAAATGTATTGATTTAAGGAATGATTCACACTTGGACTAGAAATGAAGGTTTTAAAGTGCAGTCACCAAACCTATATGGTTTATTTCACAACATCTTACTGCTCAACTTTAAAACAAATATAACTCGAATCACAATACAATGATGACTGATGTTTTTCATCAACGCCCAATTATCTTTCCATCATGGCAGAAGACTTTAAAGCATAGTCGGCTGAGCCAAGTAAAACAGAAAGTGAACATCTGAAAATCCAGATCTGTGCTCTTACAAAATTACTTACCGAACTGCATTTATTATTTCATAACATGTTAAGTCATGTTAGTTGTATATAGGTATACAAGACAAGGCATTTATTTTAATCTTATGTTCAGATAGCTCATTTCACTAATTTCTGAGTAAGAATCATGTCTGCAAAGAGGTTTTGTTTTAAACAGGGTTTGAATAGGAATTCTTCTTAGCACTGGTAGGATCAGTTCTCAGTTCTTTTTTATTTCATTAGAGTTCTCTAAATATTTGATGCTGAGCATTCACGGGGTTAGTCACATATGTTGCTGGGCATTTCAAGGATATTTCCTAATAAAATCAATACAATTCCACTGAACCTTCCCTTTTATGTGCAGAATACATTAGAATGCATATTTTACATTTATTTTGTATATATAGAAATAATAGGTGTAGACAGCCTAAGATTTAACAGAGAAAAAGATATCTCTTGCTGTTTCTCTGCACTCTCTGACATGACCTGACATGATTTTAGTTGGAAATTAAGTTCCATAATTCAGAAGCAGATTCTTTGGTGTTGGGGTTACTTCAGCATTGCACATAACAGCAACAAAAGGATAGGAGGTTATAGGAATAGGAGGAAGTGGTTTAAATATGCAAATGCTTTTAAAAGGTAGGTGTTAAAAGACATACTAGCAATCTATGCAAACTGTTACAATATCATAGGTTCTACATTTCTTTTAGCCAAGATAAGTTATCTTATTTTAATACAATATCTTATTCATAAACATTACTTGGAGCACAGGATACGTTTCGGCTTCAAGGACTGCAAAGTAACTAACATACAGTTTATGTAATAAACACTTCATATTTTGCTAAAATGCAGTCACCTCAGGTGGGCATAAAAGCAACCATCTAGTAATGTTCAAAAAGAATACATACCAATTAAGAAAAAAAAAAAAAGTAAAGAATGTTATATTCATTAAAAAAAAAAAAAGGCAAACAAAACACAACCTGTAGTGCACGTTAGCTGAGTGCAAAATAATAACCAAAGACGGGATTTTGGGATTTATCTGCCACATTTTGCCTGACTCAGCTACCTCAAACAGATAGCGGGCTTTTTATAATCATCTGTAGAAAGAATTTTGGCTCTATCTTATAGCTCAAGGTATTGTATCTCCTGTGCTGTACTTCCTAATTCTGAATTGGTGCTATGATTCAGTTCTATAGCTGTTTGATGGTTTACAGATTTTTGAGAGAAGAAACAGCAGACCCATTCTAATGGGGGGGTGGCATTTTAATGCACTCAATCTTTCACAGCAATAAAAAATCTAAAATAAAATGTTTACTTTTCAAAGATCTCTTCCAATTTTCTTTTTTTAAAAAAATCTAACAAACGCATCCAATTATTCATTTAGTTTAGTACACAAACCAAATTTGTGTGAATTGGTAGTTAAATTGTTTTTTCAAAAGGCAGACTTACTTGATTCTCATTTTCTTTGGAGGATAAAGGAGAAATGTGTTCTACCATATTTTTATTTTCTAATCAAGCCTTTCTGAAATAAACAATTTTATCTCTCGATTCACTATGAATTTTTATTATTAGTTTGAATTAAATAATATACTCAAATAAAATGTCTTCTGGTACATGCTCTGTAATCATTGGAACATGTCATTTCAGCATCACACCAGACATATGACACATACTTCTGCATTTAGTTGTTGGTTCTTTTCAGATAAGCATTTAAAGCAAAAAAAAGCAAACACACTTTCACAGAGATTTACAAAAATGTTCTTGACTAACTGCTTGTGTGACATTTTGATTCCAAATCCATTTTGGTTTTGATTTTTGTTTGTGTTATATTTCCTATATTTTACCTTGGGGAAAAAAAGATTAGAGATAATGCCTGTTAAGTTTGGCTACATGTCTTATGAAAACCGATATGAATACAGTATATTTTCCCTTAACAACTTGGAAAATTTCTTCAAGGATTCCCAAAGGCCCCTTTATACCAGTCCAGCAGTATAAAGCAGACTTAAAGAGGATGCATATAGAATATTCATTCCCTTTAAAGATAATTTGCATTACTTACACATAGTGTGAACAAGAGCCATGTCCCAGACAGCCTGTTTCCAACAGGACTAATTTTTGCTCTTTGTTCAAAATCGGATTCAAACGAAATTATCTCTAGGAGAAGGATTTTGGTTGACCTTACAGAATCTTAAAACCTAACACTTTAGTTTTTATTACTCCATTTAATTTATATATGCATATTACCAGATGTCTGTTCACACTATAACCCCGTGGAAAATAACTTCATTACATGCAGGTAACAATTCATCACTAGCCATCAATTAGAAATTCACGTCAGAGTGTGAAAACACTCTACATTCTGGCTAATTGGTTACAGTGTGTGAGGCCTATCTTAAAAAAGAACAGTTCCATGTCAGGCTGAATTTTGTGCTGTGCTGAAGTCCTGAATAACAACAGTACTACATGCAAGTCCCTTTTCTTCTGTTGCAAATAATAATTCTCCTCTTTTGACTTACCACACTAAAGTATTTCAGTTGTTGGTCCCAGAATTGAAGGTTGTGGCACTTACAAGTGGAGCTTGAGACACTAATAGAATTTTAATTATTTTTTTTCCTGCTCTTATCTGGTATTATGAGCTTAGTAAATCGTATGTTTACTTGCCTGTTGATGCCTGGGTTGACAGCAACACAGGAGACTGAACCCCTGCTTGAAGCTCACAACTGTAACTAAAAAAAAAAACAAAATGTGATCTGCTAATTAACAGCAAAACAGATAAAGAATGAGCAGCGAGTAAGAACAATTACATAGTATTAAATTACTTTCAGGAAACATGCTTTCTCTGCAGCAAAGGAAATGTGCAATATGACCTCTTCAGACATAAATAGTGTTCTTCTCAATCCATGTCCAACAAACCACAGGTTCTCATACTGCATATTCTTTTGGTCAAAAGTTAAGTTATGCTTTGGCTAAAAATGCTGATAATTGTTTGGACTAATGTCTTAGGCATCAAATACTGCCGTACACCTTGCTATTTGTATTGTCACTGCTTGGGATAACTTTTTAAGAGGGGACTACCTTCAAAGATCAAGAAAATAAGTATGAGGGATAGCAAGATTACTATGTAGAAATGTGTAAGGTAGTGTACATTCAGTCATGATGTGTTCAGAACATTGCAAGGAACCCTAAGCAATGCAAATTTTAACACTGGATTGTGAATAGTTACTATATAGTATGTGAAGTCTATCTCCATGCTGCCCACTGCATACCAGTGTTTATGTAGTACATGATCTGAGGTGAGACATATTAGCATATTAGCACATTTATTGTTCTAGTGCACATTAACAAAAAAAACAATGTATGTTCGAGAACTTTCAAACTGCTGAGGTGCCAATCTTGATCACAATTTCCTAAGATTATTCGGTTCATAATTGCACATGATAATAAAAATAAAACTGAATATCCATATTGCCTAATTACATGTATATATTCTAATGGAATAATTAAGATACCAAATTTTACAATTAGAGTGTGGCTTTATTTAGTAAACAGCTTTTCAAAGCTTTGTTTCACTCATTTGAAATTACTTTTAGAAAACACAAATTCATATGCAAGTTATGGTACACTGTAAAAACATTAAAAGCTGTATAATAATGCATATTCACAGGGGACCAAAATTAAGAATTAATATTGACTGAAATATGATACTATGTGATACCTAATGACACATTACAGATCAAATTTTGATCAAATGATTTTGATCAAAATGTTAATATAATTGAAACAAGTGGATTAAGCTATCTTGACAAGATTGTAATAAATTATCCTCTTGACACTCTTTTGATTGTTCACTGTTGATTATTCATCATTGAGCTTATTATTTACCCTGTCACATATCTAGCTGCTTATTTAAGAACTAAGAAAACATACCTAGAAAAAAGCTGATCTTCCCTTTCTGTTTTTAAAATTATCATTAGGAACAGTAATTAATAATGATTATTTGGAATAAATATAAAATCTTTTTCCCCAAATGGAGAAACGGAGTATTTGTCAAATACACACTTTTCTGATTATCAATTGCATAGTGAACAAAACAAATATACATAATGAGAGGTCATTAAGAGAAGGAAGGTCTCCATAGTGAATGGCCATTTTAGCCATCATACTCCAGATGAAAATGATATCTCAGTGTATGTCAGCAAAGGAAGTCTTATTTTCTGCATTTGAAGGACTATATATTATGTATCTTCTGAAAGCTTCCAATACTAAATGTAACTAGATGAACAACCACTGAGAGCAACTTTCAGTATGGTTTTGCATCTTGTGTTTAAGAGATAAACATTAGTAGTGATTTTTTGTGGATTTACCACAAAGTTCAGAAATGCTAGAGACAGAATTGCTGGTTAGCTTCCAGCAATAACTGAAGATTGCAGAGAAAGCCAGCTCTCCATAGGGCTGATAGATTATTAACATTTTCCTTCAACAACTAGTGCAGGGGGAAAAAAGTATAAACTCAGAATTGTATGGGGTGGTTATCACCCTTCCTGTTTGGAGGTGTATGATTTTTATTTCCTTCATGTTCAGACAAGCCCCTGCTAGCTTCAGACTTACTTTAAATTCCTTGGAAATGACGTAGTAATGGGTTTAGTTCCTACAACTGAAGCACAGTTTTAACTAGGTGATCAGCTCAGCAGAACTGTTAAGATGATGGTACAAATTTTGCAGAATTTGCCCCCAAGTGACCTGGACTTCAAAACTTTCTTTAATTATTATCAACACATTATGACATGAAGTTCCCACAGTGACAAATGCTGATAGGCTTATACATGATCCTAGTGTTTCAATGGTTCGGGGTTTTCCTGAAGAAACAATTGTCATTAGCTGGGTTCCACATTGAGGTGTGAAAGGAGTTAAAGGTTGAAATGTAGGACATTGGTAAGGTAAGCAGTTTGCTTTGAAGATCTCTCTCCAACTGGCATCATGCCCAAAATGGAAGGCCCCATCTGAAGATACTTGTTAGAACTGTCAGTCACCCACACTGTGGGTATCTGCGTATAGGCCTATGTGTGCATGAACAAAAAGGGTCCTGGCTTGCCAGCACACCTGAATTGGTCATTTACCTGTTTGCTTTTTATGTTGCTGTTGCATTTTTTTATTGCTCTTTTGCACACATCATTTATTATTTTATTATTGTTATACCAGAAATACACGATACTATGAAAGGAAGTTGTAGAAGAGTATATTTCAGAATGAGGGCAAGCAACACTATGTCAACAGCCTATGTCTCCTGTCTTTAAGGAGAAGCACGATGGGTAAGATAGAAAAATGTGAAATCTTTATTTACTATCTAATGAATGAAGAATAAACTGCTTGCGAAAAGTAATAATGATTTAGGCATTACAGATTCTTTAGGTCTTTGAGACCAAAGATGGAGTGACTCCATGTGGTGTGACTCATTATTCCAGATGATGGGTTCACTTGCATACCATGCTAGCATAGAAAAAAAAGTCCCATTCTCCATGCTGTAAATGCTCAAGTAGCAGTGGACTGTGTTTCAGAGTTTATGTTGCATCTCTGATCACATTTTAATCATCTCCTGTTAATAAAATGAGGTGATCATTGAAGTAACCAGCCCTTCTTCTGGAGTAGCCTGGCTATGGAGTCCTCATTTCTCAAATGTAGAGAAGTTCTGAATGCCAACAGGATACTATGCTTTGCCTTATGAGCAAATGCAAAAGAGCTGAGTCTTGCCAGCTCATTGCCAGCATAAATGCTTTAGAAATAGACCAGGCCATCAACTCCAGTAGTGGCCTGATCACGGGATAGAAAGGGAAGGTGCATTTATTGCAGCATTTCACTGCACAGACAGCCATTGAACTTCACACCACACAAATTCTACTTTCTTCAAAACAATTTTAATGCATGTTCTCTGTATTCTACCTCTCTTTTCAGCTGCTCATAACTACTCCTTCCTTACTGTTCATGTACGTCTATGCTTTCTATCCCTGATTTTTATCCCACTCCAGTCAAGAACTAGATTAGTTTGAGCAGGTTATATAGGGACTTTGAGACAACATGGATCATTTTGACAGAGGATGTGGTGAGCACTGGCAACTGTGAAAAAGCACATGTGGTCTAGCCATAACCAGTGCTGTCTCTGTCATGTGCTAGCCAAAATGGAATTCAATCCATGGCTTTTATAAGCAAGGACAGGGTTTTCAACCAGCTACCTAATTACAAATACACTGAAAAGGCAAAGAAGGAATAAAAGCTATATGTACATTCAGACAAATCTTGATTACAGCTAGGAAACTGGCACCTCACGTACAGGTGCAGGGAATGTGTCAAAAAGAAAAGAAATTAACAGAGATTAAAGCAGAATACTGTTAATTTATAAAGTCATAACTAAAAAAAAGAAGTTTTATCCATGTCTAAAAGAAGTCACATTCTACTAGTGAAATACTGCTCCACCATTGTATTTACTTTAGTACATAATACACGTCTTGCGAGCAATGTGAAACCTGCAATGAAATTAGTAAGAATAGAAAATTCTGTTTTATCTTTTTATCTCCTTAACTCATACATATTTATTCAGGTTTTCTTTCAAATAAATCCAGTTAGCAGGTGAAACAGGCCAACTCTTTTTCCAAGAAGCATAAGGATTTCCCAGGTGATCCAAGCTCAAGGGTCTCAAGTCATGTACAAAGCTAGTGAGAGTTATGTTTTTAGCTTCAAACAAAACAACCATCAGAGTTGTTTCTTGGATTTGGGTTTTTAGGGGTTCTTTGGGGTTTTTTTGTCATAGGTCTGATAATGACACAGAAAACAAAACATAAGACACTTTTTTAAAAAAATGATTGTGCAAAATTCAAAGCTTCTTGCAGAAAAAAAAATAAATCGCTTCTGACAATTGCACACATTCATACAACAGCAAAACATATCCCTTTGGGATGGTGTATGTTTTCAGTATGAAAAATTCCTTCTGGAGAGTGAAAAAAGAATAAAAGCAGCCAGACTCCTAACTGACAACTTACTAGTGGGGAAAATTTGGTTAGAGATTATGTGCAATTCTAGATTCCCTGGCCTCTACTGCTATTTTGGCCTGACCTGAAAAGGAATGAAACCCTTCTCTAAAGCACTGCTTACATTCTTTAAAACAGGGTTTGGGAAGTAGTGCAAGCACATTGAATGATTCAGCACATGGGGTAAACTGGACATGGAATGACACTGAGAAAGTCATTGTTAATGTGGGAAAATTATAGCAAAGGACATATCCTCTTCATGTTCTACCTATTGTTCTGCTTTTTTTTTTTTTTTTTTTTAAGAAATAAAACCCATGTCACAATAATAAGAGAACCTCAAAGACTGTAAAGAAACAACTGGAAAGACAGAAAGTAAGCTCAAACCTAATTTCCACTATTCCTTTCACTAAGCTGTTCAACTTTTACTTTTCTTGATAATGAGGAAAACTGATATCTCTAGAGTTTAGCTTTTTAGATATTTAAAGATATGAAAGGGCAAATGCAAAAATATAGTCTGGAAATTAGACTATCAGTTCCTCATAGGGGTTGCATTTTCATGCTTTTGTGAAGTGACCTGGCTGCTGGCTAGTCCAGTGTAATAGTAATATTAATTATTAATAATAAACATCAAAATATCATGCCAGGTATACATCCTTTGTTCTCAAACATCAACAAACTATTATTCCCTCATTGCAGGACTGTTTCATCTAATTGCCCGTTATGTTAATCGAGGCAAAGTGTGGCTACTTTTTGTGAACAGAAGCCTTTGAAATAGCTCTGACCTCCTTAAGTCTCAGTCTTTGTTGTCTTAATGGAAGAGCAGCACTTTTAGTCCCAACATTTTCAGTTGTAAAACCTGCAGCACTGTACTTAGAGGTAGACTTACATGTGGATTTAGTAATTAAAACTGTGGGGTGGGCATACATTATGGGATTTTCAATGCTAAACCCTTTTCCCATCAGCTTGCTCCAGCAAGTAGACACTAAAAATGCATATAGGGGCATTTTACAGCCAGTGGAAAGAGAGATTCCCAATCCTGTTAGGCTCCTACTTTTTTAAAAGGCCTGAACACATTTCAGGGCCATCATCTGACTTAAATATGATGGGAAGTCTGGGCCCAAGTTAGTTCTGTAAGTCTCTCTTAGTGGTTGTCTGCATCTTTAGATGGCTGAATACTTCCCAGTCTCTGCATGCTTATTTGTAAATGTATTTAGATATGTATTACATAAAAGTGAATCTGGAAATCATTAGATATTAGTGAACAGGTATTTTTTTTTCTTCTTCTTCTTTTTTCTTGTTTCTCCTCAGATCTTTTGCCAGTAGACCTTCTTTACTGGAATATATAACCATGTGAAATGTGTGGGTTTGCAGCAAGCAGTCCAAGGCACCTGCACCCTTAAATGCACTGACACTCCCACCATACTGGCATACCCAGGTATCATATCAGCTTGTGGCTTTTGTTTGTTCTAGCACATTTTCAGGTGTAAGATGCTCAATGAATTACTGACCTGAATGTTTTATTTTCCAATTCCAGCCTTCATTGTTCTCTTGATGAATTGCTCACTTAGTGTCTAAAAAAAATAAAGCCATCAATATCAATGATAGTGCCAATAAACTGTGGCAAACTAAAGCATACAGCAGATTAACAATCATTGCATGTCAGAGGCTTATGATATAATGATGATGATTATTAGTGTAAATAATTAGAATATAGTACAACTTTAAATTATGTATCACCTGCTTTATACTCAGCAGATAATTAATAATAAAGTTATGGAGGAAAAAGCAGGGTATTTTAATTGTTTACATTACACAGATGTAACTTGAAACCTAACTTAAACCTCACCGCTATATTGATAGGGAATACGCATTTTAAGTTACAGTATGTTTAATGTATGATATTATAAGACTTAGATTCAAGCTGGATTAAAACAAAGTTCATCCAACTAATGTTTAAGAAAGATCAAGTTACAGAAAAGTCCATGTTTATACCAGTAAAATAAACTGTACCCTACCAGAAGACTTTTAGAAGTAGACATACAAAAGTCATTATATATAAAGAAATTTGCCCTGTTGATGTGATAAATACATTTTTATTTCTGCTGCTGGCATGAAAAGGAAAGTTGTCTTTTTTTCCAGCTTTCAGTTATTTAGAATACAAAAGATATTAAGTTATTTAAAACTTTGTTCACATGGTTGTATAGTCACTTTCCAGTCAAATTAAACCAAAGTCTAAAAGTATGCGTTAGCTCTCCCTTCTGCCACATAGCAATTGGTCTAACCTCCGAAATTTTAATTTAATTTTAACTGTATTTTGATGAATCAAGTCTGAAAGAAAATAAGCATACCCATATTTAAAGCTCCTATTTACCTTTCCCTTTGTCTTCTTAAGAGAGGTAATCTGGAGCTTTGTCCTAGCAATATAGATGCTAATTTTACTATCTGGGAAAATCACAGCCTGTGACTCTATCAGACCACATAGAAAACTCCACTCCCACTTTCCATTGTTAGTATCTAAGATAAATTTTTGGTAATAACTTTCTTTTTTCTCTCTTTGTATCTGACTTTTATACAATTCATAGTAGTAATGTCTTTTCTTCTTAGCACAGAGTAGAGAAAAAATATATGAAGACTGGAAAGACAGTATGGATCTGGAAAAGCTGCTTTATCTATACCAAATAAATATATATCAAATAACACGTACTAAACATGCTAAAAGTTGTTATCAATAAATCTGTAATGTGGAGGTTACAAACTCAAAAATACATCCTTAGAGTTTACTCTAGGATGATACCTTCTTCTGAAGTTTCTTAGTATCAGTGAGATGTGGTGTCATGTCAGTAAGGACCTTGCTGGTGCACAGAACTGATGTTGCACTTCCCTTCTGGTCAAAGTTAAACCCGGTTGTAATTCATAGTCTTCTATTGCTGATTTTACCTCAAGATCCACTTCCTCCTTTCATTATACCCTTCAGATCCATCAGGGTAAAATGTTAATGTAATTTATTTCTAACCCATTTTGGTCAAAAAGATCCAAGTTATGTGGCATTTAATCTACTGCAAGTGGTATCTGTCTGACTGAACTGGATTAAGGAACAGTTACTCACACAGTTGTGGACCTGGGCTGCAGATCCTTAACCACCTAACTGCTGGCCTCTGCACCCCTGACACATCCCAACTTGTCACTGCACTGTTGTCCCGTTTCCAGACTGTTCTTTGTCACTTCCTCAGGCTCCTCTGGCCCAGTTAGAACTTGCTGAAACTCCTAAATCTGCAGAAAACAGCCCAGAGCAGGGTTGGACAAAGACCAGAGTTGATAAAAGGGAGGTAACAAGAAAAAGTAACTAAGAAGGAACATGAGGGAGAGGAAGTGAGGTTTAAACAGGAATCCAGGTTCTCAGGGCAACGGAGGTTGCTGAGGACAGGGACCTCCTCACCCTGTCTGGAAGCATCCAGGACAGCAGAGGTGACTGACTGCAGTAGACCTGTTCCTTCATTCCCTGATCTTGTTCCCACCACATTAAGGGGCGTGTTGACAATAGTTTCAAAAAGGACAGAACAGTACTCCAAGTGAACAAGAAACAGGATATCATAGAATCATAGAGGTCAGAAAGGAACTCCAAAGATCATCAAATACCACCCCCCTGCTGCAGCAGGAACACCTAAGGCAGATCACAGAGGAACACACCCAGACAGGTCTTGAAAATCTCCAGAGAAGGAGACTCCACAACCTCTCTGAAGCCTGTTCTAGTGCTCTGTCACTCTCACAGTAAAGAAGTTTTTCCTCATGTGGAACTTCCTGCGTTGTAACTTGGTGCTGTTTCCCTTCATCCTATCACAGGGCACCACTGAAAAGAGACTTGTCCATTCTTAACATCCACCCTGCAGATATTTGTAGACATTAATAAGGTCCTCTTTTAGCCTTCTCTTCTCAAGATTTAACAGCCCCAGGTCTCTTAACTTTTCCTCATATGATAGATGTTCTAGTCCCTTAATCATCCTTGGAGCCCTCTGTTGGACTCTTTCCAGCATATCCATATCCCTCTTGAACTAGAGAACCCAGAACTGGACAAATACTCCAGATGTGGTCTTATAAAGGCACAGTAGAGAAGGACAACCTTCCTTGCCCTGCTGGCTACACTTTTCTTAATACATCACAAGATACTATTGGCTCTCTTGGGCACATGGGCACATTGCTGTCCCATGGATAACTTGTCCACCAGGACCCCAAGGTCCTTCTCCATGGGGCTGCTTTCTAGTAGGTGAACTCCTAATCTGTATTGGTGTATGATGTTTTTTCTTCCCAGGTGGAGGAGAAATATATACTGGAGATTTATACTGGGATAAAGACATGATGAGGTAGTGGACTATGCCAAGGAGGGACTTAGGTGCATCCAGAGATTTTAAATCCGTTTTGCCAGAGATTTTGGCATGGAGTTCTGGAATAAAAGAAGAAACCTACTGCCTGAGATATTTTAGCTTTGAACTCCCTCCTAAAGTTAGGGCAGGAGCAGATGTTCTCTCCTTTCACCAGCTGGAGGTTCCTACCCCAGCCCACCTGTGGCTGACTCACTCTGTGGGACAACTCCCTATATCACCCCAAGGAAATTCAGCCAAGTTCATGCCAACAATCTGCACTATTCGAGCTGATCTCTCTGTTGTGCCTGAAGCTAATTTGTGTATGCATGTGTTAACAGCCGGAAGAAGGGTAGGAATAAGCAGCAGTTGTGAATGAGAACTGGGACCCCTGTACCCAGCAGAATGCATCTGTCCTTGATTGCAGGTCCATAAACCAATGCCCGTCTCACTGAATGCAGTAGAAGAAATGTATTACCCTTCTCTTAGTGTAATAATTAAAGCACTCACCTCAGACTGAGGAGACAGCCTTAATACTTTTCCTGCACAGGGAAATGTTCATCCACATGCTTTGGATATCCAGCTTTCAGATTACTGCGCATTTCAGAGCAGGATCATTTGTTCTTCCTTCTGCAATGAAATCTAATGCAGAATATTGAAGTCCTTGCAAACTAGTGTAACTCTTGTAATCTAAAGCTTTGCATATTCACCCAGGTTAGGAAAGATCACTCTCTCCCTCCTTAACTGAAACATGAGTCTCTTCATCCTCACTATCCCTAAGCATGCCACTAGGCAGCAGCTGTTAGACACAGCTCTCTGTCAGAAACAACACCTCATGGTCCACTTGCTGAGATAAGCTCTCAAGCAGAGAAGAAAAGTAACTGTAGTTTAACTCTGTAACCACAAAAGTAAAAGGGGTACTATACCGCCTGGTCTCACTTTATATGAAGAGCAGAAATTAAGATTTGATCTGACTCTGCTGACTGGATTAGGCCCTGTCAGCCAGCCAGGCAGAATGATGTCTAATTTATATACCTCAAATATGTTTGAAACCTAAGCTGAAGTTGCTCACATGATGATGCTTTGGCAATGCCAGGGTATGAACAGTTACAAACACTTAGACATGGAAAAATATAAGTGATAGAAACTTCAATATTTATAATAATCAACCTCTGTACAGTTAAGTGACAGCCAAGTAGGCACTTTGAGGCTACATATTTTAGACCTGGCAAACTCAAAAGGCACTCAAGATAAGATACCTGAATCTATTTTGTTTATTAAGTACAAAACCCAAAAGGTAGCTTCTAGCCTAAAGCATGTTTTCACCATCTTAGAAGATGGTGGTTGTATGACAGCTACCTTCTAGCACACGGTCTCAGGCAGGGCAGGGGTAAGGAGAGATGTAGGAGACCTTGCTGGGCAGAAGCATGGGCTGTACAGCTCCTCTCTGTCTTGGTCCTTTCCCCCTTTGTAGCCAGCACTTGAAATCACAGTGACCAACACTAATCCCACCCTTTGTGGCTGGGTTTGTGTGCAAGCAGCTTGTTTACTGAACCTCCAGTCCTGGCTTACTTTCTGCTGCCAGGACTTTGAGGCCTGTTTTCCACCAGCATTCATTAACTTTAAGTTATCATCCAGTGTGCCAAGTTTCCATCAGTCCAGCAAAAACATTCTCAATTCCAAACCCTGTTTTCCTCATGGAAGCGCTCTACACTGTAGACTTTCTGAGCTGTTTTGGCCAGAGAAGTCTGTTTACACAGTTAAATTTTCTTAAGCTGATGGTAGTACACACACTTTAATAAGGCAGATGATTATAGTGGCCACTGGGGCTAGTGCTTTCTAAAAATCAAAACAATGGAGGGGGGAACTCACAAACTTAAAAACATAAGCACAGAAAAAATAAGCTGTAAACATATGTAGAATTTTGGTCAGAGATGCCTTAGGATTCCAATGCTACAAATTTAAATCTAATCCTAACACTGTGATCCTGAAATTAGTTTACTTTTCATGAGAATCAGTGAATTAAACCTCTTCAGGTCTTACTCAGAGATTAAACAGCAATCAGTGGTAATAAATGTGGCAAACAAAAATATTGCCTGGCTGAACACTAGAGATTTACCTTGGCCAGCTTCAGGAAATTCTGTGACCATGCAGGTATCCAACTCCCAGAACAACTGAGTCCTTAATTCCTGTCCACTGAAGTAAACAGAGGTGAAGCAATTGAATCAGCTGAGTTCTGAGCTTGCCTCCATCTACAGATTACAAGGATGTGATCATACTGACTAACTGCATTACTAATACCTGGTTGTTTAAATCATGAAGGAAAAACTGTTCAGTGACTGTTCAGTGGGGCAAAGTAACTACTCTAAATAAACCAGAATTTCATTATTTTCATACACAGAGATCTAGAAATGTGCATCCTGTTTTGAATTACACAGCACACTTAAAGACATATCTGTATTTTTGCAAAGGGAGCTGGAATCCCTTCATCTAATAGGAGGACCTAACTTTAGAAATGGTCTCAACAACACAGTAATGAGAAATGATCAATGTGACAAAGATATTTAAAAATCTTCCAAAACGGATGTAAGGAACTGCAGAGATCTTAGGAGATCTTAGGTTCACATTAGGAAAACTCATATAAGCTTGTAATAAAACCTTCCCATCATCAACCAAAAAGTGATTAACATTTTATAATAGGGAAGAGCAGACACTGCTTTTGCACAAGGAAGTCATACCTGATGGATTTAACAGAGGCTTTGAAAGGAGCTCAAGAGCTGGCACATGTGGGAATGCCAGGTTATGTAATGAGTGTAGATTTCCAAATAATTTTACAGCATTTGTCTCCAAGAAATTAACCTGGCATCATAGCACAGAAGATTCCCTCAAAACTTCAGATCTGATCAAAGTATAGAAACTAAGAGTAGAAACAATGAGATGACTTTACAAGAAAAGGAGATCACTAGGATCTGTGCTGATGCTTGTGTTGTTCGATATAATAAATGATTGTCGTGGTTTTAGGCCCAACAGGACAACAAAGGAACAGCTACATGGTCGCTCACTCAACTCCCCCCCAACACACACTCTAGGATGAGGAGGCCAAAGCTCCTGGGTCGAGACAAAGGACAAGGAGGGTTCTTCACCGATTAAGGCCCCGGGCAAAACAGACTCAATTTGGGAAAAAAAAAAAATAAAAAAAATTCACACTAATCAAACACACACAGGACACAGACAACACACAGAGCAGGGCTTGCATATGTTACCCCACCCTTCTCTTTTTCCTGGGCCCAAATCACTTTGTTCCCAGTTTCTCTCCCTCCTTCCCCCTAGAGGAACAGGGGGACAGGGGATGGGGTTTAGAGTCAGTTCACAGGCTGGTGGTTCCTGCTGCTCCTTCCTCCTCAGGAAGAAGGATTCCTTAACAGTCCCTGCTTCCCCACGGGGTCTCTTCCATGCGAGAGAGTCCTGTACAAACCTCTCCTTCATGAGTCCTTCCCACGAGGTCCGGAGCTGCTCCAGCCTGGGCTTCCCACAGAGTCATGGGGTCCTTCAGGAACAAAATCCCCTGGTACCGGGGTCTTCCAAAGCTGCACAATCAGAATCCACTGGCAGCAAATCCTCTGGCCACAAAATCCATGTCCAGTGGTCAAGCTCACCCCTCCTGGTGCCTTCAGGGAATGTCCCACCACGTTCCTCCATGAGTGCAGGGGGACAGCTGCCATCTCACCATGGGTTGCAGGGAAACTTCTGCTTGGGTACTTTCCCCTTCTTTTTCACTAACCACCAGCACCGCTCTGTTTCCACAGCACATGCTCTGCTTCTCCAGCACAGCTCTTCTCTTCAAGTGCTTCTCTGCTCAGGTCTCACATCAGTTCATCTGAGTGTTAATCACAGAGGCGCAACTATTGTCCCTCTAATGGCTCCTTGGCTGGGTTTTGGAAGCAGGGGGAGCTTCTCAGCTTTATGTCAGTAGAGGTTAAGCAGACTAGAAATTCTAAGCCTGGGAGAGAAGACTCAAAGGATTATGCTAGAAGTCACTGGTGATAATCATAAGTAGAAGATTAATAGGATATAATTATTCGGAAGTTTAAAGGTAAAACTAAGACACAACAAATAAAGTTATGAGACACTAGTTTGGAAGTAAAGAGGTATATATTCACAATCTGTAACTAATTATGTAATACAATTAATTATCAGAAATGGTATAGAAGCCAAAATCTGAAAGTTAAAAAGCAATAGAAAAAAATACAGGAAAATAATGCATCCATGGCCTTAAACCACAAAGATATAACTGTTTTTTCAGGAAATCAAAAGACTGCATAATGCTGGAAGAAAAGGCAGAGAAAGTATCACAGCATAATGCCTTTTTCCAAGTCATCGACTGCTCTCCCTGAAGAGAGACAAGGTTCTTCTCTCTGACCCATAACTGGCTGCTCTAACATTATGTACTTAATTATATCATGTCAAATACCTGAGCTTCTGTGGCAATCCCATAAAAACTTATTTCCTCCTGACATTAAAACCAAATTTTTAAATCATAAGAAATGCCTCAGATTTGAATATATTTTCTTGATCTCATTCAGGCTGCATTTAGATAAATTTCTCTCCACTGAAGGCAACTAGAATACTTCTAGTGATTCCAATGCAGAGGTCATAATAGTCCCTTTAATGTTCCTATCACACATATGTCCACAATGTTTTAAATAAAACTGAACATTTTGAAGACTGGAAGGTTTGTATAACTGTTTGCAGATAACGTAACAATAATGAAAATTGTAGCTATGTTAAACAAAAGAGAAAGTGAGAATTGCTTTAATTGTATACAAATACTGAAGTAGTCTTGCAAGAGACTAACCTCTGAATTGTATGGTTAAATATGGGTGGTCTTTGATAACAGTGTAAGAAGAAAAGATGAACTGAGCTAGAATAAATACTAACTGCAACAAGGTCTCCTGAAACTTCTAAACACTGTTTTCAGAATCTTGATGTTCATCACATTTCTTGGGCTGGAGGAGCCAGATGGTACTGCTGAGAGACTGAATATGCCTGGGAAGGCTCTTCTTGGAGCCCTTTACAAGTCTGAGACAAAATTCTCATTGATTGCTGTGTGACCAAACATCACTAACTCATTAGGAAGGGATGGGCTTTTTGCCAATTTATTTAAAGACAAGGAACTGGTATATGCAGGTGTTTGTATATTTCACTGCTAGTTCTGAGCAAGTCTCATCATAACATTTTACTACATTGCTTTCTTATTACTAAGTGTGGGCAGAACTACAGTGTGCCTCAGACGGTATGATGTTTTCCCACCAAAAATAAATAAATAAATAAATAAATAAAATCAGCATCACTCTTTTTCTTATCTGGCAGCTTTGCCACTGGCTACTGAACTGATTACTCTGCTGAGCACATCCTGTACACTGCTCTTATTAACCAAGGAGTAGCATTTAAGCTAGGTGGTTAACTAGCATTATTGCTTCAGTCATACCACCACATTTATCAGATCTGCAAAGAGGCCACCCCATGTGGATGCATTCTCATAAAATCTGTATAGGTGAGGGAACTACATTATTTCTGTGTTGGTTTTCTGTTATAAGAATTGGACTCGAAGAGATTATACTGAATAATCTCTATTCTACTATCAAAACTTAATAAAAATGAAAAAGCACACAAAGTGAAACCTCCTTTCCTGTAATTAGAGTGACAACAGGTTACTGTCTGAAGCAGGCTAATATCTTTCAGGCTGACAGATGTGGAGAAGAACCTCAACTCAGTCTCACATCCATGTCCTATGACCGAGTGCCCATTAAGGGCTGAATTTTCCACCCCATGAGCCCACCACCACTAAGCAAAACTTCTTATTGAACCCTGGAATCTCATGCCCCAACCACTACAGCACTGCACACAGCAACATCTGAATTAGCTGAAAGCAGTAAGCTTAGCTAGTGTCTGTTAACCGAGGTATTGCCGCAAAGACTTAATGGGTGGTGGTGAAGAAGCTGACCTTTTGACTTCACAGAAGCAACTTTGTAAGGATTTTGGAAAAGATTTGTTACCTTGTAAAGTCATCTATGTCCCATTAAAAATAAAAAAAAAAACAACCTGGCTGGCTGAAAGTAATACTCCCTATGACTTCACTTACATTCTCATAATTTAGCAACAGGATACTATGCTGATCACTGGTTTTAGATTCAACAGACTTTACTTAGCTCTTTCACATAGGAGAATTATCCTATGCAAAATTTTAAAGGCCATGTGAATTGGATGTGATCTGCTAAAATTACTGTATACTGAATGTAGCTACTACCTTAAACCTCACAATATTTCATTACAGAAATACCAATGCTTCAACTGAATGCATCATCAGGAACAAAATGTATTTGAAACTACACAAGAAAATGCTTTATGATCCCAGAAAAGACATCTAACTTCATCAAAAGTTTTTCTTCATAGGATCCTATTAAACATAAAGCTGTTTACAAAGTACTCAATCATCCATATTGTACAAAGGCATGGTGATTTAGAAGACACTGAGGAATACTCAGCGAAGACAATTACTCTCATTTGGCAAAAGTAATGGGGAATTCAGATTCAGGTCTTTCAAATATTATTCCTGCAGACGGGCCAGATTATGAATACTATACATTACATAGTCTAGCAGATATTGAAAAGCCATATGAACTGCAGAGGGGCAGAGAAGAGCGGACTTGTACTAGGAGGCTGATCAGTAGCTTCTAGCAGTTCTTACTGCATCTGATTAAATTGTTGTTCCTGTCTTCTCCACCTTCTGCTGCATATTAAATTGGTTGTTTCTGTTCAGACCAGGTTCCCACTCTTTGTGTTTATAACCTAGTAGATCTGGCCAAGTTTAGCAGAATTACTCCTGTTCTTTCCTGAGCACCTCTGCGCAATGGATTGGCCACCATGTAGCTTTCATGCTGGAGAATTTCTCTTATTTTAGGACAAAGAGGTACTGAGAAAACAAGCCTTAGGACAGCCAACAGTCTGCACACATCTTCAGCTTACTGTTAGGTGTGCCAGTAGCTATAAACACAAATTTGTGAAACTGTTCTAGTTTGTCTCTTTACCTGTCCTCTCCATTCCATTCCTCTCTAGGCTGGGATCCTGTCTCCAGACTGTCTCTTTAAAAATAGTTATGTGTTTATCTGGCTTTGTGAAGGAGTGCAACTTTCCCAGAGGGTGGTGATTTCCCAGGCTTGTTTACCTGTCTGGGGAATTTGCATTAATTCTTTCCTCCAGTGAACCAGGAACATAATACACAGTAGCATTGGAAAGATAACTCCTTTTTTTAAACTTTAAAAAAAAACAACAAAACTTTTTTTTTTTTTTGTTTTCCCTTGGTAGCATTTTCTGTTGTTCTAGGTTTTAAGACATGTCAGTATAATTCTTTTTTAAGTTTCCAAGCTTTCAAAGCCTTTGATCTGACACAAGTTATTACTATTTAATATAGATATCATGGAAACACTTAAAGGCTGAGGAGAATTGGATGAGAGTTCCTGTCTCACCACCCACTAGTATCTGCTCTTCGGTGACAAAGCAAGTGATGCAGTCAGTGGACTAAATCCATACATGCATGAAGACCTAAAGAACAGCAGAAATCAGAAGAAGGAAAAATATTAAAAGAGATCATATTATTATTACAGTTAACATACAAGTTCTGTCTAACATGTGAAATGGATGTCCAGACTTCACCACAGTCTCAGAGAAAAATACAGCCTATCCTGCTTTCCAGGATTGTCCCATGTATAGTTACATAAATTCATGTGATGACTCCCATCTTAGCTTGAAAACTTCCAAGGTATTTACCTTTAGTCTCCCACAGAGACTCTTCCACTCAGAAGTGGAAAAATGGATGCCTATCTCCTACCTACACCTTCCATTTAATGAGTTTGTTGGATTGGTACTTGAACTCAGTTAAAAGTCCCTGGAGAAGACTGAAATGTTAATTGTGGTCAGGACTACAACTAACCACATCTGATGCTATGGTAGCATTGACTGCATAATTGTTTAGTTGCTAGAATATTCACCCAGGAAGTAAGACAACTGAAAATCCGTTCTTAATTAGCCCAAGGGAGTAAACATTCACCTCCAGGACACCAGTGGCTAGGTACCAAGCAATAGGATAACCTGGAGAAGACAACATCCCCCAGGGAATATAAACCACTGGGCAGGCAGGAGTGCCAAAGCTAGAAAAAGAGATGGGAGGTGTCCTTGCTGCAGCCCATGTGTTCACACCCTAATCTAGAGGGACAGACTTGGTCATCCAGCCCCTACTTTCCAACACGGTTTTTGTGACACTTTAATATTAAACGCTTGCACATTTCAAGATACATCTGCATAAACCAGTTTCAAGATACATCTGCATAAACCAGTTCTGTCCTGATCACTGTTGTAGCATCTGGCTTGATCATTTTTCACCTGTTCTTGGTGAAAATGGAAAAAAGGAGATGAAATGGCGCAAGGCCTAAGTCACCTTCATTGAAAAAAGCGATAGAGTTCCAATTCCAGTGAGATGACAAACTCAGACCCACAACAGTAATGGTAAAAGTGAGATTAGAATAGAGGAACTGCTAGCAGGATTTATACACAGACAAATCAGTCTTCTGAGATTTACCTCCACTTAAGGAAAACTTTAATAAATTGACACAGAACAACTGGGACCATTACAACCATGTTTCCAAAGCTTCTTTAAAATTACTTTAATCTGGTAGGGGCCACATATTTGAAACATGGGCAGGATGCTATGCAAGGTGCCAAAGGTCTAACTAATCCTGAAACACCAATATAATCAGAATCTCATTTCTTTTGTTTTGCTTATCATGTCTGACTGCAGCCATCTCCTCCCACAAATATAAGGCCTGTATTACATTTGACTACTTTAGACTTCTTCTCAAACAGGGAGCAGCATAACCTTGATTTTTGCACCTTCTGTGCTATATTTATATTTAAGATTTAATATAAATATTAACAATCCTACACTTATTATTATCACTGCACTTCACAAGGAGTGTTTTTCAGACCTCTATCCACACACATAAAGAACTTAGGCACCTAAAGACTTATCAGGGAAGAACAACACAAAGCTTTGGATCCTAGAACCTGTTGCAGAAGCATCCTCTATAGAAGTCAGGTGACTGATGTACTTGATGGGGGACATGCACAAAACAAGTATCCTCAATCACACAATAGCGGGAAAGTAGGACTATGCTACTCCAGATTAAACTGTTTTGCAGCTGGGTATCTTTGAAGGTCCTTGAAGGTCCAGGGAAGGATGAGTTTAGCTGCAGAGTCATGGTTCTGTATGGATGCAGGACTCCATGCAACAAGTACATATCTGCAGTGGAAATGCATCACAGAATCAGAGAACCATAGAGTTATAGAATCACAGAATAGTTAAGATTGGAAGGGACCTTTAAAGATCATCTAGTCCAGCCCCTTCTGCAGTGAGCAGAGATATCTTCTGATCAGGTTGATCAGAGTCCCATTCAACCTGACTCTGAGTGTTTCCAGGGATGGATCTTCCACTACCTCTCTGGGCAATCTGTTACAGTCCTTCACCACTCTCATTGTAAAAAAAAAAGAAATAAAAATATTCCTAATATCTTGTATAAATCTACCCTTTTTAGTTTAAAATCATTACTCCTTGTCCCTAAACAATAGGCCTTGCTAAAAAGTTTGTCCCCATCTTTTTATAGGCCCCCTTTAAGTATTGAGCAGAGCTTCAGCATTAGTGCTGGCACTGGCCTGTGAACATCTCAGCCATAAGCACTGTGGCTGGGAAGTGGGGAGGCATAACTGAATGCTCAAATCCCCATACAGACAGTCTAAATCTTGTTACTTAGTATAAAATAGAGGAGTCAAAACCCAGGATGCCTCTTTTCCGTATGAGTGACTAACCACTGGACTCTAAAGCCATGTTTGCGTGGCTCACTGACTTGTGAAATTGCATGGTCCAGCTCCAACAGAAGAGTTGGTGAGCACTTTGTGTACCTTCTCTCTGCTCCCTCATTATCCTCTGCCAGTGTGTAGCTGGGGGGGGGGGGCTCACATTTCATTGGGAGGTGACAGGTATGCATGTGAATTCTTCCAGGCTGAGAAACAAAATTAATTAAGTGCTTCCTTTGCAATTGCTATCATCCCCAGGCTGTTACATCAAAAGGTCCTTGTCCAGTCAATAACTTCCAGAAGAAAAGCCTGAACCCTGCTCCATTGCTTAGGGGAACGGTTTCAAGTTTCAGTCTCAGGGTGAAGGGGAGCAAGTGGCAGATCTCAAATAGACAGAAGCACTTCTTGGTAGACATGCGTCAAGCACCTCAGAGTGTGTCAGTTTAATATATATACCTGACTCCTCTAATAACGCTAAGCAGGTCTCTGCACAGCCTGCAGGATTTGGGGTTCCAGGGGTAGTATTTGATTCCCCAGGCCTGTACAGGAAGGACAAGAAACTAACTGAGACACTCAGATTTCACTCTAAACTTTGGACTCAGAACAGCTAAGTGCTGTAGTGCCTTGATTATAAATACTACCTGCTTTTTTCAACTGAGCTCTGTCAGACACAGTGTTTGTAACACTGGTCTTTTAGATAATCAAGACAGAGATAAGAATATAATTCATGGCAATTAACGTGGTGAAGTTTGCCACATTTTCACTTTCTGAGAGACAGGGAGGAAGAACATAAAGTCAGATGACATGAACCGACAGTCATTTTCCATGCATGTGTCCTCCGACACAGAGGCCAGTTCAAGGAAGCAGGATTTGCCACAATGATTCAGTGATTGTAGGTATGAAGTCATCCTTGGACATTGTTTGAGAACAGCATATTTTAAAAGCAGGTAACCTTAAATAATGCTAAATAAATAGTAGGCTGCTTTTTGAATCAGGAAGCCCCAATCAGCAATTTTCTGTTTTTCCAGCTGACTCCTGAGAGATGTTAATCTGAACAGAAAAACTGATACAAGAATCATGTTTTCCAAATGACTTTGCTCTACTGACTTAGAATACATTGTCTCAACAACCCTTCTTCCCATTAAACTCAGACCATTGTTCGATGATACAGATGCAGATTACAGATTTTGGTACCTTGTTCTATAAATATTTTAGCTGCAGAATAACCCTGCCCCCTCAACCCCTAATATAGTCTGAACTCAACCCACTGCAAATCTCTTTTAATTTAATATTACATAACTGAATGCTCAAATCCCCATACAGACAGTCTAAATCTTGTTACTTAGTATAAAATAGAGGAGTCAAAACCCAGGATGCCTCTTTTCCGTATGAGTGACTAACCACTGGACTCTAAAGCCATGTTTGCGTGGCTCACTGACTTGTGAAATTGCATGGTCCAGCTCCAACAGAAGAGTTGGTGAGCACTTTGTGTACCTTCTCTCTGCTCCCTCATTATCCTCTGCCAGTGTGTAGCTGGGGGGGGGGGGCTCACATTTCATTGGGAGGTGACAGGTATGCATGTGAATTCTTCCAGGCTGAGAAACAAAATTAATTAAGTGCTTCCTTTGCAATTGCTATCATCCCCAGGCTGTTACATCAAAAGGTCCTTGTCCAGTCAATAACTTCCAGAAGAAAAGCCTGAACCCTGCTCCATTGCTTAGGGGAACGGTTTCAAGTTTCAGTCTCAGGGTGAAGGGGAGCAAGTGGCAGATCTCAAATAGACAGAAGCACTTCTTGGTAGACATCCGTCAAGCACCTCAGAGTGTGTCAGTTTAATATATATACCTGACTCCTCTAATAACGCTAAGCAGGTCTCTGCACAGCCTGCAGGATTTGGGGTTCCAGGGGTAGTATTTGATTCCCCAGGCCTGTACAGGAAGGACAAGAAACTAACTGAGACACTCAGATTTCACTCTAAACTTTGGACTCAGAACAGCTAAGTGCTGTAGTGCCTTGATTATAAATACTACCTGCTTTTTTCAACTGAGCTCTGTCAGACACAGTGTTTGTAACACTGGTCTTTTAGATAATCAAGACAGAGATAAGAATATAATTCATGGCAATTAACGTGGTGAAGTTTGCCACATTTTCACTTTCTGAGAGACAGGGAGGAAGAACATAAAGTCAGATGACATGAACCGACAGTCATTTTCCATGCATGTGTCCTCCGACACAGAGGCCAGTTCAAGGAAGCAGGATTTGCCACAATGATTCAGTGATTGTAGGTATGAAGTCATCCTTGGACATTGTTTGAGAACAGCATATTTTAAAAGCAGGTAACCTTAAATAATGCTAAATAAATAGTAGGCTGCTTTTTGAATCAGGAAGCCCCAATCAGCAATTTTCTGTTTTTCCAGCTGACTCCTGAGAGATGTTAATCTGAACAGAAAAACTGATACAAGAATCATGTTTTCCAAATGACTTTGCTCTACTGACTTAGAATACATTGTCTCAACAACCCTTCTTCCCATTAAACTCAGACCATTGTTCGATGATACAGATGCAGATTACAGATTTTGGTACCTTGTTCTATAAATATTTTAGCTGCAGAATAACCCTGCCCCCTCAACCCCTAATATAGTCTGAACTCAACCCACTGCAAATCTCTTTTAATTTAATATTATTTTTTTTTAAATTAAAAATAAATTAATTATGCCTTCAGGCTTTATGCAAAATCAGGTAATGTCTGTCACTCCACTTTAACTTTGTGCCATATCTGGTAGCATCTTGCAGCACCTGCAGCTGCCAGAATGCCAGCAAAGTAGAAAGTCAACATTGTTTGTTTGTTGTGTGCTCTGGGTAATTCAGCATAGATGTGATTATTTGCCCATACCTAATCTGTATCCTATTTGTACTGCTAGGTCACTTCGTAAAGCAAAAACTCTGTAGGAGTTATATCAAAACAAAATCTTATTTGCCCAGCAAAGGAGTGGAAAGGAAATACAACAGAGTATAAACAAAACAGAAATTAATTTTAAAACCTACAGAAGATTAGGAGTGCTAGGGACACCTTTATGAATATGCACACTCTACGAGATTGTACTTAATATACATCTGGTGCATACACTCATAGCCACTACACATAGGCAGAGAAGGTCCAAAGCATCAGTCTTGCCATGCCTGGATGCCATGACTGCCTGACACAGCATGTCTCACATGGGACTGACCACATGCTGACCACAGTGGAGGCCACTGTGGGAAATACCTGCATTATTTGCTCTTCACATGTGTGTACAAAACCAAACAAAACCAAACCCACACATTTTCATAGTTATAAACCTTTTAGTACTGACTGTGCACTGGTAGAATTAATGTGTTTTTTTCTTATTTTACATAGCTGTCTTATAGAAAATGCTTTGGAGTCTTGTTCCATTTGTTCAGGAAATCCCTTTTGTTTTCTGATCAGGCTTCTCACAGTGGTAGGACAATATCCCATCTGCTTCATCTTTTTCTTCCTTTCTCTCTCCACAAACACATTCTAGGACCTTTCTTATCATTAGGGAACCGATGCATTACTTCAGTGCTCGGGTGCAATTTCTAATGTGAAGTGCCTGGCAAGTGCCTTAGGCTGGCTTGCTACTGGATCTGTCCCCTTCTGGATGAAACTAATCCAAGTGAGACAAACTTCAGTTCTCTACTGCTGTGGCTTCTGACAATTCCTGTATTCACAGAAGAAAAAAATAAAAGTTGCTTGTGGGTAAACTGAGCAGAAAATATATATTGAAGGACATTAGTGAAGCCAGTAAAAGTAAGCCACTAAAATAAAATAGTTAGATTTTTTCCAGTGTGCTGTATTCATTTGAGGTTAGTGGTTAAATACAGAAGATTTATATCAGAGTTTCCACTTAATAAAGTATTTGTGTGGATGATCTCTGTTTAGTTACTGTTAGTAGGAATTTGGCAAAATGGAATTCTCAAAAAAGCAGCAGGCTATCTTACTGAAACTACTAACAAAAGTTCATTAAATCAGGGGGTGTTGATTTTGAGAAAACATAAATGGCATTTCTTATGTTTTTCTAGGCTGGAAGTGGAATGAATTGCTGGAGAAACTTATACATCAGCTGTTTCAAGAGTACAAATATAGTTTATGACCTGAATATACTGTACATGTAGAAAACGAGAAACTATGTAATCCTGTCACATCGTAGATGTGATAACTTCCAGGCAATAAGAAACTGGAGAATTCTTATGGTTCTGCTGTAATACATTTAATATGGAGTCATCAGAGGAAGCCAGATTGAACTCAGGAGAGAAAGGTGAGGAGTAAGGCAGATATCTCTTTTAGATTCATAGGAATTACTCAAAGATATTAATGCCTGACAGGTTCACCTTGCCTGTCAGGTGGAGCTGCTGTCTCCATACTCCTATCAGTGGAGTGTCCTTCCCCTCTTGCACTTCCTAGGGGGACTGGCTGTTGACTTGGGCCCCTGCTTAAAATATTCCTGTTAAAGCCCTTCATTGCCCATATTGCCCTCAATCAGATACTTTCCTTTGTATTCTTCACAGGTTCCTGCCTTATCACAGCTCCTGGCTACCACCTCTGCTTTCCCTTCCCTCCACAGAAAAAATGCCAAGAAGCAATTTGCAACAGCAATCAGTTATCTAATAGCAAGCAAAATTATGGATTTGATAAAGGTAACAATGTAAATAAATCAAATATCTTTTGGCAGGACACGACACAACATTATGAACAATAAACTAGAATGCTGTAAAGTCAACAGGGCACACAGTAAATAGATTAGAAACCAGCAGCTCTTGAAATGCAACTATAAATATGGAATAATTGTTGAGTAAAATCCCACAGGGACAATCTTTGACCTTAATTTTAATTTACATTTTAATTAATGAATTAGAGGAGGAAAAAAAACAAAACCAAAACCATAAAACAGATATTACCACAGCTTGCTTTTGGCACAAATGCAAGAGGAGTGGTGAAAAAAAAATAATAAATTGCAATGACTGTTCACAGAATCACAGAATCTTAGGGGTTGAAAGGGACTTTGGTTTACTGACATTGTTTTATTTTGGTTATTTAGGTAATGTTATGACTTTTGTCATGATCAAAAGTAAAGTCATGCACTTAATTACAAAGACTAACGACCCTTCTCCCAAGACTGGGGGAGGGGAGCCAAGAGGAGGGGACTTCTACTGGATCTCAGAGCCCCTGGTGGATCAGACTTCTCAAAGTTATGATGGTACCAAAAAGGATAATGGAACTCATTGACATATGAAAAAGGGGATAATGATGTGAATTGGGAAGATTTCTCTGTGGTATGCTGCAGCTGAATCAGAGCTATCTTTCTTCAAGCAGAAATTAGCATACAGCAAACCAGTTGCCTTTGTTAGGTGTGAGGTAAAATGAACAATCCCTTCTGGACTTAAAATATATTAAGTAGGGAGGAAAAAACTTACCCTCACTAAAACATTATCCATCATGACAGGATCAGTGGAGGATACAAGGAGTATTTAACTTTCTAGTTATTATTTTATAAAGAAAATTGCAAATATATCCAAACAATTCATCAGATAATTCAAGGTTTTACAAACTGGACATTTCAAGGTGTCAGCTGTTTAAAACTTTGCATTCCCATGTTTTCCTTTTCCCTGTCCCTTTCACCAGTGAATTAATGATGCATGCGGTTTTCACTTAATTTCTAGTCCTTTTTTATTTTTTTTTCCTTCTCTTTCTGTTATTCTCAGAAATTCCTCAGTTTTGAAAACATTACAAAGTAGTTCAAGCAAAACTGAAGGTCTCTGCTCTGGCAAGCCCCAGCTGTTTCCCCAAGCACTGCTCCATGCAGCCCTGTCTCTCACCAGCTGCCAAGACCCACATGGGGTTATGGCAGGCAGGCAGCAGCAGGACACCCACAGCCCCAGCAACACCTTCTCCCTCCCCTCTACACCTTTTCTGCTGGTGGCTGGGGGCAGCTTAGTTTAGGATTAACTTCTGCAACCCGCCACCACCTGCAGTTTTCCCCAAGGAAGAGGGATCTGGAAGTTTTATGGGGTGATTAAAAGTGGCCAGAACAGTTTGGAAAATCTGGCCATTTGCATTGCTCTCCTTTTCCCTCCCTTCTATGAAGTGTTACATGGCCAATGTAAATTGTCTTGAGCAGGAAAAAAAAATAAAAAAAATTAGGAATTTTGTACATGTCCCTAGCGTGAAATCCAGACTGCCTGAAGAAAGGACCAACAATTAAATTATTGTTACAAACCAGGATGTAATCATGTTGTCACAGGTTACAAAAAATCAGTGTTGCTTTTAGACAGTTTGCTGATACTTAGTATGGTAAGTTTTCTTCAGAGTTCCTAGGGAAAGAGGGTGGGAGGGATGCAGAATCTACCATTAGAGACATTTAGAAGTTTTATCAACAGCTGGATTATCAATCTGTGACAGACAAATCACTCCAATCCCTTCAAACTGCTATGTACTTAAGTAAAAAAAAAGTGCAAGCATTTAAAGGGAGAAAAGAGACCATAGCAAGAGTTTTCTTAAACTAGTACAATCTGGAGTTCAGGAATTTGGAAGGTGTTTTATATGGATTTTTGTGGTTTTTATCTGGGTGGCCAAAGTACACTACATTAATTTTAAGTCTGCACTTACAGACTTCAGCAGAGTAGAGAGTAAACAATTAAGTTTGTTCACTCTCTGAATTGTGATACTCTGGATCTTTCATTGATTTAAAGGTATATTGATCATATTTTATGCTTCAACAGCACCTGCCAATCCATGACCTCAAATGCTTTACGGTAATTAATCAGTGAAACCCACAGACTCTTCCTCCTTCTTTAAGCCAGATACAATACTGCTGAAAATGCAAATAGTTGATGGGTACTAATGAAAAAAAATCTTACAAAAGAAACATTTTTTTTTTTGCTATGATAGGTGGGTATTTGGAAACCTATTTTGTATAAGAAGGAAAAAAAAAGTTGAGAAGTTGATAGTCATGGCCAGTTAGCATCAATACATCTCATAAGAACTACACCCACATCTGGGACCTGAATTACAAGAGGTGCCCAGTCCCTAATAACTCCTCTGCTTCTCCAAGTACATGTCCAAATAAAAGCAACTGGCATTGTAGTTCAGCCGTCTGCCAGTTCCCTTCTATAGTTCCAAACAAGGTTCCTTCTAGTCAGAGATTACAGGATATGAAAGGCTTGTTTCTGCTGTGACGGGTAATGGGAAAATGTGGTAAGGAAAGGCTGAGGGAGAGCATATGCTGCTCCAGGCAATGCTAATGAGGGGGCCACTCATTAGCACAGTAGCCTTCCCTCTCATAAATCTGCCCCTGATTTGTTAATGTTTGCTAATATGTAGTTTACTGTAATAAATTAGAATAAATTGTACTAGCTAAATTGCCTGTGAAGCTGCAGTTTCCCTTTGCAAGACTAGAGCTGCCTGTTTGCTTCATTTGCTTGTTCCATCCAGTCCTGCCGTGCTCCGTGCAGCTCCCTGCCCTGCACCCACGGCCCCAGCATCCACTCGGACCCACACGCACCCAGGTAAGCAAAACAGCATCACAGCCATTGAGTTCCACGTGGTTTCATGCTGAAATAATGTAAAACCAGACACAATATCTTTAGAGAAAGTGATTAATTAAGTTCCCCAGTTGAGGTTTATAAAAAGATTCCAGCCAACCTGGCTTGAGATTTTACTTACATGGATCCAGACCGAGACATTAAGCCAAGACAGTACTGATCACAAGTACCCCACGGTCTTTCGCCACAAGGCACAATAAAATGCTGATAACCATCAGCACTGCTGGCCACACATCTCCAGTTCGATGCACGGTTGCTCCTCAAACTGTCTCTTTTTTTTAGGATAAAGTTTGACATTGCAGACAATAGCAAAAAGAAGGGAACTACTACTTTCTACCACAGGCTGTGAATTCCCTTTATCTGGTGATACTTAAATGATGCACAGAGAGCCAATAATATAAACTAAATATGAAGAAAACTATTATTTCTTTATTTTTCCTAGGTTTAACTTACTCTGACCCAGAAAGATGAACCAGTTCATTTAAGAGATTAAAAACTCACTCAGGTCAGCCAAAACACTGATTACACAACAGCATAACTTGAAGGATAACAGAACTTTCTATAAAGCCAAACTGCACTCTCAAAATTCCTACATATTATTTACATTGCCTGAAATTAGCAACATTTTTATTTAAATGTAATTAAGAACCATAGAATGATTGAGGTTGGAAGGGACCTCTAAAATTCATCTGGTTCTATTATCCTGCTCAAGTAGGGCCACCTAGAACCAGCTGCACAGGACCGTGTCTCCAAGGATGGAGACTCCACAACCTCCCTGGAAAGCCTCTGTCAGTACTCAGACACCCTCACATTAAAAAAGTGTTTCCTGACATTCAGAGCGAACCTTCTGTGTTTAATTTTGTGCCCATTGCCTCTGGTCCTGCCACTGGGCACCACTGAAAAGAGCCAGACTCCGTCTTTGTACCATTCCTTCAGATATTTGTACATATTGATAAGCCCCCTCCTGAGCCTTCTCTTCTCCAGGTGTCTTCAAGAACAGTCTCAGATTTCTCAGCCTCTCATCGATGTGAGAGATTGTCATAAAATTCTGTAAGGAAACTTTTTTTATCTTTCTTCTCCTGTGAGGTCAGGTAAAGGAAGATAGGATGCAAAGTGCACTAGAATCTATAATTTCATCATACTGAGGTGTCCATGGTACATCTATATGCATAATTTCTTTTATCATAATTTGAAATATTGTATCTATAATCAACAGAGTCTAAAGAGTGATTCTTCCCATCCTGAAGGAACTGAGATGAACGATGCTCTAAAATTGCTGATTTCAATAAAGGAAGTATAGTGTAGTTGGTTATTTTCACTGAAGGAGGCTAAACTTGGACAAAAGCAGTGGCTCCTACTTACACAGAACTCTAAAATGGAATCCATTAAAATTTACAAAATAAAAATGTAACTAATGTGTGCTTATTCTGCACAGAAGTTACACACGGGATATTCTAAGGTGCTAAATCAGTGTCACAGTGCCTAAAAATAACTTGAAAAAAAAACCCTGTTCTCTACTGCAGAAATATCATGCCTTTGGTATAAAAAGATGTGAAGGTTTTAGCCTTTGAAAATAGGTCTCATAATAAAGATTGCTACAAATGCAGTATTTTTTGCTTAATGGTAAAATACTATAAATGTTGGCTTAGACTATAAAGATATTTATATTAGCTGCTGTTTCTGGGTTCATTTATGAAGTAGGATAGAACAGAGAATCATTGTCTTTGCAAGGAAGGTGTTTACTGTATTGGGTCATGATCACCTAGCAATGTACAGCAGAGATTTAGTTTTGATACACTACTGTATTCTTTTTCATTTAAGGAACAGTCTCTGGTTTGTCTGAAAGTTTTGTAACTTTTTGTACATGAAAGAAGCATACATAGTGGGACAAAGGAGAAATTATAGATGAGCTTCAGAGGGGCTTTGATAAGATACAGATTCAGCTTCCTTTTAATCATCTGGATATCATCTGGACAATCATCTGCTTCTTCACAAAAGCAAACAAGCACTAGACATTTTTGGCATGAGATTTAAGTTGGCTGGTATTAAACAGCAGCTGTAGATCAAGTCTCTTCTGTAGCAAACTCCTCCCCCTCCCAATAGAGATTCTAATTTTAAATATTTAGGCTTCCATGTAGATGAGACTGTATACTTGTGGAGACACAATCATGCATTTGCTTATGGAAAAGGGGTTGAGATGAAATTAGGTGTGTTTTATTATTTGAAGATTTGTTATACTTTGCCTGTCAGGAGAAGTTTAGCACTGTAATTAATGTTTCCATGAATTAAACACAGAAGTCTAGTACACACAGTGACAGTATTTTAGGTAAAACATATGGTTGCTCCATCATCTGTTGAACAGACTTTGCCACTTCATATTTCATTATCATTTTGAGTATTAGTGAATCTTTGGTTTTCATCCTTTAAAATATTGCTGCATTGCATGGGAAAGAAATGTAAATCTATATTACTATAAAGAACAATTAAGTATTTTCAATATTCTCCAAGTACTCAGAATATGTGACATGGAGTCTAGACTCTGATAAGAATCTGCAGCTGAACCACTAAGTATGTCTTTTTGGTCCTAGAAATAACTCTGAATATTTAAAATATTGAGTGTTGAAACTTTGCTTTACACATTCTATTTCCCTTCAAAATACTGCAAACAACACCTAAAATATTTTGCCAGTTTACAAGAATGTAAGCCAATAGCCATATGGACAAATATGCTTTACTGGAAGATCTGAATTAATATTTTCAAAATACTAAGGCTCTGAAAGGAAAGGAAAAGTTATCAAGATCGGTCACTGCCTACACACTCTCATTATTGCCAGTAAGGTCTTTCTTATCCAGGTACTTCTGCACACATGAAATGAGAAGTACTAGATGCTGTGAACATCCATCTGATAAAGTGAATGATCTTTCAATTCAGCTTCTTATGTCAGTGCATAATAATAAAAATCCAGCCCATTTTACCCTCACTTGGCATTCTATTAACTTCAGACAAGCCTCATGCAGTACAGAATGCGTACAGAGGATATCTTAAGAGGATCTACCGTCCAGAAGACAGCCACTATGTTATTTTCTTGAGAGAAGGTAAGTAAGGAAGCATTGTAATGACATGCAGGGGGATCGAGCAAAGCTGATGGAGATACATTTTAGGAGAGACAAGGGCAGGAGAAATATGGTAGATTACAGACTAGAAATTAAGATAGAAATACAATGCAAATACAATACAAATATAGTTATTTTATTTTTCTGTTTCAGCACATTTTTCTTTGATGTTGTAAGTCCTTTATTCCAGTTCACAATGCAGAGAGTCCAGAAACAATTTCAATGACAGAGCTGATTCTATCTCATCACAACTGCACCACCTCCTGAGATGGAGAATACAGGAATAGCTTCACAGATCATTTTCTTAGGATTGTACCAAACAGAGGACATTCAGAGATGAAGATTAAGTCTATTCTATGATTTTTGTGAGGCAGGGATTTTTAAGGCTTGCATTTTCAGGAAAAAAAAAAATAAATAAGTGAACCATTTAAGTTATGGGTACTCAAGTTTTCCAAAGCCAGTTTCCAAAAGTGTTCATGGCTTCATGTTAACCACTTTTGCCAAGTATTGTTATCTCTTTTTTACTATTGAAGCCATGAACTGACTAAAATCACATTAAATTAAAAAGCTATAAAAGATTAACACAATTTATTTTGAAATACAAGCTTAATTGAACTATGTTTTGAACTAGAGAGGAGCTTGTTTGTTTACCTGTAACCACCTAATGTGCACGTGGTGAGATTGCCACATAAATGGACTGGGCAAATGAAGTGAACAGTCTAAATTATTAATTTGGTCTTTGATATCTCTGGCCTTTTATTGTATTAGTAAGAGCAATATAGGCTCATTAGAGGTATTTGTACAGTCAAGTGAACTTCCTCCAGGAAAAAAGTACTCATAAAAACTGGAAAATAATAGAAAAATATATGAAGATTTTGGAACAGATCATAGAAATAATTTTTTCATAACTTTCTCCCTAATTTCTTTTTCATTCTACATTCTAATTAGCTTTCAAGGCCAGTGATTTAATCCTCTCCATTATAATCAAGAGAAACATAAAAGCCCTATGATGAAAAAAATTAATTGGGTAGATATTTACCTTCTTGTCATCCTTACTAGTGGATCTTCTAAGTCAAAATAATGTATTCCTTGAATTGCTGACTAGTTTTCTGTAACTAGCCCACAGGGGTATTTTGTACATGCAGAACATTACACACATTTTATGTAACTTAATCTTTAATGCAACAGGCTTTTCCAAACAACAGTTTATAAACACCAGCAATTCTGTTATTACTCCAAGGTTAAAGAACCAGATTCTGCTCTAAATTGCACTGGCAACTTTTTTTTCCTCTTTTGAAATACATGGAGTCTTTATAAAATTGCACTGGATAACCTGAAAGTAGGGGTTTTCCCTCTGTACAGCATAAATCAAGCTGTAGTATAGACATGATCCCTGAGTCACAGATGTGGAAGTTAGTATATATGCAGGCACAGTGCACAGAGCTGACATGGCTACATGTGATATACCCTGAGATCATGCTGCCAGTGGTCGTAGGTAACAAGGAAAGCTTTGCTGACCTACACCTGGATTGTAAAAGACTTTTGGATATGTACATAGACAGCTATGCATCTGCATCTTTCATAGAAAGAAGAGAAAGTTCAGGTCACCATTTCCTCAAGAGCATAAACATTCAACACTATGAACATTTGTTTAAGGATTCACAAACTAGGGACAGAGTAAATCCATGTTCAGCTGGATGCAAGTGAACGGGCTTTATGTGCCAGTCAGTCTTTTCCTGTCATATGTTCCTTTTACAGGAATGGAGTCTAATATAAGTGATGTGAATAACTCTTTTAGGGTATTATCTGTAACTGTGAAGGTGGTGAGACACTTGCACAAGTTGTCCAGGGAAGCTGTAGATGCCCCCTTCCTGGAAGTGTTCAAGGCCAGGTTCGATGGGGCTTTCAGCAATCTGGTCTAGTGGGAGGTGTCCCTGCCAGTGAAGGTCTCTAAATGATCTTTAAGGTCCCTTCCAACCGAAACCATTCTATGATCCTCAGTGTGGAAAAAAGTGCACTCTGGATGATTAGTGGAGGTCTAGTCAACAAACTCAGTGCAGTCTAGCTCCGTGGCTGCTTATTTTTTTCCTCTTGACTGTAGTGAGATTTTGATACAATTGTAACTTTCTAAACTGATGAAGGCAGATGTTATGTTCTCCATCTCAGAAGATGAGGATGCTGTCTAACAGTGTCTAACAGCATCACCCTGTGTGAGCTCCCTCGTTTCAGTAAATGTAAACTACTGCCTCAGTCTTTCTCTTTGGTACATTCACGTCTATTTTCTAGAAACTTAGTGGCATAGAAACTGCTGGTCCTCTGCCTCACTTAAAATTGATAATAGGTCAAAAAATGATAGGGGATGATCTGACAGACAGAAATGCAGGACAGCTCAAACCTCTAAATTTCATTTCTTCTGAAAACATAGGCTAAAGCATCAAAAAGATTACAAAAAATCACAGCAGAACACTCAAAAAAAAGTAGCTACTTTAAACAAGAAATACCCAGAGCAGTATAAACTTTGCAGTCAAACACAGTCTCCTCATCCAATGTGGGAGAGCAATGGTATACTGCAGATTTTTTTTAGCTGTAGCCCCTAGCTGTTAAGCAAATATCTTTCTTTCAAACCATTCACTTCCATTTTGGTTTTAAGTTACACAGGCAAACACAGCTAAAAGAACAGAGCTGAAGTAAAGAGGCACCAAAATTCTGCAAAGGTACAAAACAGGCATTCCTTCATTTTCTCATACTTGCACAAATGGAAATCAGAAAAGTAAAAATGCTAATGGTACTTCAAAAGTATGGGGTATCTTGGGCAATTTAAAACCTTAAAGATAACTATAGGGAGAAAGGTATTTCCACAGTTATTCTTTGCCAGTTTCAGAAATTCCTCTTTGTTAAACAAGTTCATGTAACAGCTCAGTGTTTCCAAACTTAAAGAAAATTTGAATATTATGTTTTCCGCAGAGAAAAAGAGGCAATATTTTCTTTCCTGGAATAAGTCATTTTACATTAAGTGAAACAACAAAATCAGAAAAACAGAAAAAAATTAAAATTGATAGTTCCATCTGAGAATTGGAGCTACCCCTGGAGAGAGAAAAATCCTGGAAGTATGTCCGGCATGGAAAATGTAATCATTATTGCTATATGTTACAGTTTTATACATCCCAGTAAAGGTACTTCTGCCACTTTCCTCTGGAATCAGAAAATACTGTACAGCATGATTCAAAAGTTTCATTGTATTTGGTTTTCTTGAGCTTTTGTCAGCAGCAGTTTATATGCTAGATGATGATAGAGAAAGTAAAAATACATAATTTATGTAAGAATAAAGTATTCTTACAGTCTGGATCAGTCTGGAAGTGATTACATTAACAAATATTACTGTTACTAAATTAGATGATTTCTTGATCTATCTGTGAAAATAAAATAAATTGTTTCAATCAAGGAGAGAACTTTCCTTCCTCAATTTCCAATCTGAAGTTATTTACAGTGAAAAGCTGCAAATGTCTTGGCTAGGATTGTACAATTCTATATTGTGGAAATCAAAACAAAGACAGAAAAAAAATGACCTATAATAGAACTATGAAAACCAGAACTCCATTGTAACTTAATGTCATATTAAGATTTTAGAAAGCATTCAGTGCTGAGGTGTCGTGCTGATAGATTTAATCTGGGATTTTTAGGTGTCTAGATTTGTTCCTCTCTAGATTTTTCAGAATATATCACATGGTTTCTGATCTTTCTGGAGAGAGAAAATAAAGTTTCAAAGAGAACCATTTAAAGGCGACAGCATGGAGTTTTTGATCAAAACAAGCATAAAGACAACAGCAGGGCAGCCAGTAGCTGCAAGATGTAAGCATAGCATAAAACCCCTAGACTTCTTATACAAATTCCAGCAGCTGCACTATGAGGGGCTCAGAGGTGTGACTGAGTACTCAGTGATCCTGTGGTAAAGGTATCCACAAGGTTTCCCAAAGAACTAGTTGTGCAAAGCTTAAGTACGAATTATATTCTTCCACATTGCCATGTTACTGGCAAGACTATTCTGTAGTGGGTCTCTTGGCCTTTGGTTTTGACGAGATATGCCACCTGGTCAATATGTAACAGTTTCTATATTTTCCAATAAAGCAAGTTTCACTGGAAAATTCCCAACCAGCACTCATCAGGAATGGGCTCTTGTTTGTCAGACCAGACGAGCCACCCCACCACCTGACATACTTTGCCACACTTTTTGGCAGGTAGCACTTTGTATGAATGCCAATGGGCATCCTGTCAACCTTGGAAAGTGTTCACTGTAAACTGAAGGAGGCATCAAGGGGACTCCCACAAATTGAGACAGCAGCTGGGAACAATCTCATTACTAGGGGAGAGAGGTCTGGGTAGAAGCAGCCCATGATCAGGGCATCAAGCTTCAGCAGATGCCTGCACAGGTGCTAAAGTAGAAATACTGGGCTGGAAGCAAGCTGGGGAAAAATTATCTTCAGATTCCTGTTAGACAGTGAGACAAGGAAAGCCATGAGTGCAGTGCCCAGAAGGAAAAATTAAAACAGACTGAGGTGATGTATCTTTTCAGACACTGAAATTACCTACGAGAAATCAATGTATCCTTCAGGCAATTAATCATGCAGAGGAAAAGCAGACAGAGACACAAGAACAGAAGCAAAGCATTAGTCCCGAGGTACATAATCCCTACAGGATAGCTAGAATTGCACTGCTCGGAGCAGAATTAGCACTGAATGAAAAACTGAGGCCATGTTCTCTGGAAAAGGATGAGTTAGTGAAATGCATGGTCCCATCACCAGTAGCCATCACAAAGATAACACTGCATACTGCCAGACTGAGCACAATTCACATTACTGAAACACTACTGCTATGCTGCAAGCATAAGGAACAACTCACTAACAGCATTACTAATGACAGATACACATCAAAGCATGCCTTCTGGACACAAGTATTCTTCAAGCTCTATGAAACAGAAAATATATGCAAAATGCAATATCTTTGTTTCTCTTTTGAGAAGGTTAAAAAAGGCAGACAGTAGTAAAGTTTGTATTCCAGAGCTAGCCATATGTCTAGAAGCAAATGCCTCAGGAAGTTAGTCCTTATTATAGACAAAGCTACAAGATGGAGTTTTGTTTAAAAAGGCAGGGATAAAGCAGTAGTTCCAAGGGACTTGGAAGTCAGCACAAATGCATTTGTCACATGTGGAGAGAGAAAGATGTCCAAGATGAGCTGGGGGAACAGCTAGTTCACAAGCAGGAA
>NW_009970718.1:4876434-4892564 GCF_000747805.2 Chaetura pelagica | reverse complement strand
CAGGAATGCTGTATCAGTATCATATTTATATCTATGAAAAATCATTCAGAGTATAGCAATCAACAGAACAGGGAGATCAATAAGAAATCTTTTCATTATTAGAAGTTACAGAAATTACAAGGTAGCAATGGATTAGTACTCCGTTTTCTAGGAAGTGTGCTGAAAGGAAGGCAAAAGTTAAGTCACAGGAAAAAATTATCTGTGATGCTTATAAAGTCTGTCAACTGGTTGCTCTGATTGTGTTGAGACCACTAACACCACCAAGAGTTTCTTATTCTCTTTTTGCACATCCCTGTAACAATTTCCATTTTTGTGCACTGATTCTCAGCTTACACACAAATCCAAGCAGACAGAGACTCTCTTTTTGATCTTTGAAAGATGTGTAGCAAACCTGACTTGTTGAGACAACAGGTCTCCATGCCCTGAGGTAGAACACAAATCAGTCAGTGTCAATTGGGAACTTAAGCACAAATTATCATCTAATAGGTGCTTTGAAAGCAAATGAAGACAGAGTTGAAAGACATCCTAGAATGTCACAGTAGTTATCAAATATATAAAAAGGGATCTCGGAAAAGAATGCATCAAAGAACAATGTTTTTGTTTCACACTCTAGCAGAAGAATGAATAACAGAACAAAAAAGCAGTAAATGATAGGAGACAATAATGATTCAGAGATAGGCCAGCTAGTCAGGTCAGCAGATCTGGGTACAGCCCTTGGGGAACAGGAAGAAGGCAAAAGCCTGAGCTGCACTGGAACAGAGAATGTGGAAGAACATCTGCACACTGCTGATGTCTGGCCCCAGCAAGTCAAGAAAGGCTTTCACAGAGAACACAGAGTAGATACTAAGGGGACTCAAATGCAGGGATATGGCCTGGAACTGGTCATTGGTTGCTTTTTAAGCTGTGGAGAGAGGTTCCCTCGAATGGCAAAGATGTTCAAGAAGAATATGTTGAGCTTGTACTATCTCAGTGGGGATAATCATAAACAGTATGCAATGAGGACTCTTTATATTTTCTTTGAAAAAGAATCAGTATTATTATGTGTGTTCTCCAGAAATAGCATCTTGTATACACCTCCAACCCAGACCTTATACTCTGCATTAAGAGGGCTTTTCTCTGGATCTCACTGTAAAATTTGCAACATAGTTCTCATGGTCACATTGGAGTCAGCTAGCACTTTTCCTTCTTAATCCAGAGGTGAAAACAAGTTGTGTGAAGGCATCCCTTATTAAAACAGATTGATTTTTTTGTAACGTATACATTAGGTTTTACATTACATTGAGGCAGATTTACAGCAATCAAGTGAGGAAATCAATGAAAGGAGAGCTGACAGGAGAAATTGTTAAGAAAGTAATCACAAGATTTTCAGATGTTAGCTGCAGATGTTTGTCTACAAGTAACTACACTCTTTAAGACTATCTGAATCCTTACTTGGCAAAATAAGTAACTGTTCTTAGCATGCAGCTCCAGGCACTTTGCAATGGGCACTAGGAACTCTAGAAACTAAAAACTAGGCAGAATTTTGATAACAAGTAGCCTTGGGATTAGGAATGTAGTTTTAATTTATGGCACCTAACTGCTTCTGTGGGCCTAAGTCACTTATTCAAAGCTGTATTTGAAGTCATTGGCAGAGTTGAAAACTGAGTTTTGACTTATATACTAGAGCTCAGTGCTAAGGCCATTCTTATGTGACTGAATGGAAACTGAATTACCAGGTTTGTAATTTAGAAAACATATGTGGAACAGTGTTCTTGCTTATCTTCAAGCAGGGATAAACTCTGTCTTTTTTTCTGAGAGTGACTTTGTTCTATACAACACTGTTAAGTATATGCTTTTTTTTTTTTTTTAGGTTTCTGGGAGACAGAAAGAGAGGAAAGCAGAAAAGGAGGGTGGAGAGAGGAAGAGAGAAGAGGAGAACTTCAGTAGTTCCCTTTCAAAATTATATTGCAAATACAGATTTTAGTTTTGTGAACATAAAATTTTGATCAGCTTGTAACGTTTGTTTTGGCTAAGACAATCTTCTGCTTATGTAAAGGACAGAACTGAGACCTGCTGCATCTGTCTACAGATATCTATAGGCTCTCCATGACCTTATGGCTCTTCACTCTGTGGAAGCTCCTGCCTCTGGATAAGACCAAGTTTTAAGAGATGGAAAGCAGGAGAGGCAGCCACATGATCTTTCCCTGCTGACCCCACATATTTCTAGTTGGAAATCCAAGGAAGAGTTAATGCCGGCCTCAAAGCCTGAGGCACAGATGACTTTGCTTTCACTCTACCTGGCTGCAACCCAGAGCTTCTGGGGGTCTTAGCATGTGGAAGCCACCTTGTGTAGCCGTACTGCAGGGACTAAACTTGGCACAGTGAAAAACAACCTCTAAACCAGACCCTTGCTTTCCTCATTCCTGTGAATCAAAGAATCACTAAATACCTATCCACATTTAAAGAGAAACAAAGCATAACCTTCTGTTGTTATTGAAATTTGACAGAATTATTTCAGAAATTAACTTACACCTCCACAGGCTACATGATTCCCAGAGAGCACCATCAGTCATTGCACTGAAATACCTGATTCATTATACACAAGTATGAGGTAATTACTACATATTTATTACTTATTATTTTATCATGTGTTTATTTTGGAGAGGCAACAGACTATCTGTAATTAGGTTTGCATCCATTACAAAGCCTTTTTTAATGCTGTTTTATACCTTTGACTTGCTTTGGCTTGAAAATTGCCACATTTATTCTGCAAGTCATGAGGAATGGGTCTTGTTTACTTTGAAAAAAATATGACCTAGTGCTTCAGTTACTGAATTTCAACTCATGAATAGCAAAGGAAGTTATTTTTCTCACTTATTTCATTAAGAAGGTAAAAGTATGTTTGATGGAGGAATTACATCTATTTTGTTCAGCTTTGAAATCACTGGCCCAAAAGCACATGGGCCTTCATCCTGCCTTGATTCAAAAAGTCTGAGCATTCACAAAGCCTGCATGAAGCAAATGAGCATCTGCCTATTAGCAATCCATCCTCCAGATTTAGGGTTTTATGATCTGTTTTCCATTTGTTTCCCAGACATCAGTTTCTTGTCAGATCAACAGGATATTTGGTAATGAAACAAGGAAATAAACTACCTTTACTTTGAATTGCAGCACTGCAAGTTCCTATTGTTGCATTTGCATCGGAGTTGGATTTTTACAGAATATTCTATTGCCAAAAGTTTGCATGCTCTTTTCTCATTATTTAAATGCAAAACCTTGTTCCCCTAAACAAGTTTTAGTGGTAGAATGGTGGAAAGTAAAATATTTTGTTAATACATTCCTTGGCAATTTCTGACCAGCACGAGTGAGAGGATTGTTTTTAATAAGAATTATCTTTTCCCTCCATAACTCTTATTTTCCCTTTAAATTTATCAGGGTTAAGCCTTTCCAGTTCTCAAGTGCAACTGGTTTTATTATGCCTCCCTTCAGTACGCAAATGCAGCTGATTTGATTTCATTTTGCTCTATTCCTTAAAAAGAAAAAAGGTTTTTACAAGTTTACAGTTTTCGAAAATCTTAACAGTGACAAGCATCCCGTAGACTTATTTTATTTTGCTGAATCTAATTTCCTCGTTCTACTTCCTATCAATATTTCCTAGTCATGCTAAATTGATTTAAAATTGAATGAACATCTAAAGAGAAGTGTTAAAACGTCTTTTTTTCTTTTTTCCTTAGGCAGTAAACATCTTGAGACTTCGAAACAGGTCTCTCATTCCCTTAGTTAAAACACATGTTTATTACCTTTCTCAGCTGTAAAAGGTGCAAACATTTTGCCATACTGAAAGCTCAGATGAATAAACAGACTCGAAGCCGCCAGTGATGGTCTGAAAAAGTAATTACCAAGGGAATTTCTAGAAGGATTAGTGTCCTTTAATATGATGATTAATCAGCTTCTAAATAAGACTCGTGAGTCTTTCCAAGTAAAGGGAATGCCTCTACTTGCTGGTATATGGTACCGGTATTTGAAAAATCAAAAGTGATTAGTGCCTGAGGTGCGTACAATTGTATAAATATAAGTATTTTCAGAAAGGAAAAAGTGCTGAATTAACTGTCCACTCGTGGTGTCTGGCTGAACGCTTTATTCAGGGGGTTTCTAATTCTCCCAGGAACAAATAAACATCCCACGGAGGTCATCGAGCGGGAGCGCAGCCGGAGCCCGTCGCCCCCCACACCCCTCCGGGAGATGGAAGCGACTCTGAACCCGCTCCGTGCCCCCCGGAACCACAAGGCACCCAGGGCGTTCATTCAGCATCCCAAATTGCTTCGCACTTCGCCAAAGTAAGTGCTAATAGGCCTGCTCTTTCAAAGCTCTAATTAGTACTGTGCATTGGAAATGGCTCCTGAAAGCTGCTTCTGATCCCTCAGCCGAAGGCTATCTCAAAAAGCGAATAAATAGCAGATAAATACCTTTTTAAAAGCCCGGTTATAATTTGTATCCAACGATTTTTTTTTTTTTTCCCCCAAGTAAATATAATTATTTGCTAAGGCTTCTTAACTTTTAAGTGGCTTGTCACACCCACGAATTTATAATGAATTATTTAATGAAAGAAAAATGTCAAATGTCCTGTTGGGTGAAACAGGATCGAGTCTTTTGTCTGTGCTGGGTGGTAAACTCAGAGGTGTATTCCCCTGATCTTTAACTTGTACACCTACTTTAGTGTTATATTTTCTTTTTGCCTTCTAACTATTCTCCTTTCTTGCAATCTAAATGTAGAGTACGACTCACTATATCTATTGATTGAACTTATCGTACAATCAATCTCCTTCAGAAAATACACCCACAGCTTTTATGCCTCTGTGTGACTTACGACGTGGGAGCAGTCTGGTGGAATTAAGAGACCATTCACACTTCTAAAATGAAGCATGTGTATAAGTGTTTGCAGAACGGAGGCCTAAATTACCTCTTGTCTCAATTTCTAATATCTCCAGGTTGCATTCATAATTTGCTCCCCTGTGTTTACAGTCATTATACATAAACTCCTTTTTGACCACGAATGAAAACAACAAATACATGCCCTGACATTCTGCAGGACATTTCTCTCAAGGGTCCTTACAGACGCTTTGTAGGTCGTTCCTAAAGTTTCCAGCTGAAAATCTGATCTGTGACAGATCAATTAAGAAACAAAACAAAACAAAAAACCCCAAGAAAACCAAACAAACAAATGCCCAAATACCCCCAAAATAATTATAACACCCCCCCCCCTCCGCCCCTCAAACAAATAAAACAAATTCCATGGGATATTGAGTGCCTCTTTCCAGCTCATAGAATGGACCAAATATATTCCCAGAGTAATTCACCAAACCCATGGCAACTGTAGGGCTGTATTTAAGGTCACTGATAGACACTACAAGACAGAGCTTGTTCTATTAACCATGGGACAGAACTGCATCTTTCCAATGGGCAGAAATGCCCAGCCCTTTCTTTCTTGGGGAGAAATGCCAACCTCTTTAAAGCCTTGGAATAAAACTCCCATTAGCTTCAGCAGTACCTCCGTTATTTAATGCTTATTTACTGCATATGTGGCAATTACACGTATTCCAAGTCTAGCATCAAAGAGACTCAAAATTGCAGTTGTACTTGGTGAGTTTGAATGACTGAAGCAAAGGTTCCTTATTTGGGAACTTCTAACGCCCTCAGCAGAGCTGATCTTTTTATCAGCACTGCAAGTTACAGAAACCTGTGGGGTGCAGCAGGATTTGCAGGTTTTCCTGCCAGGCTGTTGAGCCTGAGGCTGCCATAGATATTCTTAGTTGAAAGCTGCACTAGCTGTGCTTGGAACCTACTGGACTCCTCCTAACAAAAACCCATGCAGTACATTAAGTTAACTATCGAGTGCACAGAAAGTTAAAGTACATATAAAATATATTACATGAACAATAGAAAAATGGGGGTCTGAGCATTAACTGGATATAATTCAAATCAAGAAAGCAGGGTAAAATATGCATTAAAGAACTGAACATGCAAACTTTGTGGCTTTAGACAAGCTTCTATGGCACTAGAAATGGAAGAAGAACGTCATGTACAAGCACTGATGCATGCTGTCTGATTTGCTTTTAACTATTTTTCAATTTATACATTTTTTAATGGCAAAATGAATGTCTCTCAGGCTTATGAAAACGAACTTGTTTTTCTTGTACTGGAGGTTCCCTGATCGTCAATACCACACCCGTACATTACTGGAGTAAATGGAAGTGGACATTGGAGCCAGATCGGGTGTGAATGAATACCCAAGAGTATTCTGCCAAACTGGACAGCAGGATGTGTACTGCCACTTTAAGGTCTTATACTAGCTTTGTTTGAGCTACGGATAGATCCATTCTAATCTAGCATAAAGTTAAACCAGTGGTGGAAGACAACATTTGAGCCAGCAGTTTTGAGGACAAAGATATCTACGGAAAAAAAAAAGAAGCAATTAATGCATTTAAAGAAGCAGAGTAAGGGTTTTGAAGTTCAAGGGACTGTGATGTTTCCAATCTCAGACTCCTTGTCCAAAAGTTGGGTTTACCGCCTCATGAAATGAGATTCTTAAGGCCACAATACATTTGATATGTTGTTTTCAGTGGTAACAACAGCTGAAGGTGGACCTGGAACCCCTAATGTCTTGCCACTTGTTCCCTGTCCATATTATGGCACTTAGCATAATTTCTGGGGCCAAATGACAAACTAAGCAAATGAAAATAACCAGGTTAAAAATAACTCCAACAAAAAACATTTACTTGGCTTCCTGTAAAGCACCACAAGCAGCTGTGCTTACACTGTGGAAAGATTGGTAGGGGCAGGTCTGAGCAGGCAGCATGCTGGATGGGAAAATGTGAAGCCACCTCTGCTTGAGAAAATAGTATGAGGAACCATTCACAGGGATACCTGCACTGCACTCCCTTGTCCTCCTCGTTTGAGAAGTTGTCCATAGTTATGGAAACGTCCTCAGGCCACAGGTTTGAGGCTATTCAGGCACATCTGATTTGCTGAAGGAGTAATGCTAGAGACAGCTTTGGGATGGTCAAGATCACAGAACGTTTGCAGCTACAATGACTTTCACATCAACTGTAGTTAGGTCTACAGACATCTGTACACTTAGATCCTAGTTCATGCAGAGGTCCTGTCCAGGAAAGGTTCTCACCATCTACCCCACCAGGGTTTCCTTTTGTGTCCAAATCTTCTGAAATACATGCTAGACAGCTCTTCTGAATCAGACCTGTTTACAATAGTCTCTTACAGCTCTGGAGATCAGGTATTCCACTAAATAATTATGACAACAACAAAGGGTTGTTTGCATTTGCAAACCAGTCAGTAGGAGCTTCTTTGGTAGAATTATTCATTTGTGCAACCTACTCCAACATATTTTATAATTAAATATATGCTTAATTTACAAACATCTGTTTAAGAAAATAAATTAGGGAATGCAGTATTTGGAAAGCATCAGAACAAGTTTTAGAGATTTAAAATGCAAAAGAAGTCAGCCAGCTATGCTTTTTTTTTTTTTAAATCCTACCACTTCATTTTTAACTGTTGCCATTTTTTAGACAACAACATACATTCAGAAGTCATGTAAGAGATTATGGTTTTCTTCTTAACTCTGAATGCCCTTTCCGTGTTGATTTTATTTTAACATACTTTATGGTTTATTTCTTATGAGATGCAGCCATATATATGTGTAAAAAGCACATTTACTTTTAATTTGAGAGATTAATTTATATACAAACTGAAACACACACAGGACTAAGTTTCTTGGCTTGATCTCTTTTGATGTTATTTTTAAATTGTATTCTTTTACTAATAAGATCCAAGTCCAAGGATTTAACATCACCCCTGGAGAATTACAGTCTCTGAGGAACACATTGCTCACAGCTGTGGTGAAATAACCATCACTGAAAATTTCAGCACTTTTAATTCCATCTCAGTGACATCAGTGGGATAAATGAAATATTATTCACATGTGGTACTCAGTGAATGTGTGTATAATTTTATCAAAACTTTATGAAAGCATTTTGTGTTTACCATTAGCAGATTTTTTTCACAAAAAATCAAAATGAGAAATATTAGTGTAGATAATGTGGTGCATTAGTGGTGGATTTTTAAAATGATTATTAAAATAAATGCAATTTTCTCAAAGTTTAAAGCCATCAGTAAACCTCTTCCTATTTACTTTAGTTTCTACACCCAGCTATGTTTTTTTTTTTTTTAAATCCTACCACTTCATTTTTAACTGTTGCCATTTTTTAGACAACAACATACATTCAGAAGTCATGTAAGAGATTATGGTTTTCTTCTTAACTCTGAATGCCCTTTCCGTGTTGATTTTATTTTAACATACTTTATGGTTTATTTCTTATGAGATGCAGCCATATATATGTGTAAAAAGCACATTTACTTTTAATTTGAGAGATTAATTTATATACAAACTGAAACACACACAGGACTAAGTTTCTTGGCTTGATCTCTTTTGATGTTATTTTTAAATTGTATTCTTTTACTAATAAGATCCAAGTCCAAGGATTTAACATCACCCCTGGAGAATTACAGTCTCTGAGGAACACATTGCTCACAGCTGTGGTGAAATAACCATCACTGAAAATTTCAGCACTTTTAATTCCATCTCAGTGACATCAGTGGGATAAATGAAATATTATTCACATGTGGTACTCAGTGAATGTGTGTATAATTTTATCAAAACTTTATGAAAGCATTTTGTGTTTACCATTAGCAGATTTTTTTCACAAAAAATCAAAATGAGAAATATTAGTGTAGATAATGTGGTGCATTAGTGGTGGATTTTTAAAATGATTATTAAAATAAATGCAATTTTCTCAAAGTTTAAAGCCATCAGTAAACCTCTTCCTATTTACTTTAGTTTCTACTTTTTGTTTCACAAAATTGCAAAATTTGTGCTAGAGAAGTCACTTAGCCAACCTTATGAAGACTTTTCCAATTATAAATCTCTCAAAGGATAACTCAATTATCAGGTGTCTGCAATTCAATGGAAGCCAGGGTTTCTTAATCACTGTTTTCAGACTTGTGCCCAACTTCATCTCATGGTAGTACCACTTCGATTTTGACACTGTCCATATGGGCCAAGACACCTAATAGTATTGTGGCACTGTGTCTTAACCACCTAGGATGTGGTGGGATGCTGACACCATTGTTGTTTTCTCTCTAGAAGGCTGCTTTTTCTACTGCTAAGGTCAGCGCAGTCCAAAGCTATTTGCCACGTAGCACTGCTAAAGCATCATACCTTTTTATCCTATTTATTTCCTCCACGTAAGCTGCAACAGCAATAGAGAACACAGCTGCAAGGAGAGTCCCTAAAGCAGAAGTTTCTTGTGTGGAGATGACAGCACACAATCAGAAAAACATTTCAAGATTCAACATGTGCAACTCTCTGTACTGCTAAATATTTCCTTTGATACATTAGAGAGTTCAGAGGGGCCAGAGAAAGGGAGCATTGACTGAGAGATGACGAGGCTGCAAACCTGGGAGGGAAAAAGAACAAAGGAAAAACCTTCACAATGGACAACACTCATGGAAGTGTGTGCTGATGTTTTCTTAGCTTACCCGAGCAGAAGACCCACTTGAGAAAGTCACTGAGAGCCAAGAGAACTGCCATGGCCATTAGGAAATGGACAAACCTCAGTATCCTAGTGTTAGCTTGCAGCTAACAGAACTATTTGGAAGGTGACATCTGCATTTCAGAGGCTTCCCAAAACATGTTGCCTGAATTTGAGAGATATAAAAGAGGCCATTGAAAGTTTTGCTTGTGTAAGATTCCAAGTAAGTCCCAGAGCCATGAACAGGATTCAGACCAGAATCCCTTGCTGTTTCTCCCAATTCCATATGAACAAGACCAATACCAGTGATTGCAGACCATGGTTCACTGATCTGGCCAGCTGCTGCACAGTGCTGGTGTTTGCTGCAACTCCCGCTGGGCTGTAGCTGGCGCCCAGCCCATCCAAATCAGCAGGCTGTGTTTGCTGCTGTCTGATCCAGCCCGCTCTTTGATGCTCTGGCTCAGAAAGTCTAACTTTATTGGCAAACATGGCTATTGCAAGTAACCACTTGAGCAGCTGTGGAAGTGGTGCAACGTGTGTTCGGCCAACTTCTTACCAGGACAACACTTGCTTATTATGTTTCATATAATAATTGGGAAAGCAACAGGCAGCAAGAGAGCAAGAAGGTGGGAGTAAGTCCAGACAACACTACAGTCTGCTATGACTCCCTGGTTTCTGAATGATGGCAAGTGGATAGCTTTGTGCAAAACCTCATGTGCTGTTTGCTGTGCTGCAACACTGGGTATTCACCTTGTGGGAGCTGTAAACTGTGTCCTCCCGAGCCTGTTACAAGGTTTCCGTAGCCCTCTCCTCCCCATTTCATTCCTCTCCACTCCTTTTGTATCTGACCCCCAAACGGGACACTGTACCTCAGCTGAACCCTCAAGAGAATATTAGTTTTTTCTCTCACATAGAAAACTCTCACTGATATACCCCAAAATGTCATCAGGGGCACAAAGACGCTTCATTGTTGACACATATTTATTTAGTTTGCAATGCACTACAAGGTCTTCTTCCACAGGGTCTTTGTTTTGTATTTATGCATGATACTTCACTTAAGCACAGCACCCACCCTTGGTTTAGCTAAATCTTGTAAGAGTTAATCTGTTAATAAATCCTTAATACAAACTATTACATCAGCAAACAACATAGCAAACTATTACATGGGTAAAATTAAATTAAAACTAAAATTCTTGTTTGTAAGAATTTTTGCTTATTACTGTGACATTTAAAGTGCCTATAGTTGAAAAAGCTTGAGAAATATGTATGTGTATTTTCCTATTTAGCTATTGAATGTGTATGTTCGAAGGCATAGGGTGGGGATCATCTAAAAATCCAGGGTCTAGTCTAAACTAGTCATAAGGCTCTATCTAGTCAATGTAAAGGGGGAAAAAACCTCCAGAGGCTGATTCATTTCAAATGCCTTGATTGCTTATGTTAGAAAGGTAGTAATCACTCCCTGGTCATGTCTTTCTCCACTGACTACAGAAAAAGCCAAGACAACTGCTTTAGAATAGATACTAAACTTTCAAATTGCTAAAATTACACAAGATGAGTCCCAGCTGCAGCTTGTTCCCCCCCTGGAACAGAAAATCAGACTTGGATTCTTCAAAGATTTAGACCCCAAGTCCCATTGACTTCTCACTATGAAATTCTGTTAGCCATTGACTTCAATGAGAGTTACATATCTAAATGTGAATACATAACATCAGGGGCCTCAAAACACTGACAAAAGTCTTACCAAATCTGCCCATGACAATTTAAGCAGGTACAGCCTTTGAACACCCATGCTTCTCCTCTGTTGGAAATTCCTATCCCTGTTGCAGAAGGGAACACATGTTCATGCTTCAAGACCAGTAGCTCCCCAATCCAAGGAAGGGGATGGGGGCAGAACTGGAGACATCACTGTGTCCTGGTTTGAGCCAGGACATTGAGCTTCATCCTGGCTCAAACCAGGACACACTGTCTGGAAGAACCAGAGACAGATTCAACGGAGCATCTCTTTCAGATTTCCTTTTTGGCCACCTGTTCTTTCTTACCGCAAAACGTTTACTTATTTTATAAGATTATTTTAAAACCCCCAACAAACTAAAACAACCAGTAGAACAGACCTGGCAGGTGTTTTATTACAGTAGCACCATCCTGAAATTACATCTACTTATTTTTATTCAAATTAACAACATTTCAACTTGAGTGTTCCTTAATGACATAAAACTAACTCTCCTTTTTTCCTCTTTGAAGTTACATCATTGTAGATGTTGATTGTTTAATTGTCCTTCCAATCACGCACTTAACTTCCCACTTAGCCCCATGCAGGACATGACTTGAAGACATTAGCAATCGTCACTAATGTGGATTGCCTTAGGATGTTTAAGTTTATTTGTAATGGAGACAAACATTCACTGTTTGGATGAATTCTATAAAAGCTGAACAGTTTTTGCCCTAGGCAAAGTTTTCAGAAAGAGTTCATATAGGTTTTCTTGTTGCAATCAGAGTACTCAAATTATGTGTAATTTGGTTTTCATGGTTTCAGTGTTGGATCACATGAAATCAAGTATAATTACTACCAAAAATACATTTCTGTATGCACCTTGGGATACTCACCATGGACTTTCAACACAATAGTAGGAAATTCACAAGTAGTAGGAAATTATTTAAGAACACATTACTGTGTTCCTCAAATGCAAGTGCAATTGTAATACTTAATCACAGGAATTGAAATTAATTATTATGAAGTCTTAATGCCACTACAAACTAAAAGCAGCATCAATTGCTATGCCCAACAGGCAGAAGGAGAATGGGAAAACTCTGCATTTGCAGTAATTTCCATTAAAATGATTCCATGATATTGGATGAGATTCCTGTTTACACAGATGAAGGGAAGAAGAGTCTTCTGCATCCCATAGGGAGCTTTTGTGGGACTCCACTAACTTCCAGACAGGTGCCTGAGGCAAAATCTTCTATTGCCTACTGCAGTGTACGCAAGCACAAAAAGCATATCCTGCTTCAGTTTTTTTTTTTTAAGCAAGATGGGTCTCACTGGTTCATCTCTCTCCAGCTTTAGCTTCAAAAAAGTTTTGTTTGCCTTAAATTTCTTTTTAATGGATTAAATTGGGGAACCTGCAGTAGAGTGATGATCTTGAGAGGATGAACTCTTCATTTCCTTCTCCCAGATACTCCTAAATGTCTTCTTTGACTAGAAATAAGATGGAACTTGGAAGGTTTAGGAATAGACAGGACATTAATTCTGCAAGTACTTATATACGGACGTTTACTGGTAGGAAAGTGGATAGATTTCTATCTCACTCTATCAGAACAGAGATGTGTCAGGAACACTACACAAATCACTTTATTTACCCAGGAAAAGCAGAAAATCCAAAATTAATACTAGACACAGATTTGGATTCTGTGGTGATCCAGGAGTACATGGGTAGACTCTTCATTCTGATTATAGCCTTAATGGACATAATAATTTAGTAGATGTAACTGTTCACTCCTATTGACCTTCTGGCATAAATCCTGCAGGTTTAGCTATAAATAACTACATAAAATTGTATGGAATTGTCTCTGGTAGTGAATTGAGATTAATCAAACTGTTACAAGTTATTAATTTTATAAAAGATGGTCTAATTGAACTCGTAACAGAAAATGTACAGTATATTAATTTGGTTTTGCTTAATTTAGCAACAGGAAAATTACTTTTAGAAATCGCTAAAACCAGTCTGATTTGAGGTTGACCTTTTCTGGAGGTAGATTACTTGAAAGCAGTCCCTGATTTCAATGCATTTATGCTATGTAAAAAAAATCATACTTAGACAGCTTCTGGGTGTGTTTTTCGCCTGAAGTGAATGCATATTTTAAACAGCATCTGTTTGGACTTGAATCTGTAAACCCATGTTTATCTGATTTAAGATAATCAGGGACTGAAAAAGACACCATGAGAGCCAACCCATAACATCCCAATGAAGGGTCTACAGTTCACTATGCAACCTCCTTTTCTCCACTCCCAACTCACCTAGACTGCTATGCTCGGTCATTTTGTGAAGGAAACTAATACCATAAACCAAGCAGAGAGCTTGAGGGTCTAGTTTGACAGGAACTTTTCTCTGCAGCCATGCTTCTCCCTCCTCAACATCATCCCCTCAGGCTGACTCATATTCAGGCTGCCATGGAAAGGGCTTGTCTTTGCTCAACCACCATGAAGAAGCCCTCTTCCTTGTGCAGCTACATGGAAAATTTTGTGAGGGAATTATTCCAACACAGAACTAAAGGGGTTTTGTGTTATTATTTTTGATGGGGTTTCAGTCAAATAAGTCCCTTAATCTTGTTGAATATGCATTTACACTAATGCAGATGCCAAGCAAGATTCGGCAGAAATCCCTTGCTGTGTGTGGAGATAACACAGTAGAGGAACTTGATGCCCCTCATTTTGATGTAAGCTTACTTAGTGCAGATACAGTCCAGCCAAACCTGTGAAAGAGACATATTTGCCAAAGTACAATCATGGTGTGCTCTCAACCTAAAACTAATGATGAAGAGACCTGTGGGCTTGGGGGCTGCCAGTTCATTTCAGGCGCAGAATCATTCCCTGAGAGAGCAAATCTCCCTGTGGGAAAACTTTCTATCATGGGCTCTCAAGTACAGCATATAAGCATTTTAGAATCCATAATACAATCAGTTTTTTTATCAGTATTATGAGAAAAGAAGCTGCAAAAACAAATGGATTAATATTCTGAATTGATTTACCTTGTTTAATTTAAAACAGCTTCATGTATTAGCACTAAATATGCATTAGGTTTTTGTAAGGACACAGCATTCTGTGACTGCATGAGTGGTTTTCAAAATTACAAAATCAAGTTCTTGCCCTTCTCAACATTTTAATATTTTTCCTGCTTTCTTTTCTCAGATTCTCTCTTGTGCCATAGTTCACACATGCATTATGTATATTATGGACTGTTATGTCAAAATAAGTTCACAATGCTTTGTTTTTACTTTTTCTTTCCCTTGGATGTTAAAACCGACAGGTTAACGACTCCGCAGCCACTTGCCAGTGAATCACTGTCCTTGCCAACACTCAGGATAAGGTACATTCACTTTTCCCCCCTTTGCTATGCACTTTGGGAACTGGAGTACAAGGCTTAGTTAATTTAAATCCATTTTAATTTTAGTAAAGTGCTCAGTAATTCTCTGGAGCAACATAAATGGGAAGGTCTTCCTCTTGAATATGTGATTACTTTGCAAAAGTAGAAAGTACAGCGTATTTTACCTAAATGTGAACAAAACACTTTTAAATATCTTGGTGTGATGGTGTGAAACAACTGGACAAATAGAACAAATGCTGGCTCCTTTGAAACTGTAGGAAGCTTTACCAGTGACTTCAATAGGCACAGGTGCAGGCCAATGATGGATAGCATTGAAAATTCGAATTTGGCAGAGGCCTACAGGCTATTTAGAACAGCTCTGTGATTCACAGGCTTTGTTAGTCTAATGCCAACCTAACATTTTTAAAAGGAAGCAAAAGTCTGAAAAGAAGTGAACTATGACTGATCAATGCTGCCAAGAAAGTTTTGATTTACAAGATATAAATGAGAGTAACTTGAAAATATATACTAATTAATTTTTATACCGTATTTAGTTTGTTTGCTTTTATGTGTAGAAAAAATGCATGTTCCTGCAGTGTGTGTTTACCAGCAGTAACCTTCTTATGGAACATGGTTGGTCAGTGGAGCACAAGGTGACAAAACAGCACAGGGCTGCACATCCATGCACCTGAAACAGGCCTGTTGACAGTGACACACGAATATTTGTCGTTACTCAGGGCTTGCCTGCTTGGCTTGCAAATTCATGATTCCTGGCTTAGAATAAAAGTGTTTCATTTCTTCAATTTAATGTGTCCTGAGATACACATGGGAATGGTAAAAAGAGGGATAAAGTTTCAACCTCACAAATTGTGATATTGGAGCTGTCAGGTTTTTGAGGCTCCAGGTGCCCAATGATGTCTCAGATGTCTACAATCTTCCAAGTGAAATACATAAAGATGGAAGAGAAAGCACAGTGTCCGTGAGCTGTTTTGACATCTGCTGCTGCCGAGCAGAGGTGTGTGAAGCCTGTATTAATTGAATCCATCACAGGGTCCGTGTGTACATATGGAACCCGAACAATAGGTATTTACTTAAATTACATAGATTACCTCAGAGATGTGGAATCTGTACGCCCTGCCCACTTCCCTGAACCTCTGGAGCTGGGATCCTGTGGGGAACGTAATGGGCTTAATTACGGTGTCTGGACTAGCCGCGCAGGACCCGGAAGGCAGGAGTTAACCTTACCTCACCTTTTACATGCCAGTGACCCCAGGCTTGGCTGGGAATCTGTTGGGGCCTCTGGAGCAGCTTCTGGATTGCCCCGACTCGCTCTAAGCGGCGAAGGGAAATCCCGCACGGGAAGCACCGGGGCGCCCTCGCCTTCGCGCCTCAGCCCGGGCTCGGGAGGCCACGCTGAGGGCCCGTCGCTCTGGGCACGTCGGGCCCCCTCCCGCCCCCGGAGAGA
>NW_009970718.1:4868885-4875330 GCF_000747805.2 Chaetura pelagica | reverse complement strand
GCCGCAGCGGGACAGCGCTGGGCCCCGGGCGGGCTGCGGCTCCGGGCGGCCGCGGCGATAGAGCCCGGGCTGCAGCCGGGCCCGGGAGCGCTGCTCCGAGGATGGAGAAGGGGAGGAAGAAAGTTCTGATGACTTTCTTGGAAAATGTGCAGTAATCCTTAAGTTAATACCGATCCAGAACTAGTCTCGGTTTTGTTAGCGGAGTTCTCCGTTCGCCGAAAGTTGGGGGTTCGCTGGATGTCCCGCCCGTGGCGCTCGCCCCGCGCCGGCCCGTGGCGCGGATCCACCGACTCCGCAGTGACGTCCTGAGGTGCCGTCTGCAGAACATTTACTTTCGGTGCTAAACTTTTATGGACAAAGCATAAGTTGTGCGATCTTTCTAAAAAAACCCTGAAAATAGCTGAGGGACTTCTCACATTTGTTTTTAATCTGTTGTCACTCAGAGATCTTATATATTAGTTGTATTAATTTTCTGTTACATTTCCAAAGCAGATTGAGATAAGGACTTTAAAGTAAACAGGAAGACTTTCAATTAGTTGTGGCTAATTCTGTTCAATTGCCTCGTCTGGAGGTCATGCTGCTTCACTCATGAAATGTGGATGGCTGTATTGACACCATATGGAACTGAGCATAGGAATGGCTCTGGGAGGTGAATATTTCCAGGAGTGGTATAGGAAAGTAGAGTTTCTTTTCTACTAATCTAAGCTTTATTTTTTTTTTTTTTTTCTTTTCTTTCTTTTGGTTTATGTGATTGAAGCATGTGAATCAAATACTGGACCTGCTTTACATTCAGGAACTGGCTTTGCTTCCTATTAAATTTCATCCCTCCTGTTCTTTTGAACTATTTCATAACGCTAACGTAAGTTTTCTGACAAAACCTAGAGTTTCTTTTCTACTAATCTAAGCTTTATCAGCTTAGTTTTGTAGCTTAGGTTACTTTAGCACTGTTAAGTGTGTTCAGGTGTAACAGCATGCTAAACAAAAAAAACGAGGTCAAAAATCACAGAACTTTAATTTTTAGCCTTACTTTAAAAAGCATTTTGCATTAGCAGTAATTCAAATTTGTCTTTCCCACTTACATTACTGAGAGACAATACAACACATAGCAGGGCTTTTTTGTTAGCTAAAGGGAGGTTTTTCTAATTAGAATTCCCTTGGTAGTGTAAATTGTCCTTATGTAAGTTCACATTCCTTTAAAAGTGTGAGAAAATAAGTTCCACTTGTATAAATAAGCTTTGGTCTGTTGTAAGAAACCCTGCTGTGATTACTCATTGGACAGCTGTGTCACTGCTCTTAAACTCACAGGAGTACATCTTTGTAGGTGTTACCAAACCATGTGGTCTGGCTGCTTTTGTGTAAATATTTCTTTTGTTTGTGTCAAATGCCTTAGAAGTGCCCTGCTCTTTCTTACTTCCCCTCTTCTTAATAAGAGAAGAAGGAAGAGTGTGGGGTTGCTTGTTACCTCCAGCTACCCCAGTACTTGGACCTGGGATTGCGCAATCTGCAAGATTATAGTGCATTTCAGTTTTACATACGCAAAAACGGTTTGACTAGCCTCGATAATTGTTGGAACAAACTGTGCACTTAAAAAGTGTAAAAAGACTGTTTATAAATTTTATTAGTATATGTTTACTGTGTTTTCCGAGGAAGTCCACAGTGGGTATAGCCATAGGCTAGTAGTTTAATTGCAGGCTTTCCAATCCTCTTTAGAAACAACAGCTATTACACCGTGTCTCAACATATGCAGACGAGATCTCCCAAGCAAGAGAGCATAAGCTTTTGTGCCTCAGAAGGTCTAGGCCCACATTGGGCTTTACATGTTCCTTGGCCCATCTGTCTTCCCACCGAGATAGAGAGTAGATCAGATGAAGCTGGTTTTCTAAAGCTCTGTTTCGCTTTTCATTATTCTTGTATTCAGATCCCTCGGTGTTATAAAATGAGTGTTTAATGTGGAAAGGCTACATGACCTCAGAGTAGACAAGGAGAGAAATTAAAAGTGAGCCTTAAGTATGGAGTTATCTCTTTTTTGATGGCAAGCATGATACTGCTATGTATGGAAGTGGCTTTAAAAATGGGGTGCAAACAGGCTGTAATTGCCAAATGTACTGTGATTTCAGCGCAAAATACCATCTTCTGAAATCTTGCCTTCATAGAAGGTAACAGTCTGCTGAAAACTGATGAACATTTGTAATACGTTTGTGTACAAATAGGTTCAAAGTTAGATTTCAATTTACCTCCAGGATGTGTATCCCGAGATTGCAAGAGTGTGGCTTTGTTAGAGCTGTTGTAGCAGAGCAGGAGGTGGAGGGAGGGAGAGAGGAGGAGGAATGTTGAGTGCTGGCCGGTGTCCTCCATGTGTGCAAACTCCTGGTGGCATGGCTGTACCCCACCCAGGTTCACTAAGGAATGCTAAAACTGTCGGTGGGGCAGGAGGGGAAAGTCTGAAAGATGGTTTTCACTTGTGTTTGTATTACATCTTTAGTATTTACATTTTATAAATCCTCTAGTTCTTTACCAGGATTGCCAGAAAAAAGGGCCGTATGGTTTTCACAGCTGTTTTTCAATATTTTCCAGACTAAAACTTGAACATTGCAAGCTGATTTATGAGTCACTTTGGATCAGTGTCTTAAAACAGCTACAGCCTGGCTTTTTGTTTTTCAGCTCTCCTGATTTCTGCTGAATTAGCAGCTCTATAGGCCCCAGTGGGACTGATTAAGAAGCTGTTGCTGGATTTGCATTTTAAAATTTGACTTGGGGCTCAGGTTTCTGAGTTCTCTAAGGAAGAAGATGATAATTGTGACTAAGTGTTGTAAATTAAGTTAGAGTCTAAAAGTTATATTTATAAAATGTGTGAAGAAGTACTTGCACTCTCCCTTTGTGTGTTAGGCCTTCCTTTCAATTTTTTATCACACAGATGTTAATGTTCAGAGTTACGGTTCAGCTTTCTGATGCAGAGGCTTGTAAGTTATGAAAGACAGTAATACAAATGTAGTGGAATATAGAAAATACGTTATTTCATAAAACACATTCTTAAAGGGTCTCAACAACTGGCAAGGTTTTTCAAGTGGAGGAAATTCTACATATATACTCAATCACTTCTATAAGAAATCTGAGGTGAAGATCAAGTATATATACATTTTATTGTTATAAGGAATTTCATAATATAAATGTGGTTTCTGAAGTTTTTGAGTGCATTCACTGTTATGTCTTTCATGGTTTTCAACATTCTGCTAGTGAAAGTAATGACAGAGGAGATTTTTCTCCCCACTTGTAATGTGATTTTAACAGACAAAGAAAATTCAGAAAAGGAAAATGCATAGTAATAGTCTTAGTGTTTTAATGTCAGTTTCCTTTCTGTGAAGGAAAAATACTGATTTGCTTTCAAACCTTTTCTTTATACTTGTGTTAAGATACACTGAGAAATACATTGGAATGCAGTGCACTTGTAGGAATTATAGGTTTTTTTTATTTTAAAAAATGCCTCAGATCCAGTGATTATAAGTTTCAGAAACTTCTATAGGCTTAGGCTTCACTTAGAATATTAGTAAAAGACAAATATTTTAACTTTTGGATTACTTCCAGCCACACTGATTTAACTTAAAAGTGTGACTTACAAGGCTTTTTTTTTTTTTTTTTTTTTTCTGGAAATTTCTCATGAAATAATGTTTAATAAAATATTTATAATTCATATACCCAACAACTGGTAGACAAGCACATATGCAGCTGTGTGAAGCAGGCACTTCAGTGTTGTTTGGAGGGGTTTTTGTTGTTTTACTTTGAGGATTTTTGTAACTTGTATTTGACAACCTGCTGTAAGTAAACCAGGAGTGAGGAATTTGTACATATATATATTTTTTAAAGCTACACAGAAAATCTGAGGGCATCTTTAGTGTTAAAAAACAAACATCAAAAAAATAGTTTGAAACCTAGCGTAAGTTGTTACGCTCACAGTTGCCTTGATGGACTCCAGATGGATGTGAGCTTGAGCTATGAGTGAAAGTGTCTGGCTCCAGTGTGGTGTTCATGCACAGCAGTGGTTGTAATTGCAGGATTTTTATAGTGTAAGGACTCTGCCAGATTTTTTTTTTTTTTTTTAAACATGTTATAACTCCAGCAGAACAAATCTACTCACGTCTGTTACTGTCTGGTAGGTCCTTTAGGCAAACATATTTTAAATAAACCTTTTGCAGAGTTTTTGCATGAAATGAAGAAATGCAGGTTTTTAGCACTAATGTTGAAAGCTCTTTGAAATAATTACTGATTCCTAAGTCTTGTCTGAAGCATGAAGAACAGTAATGTTTTTAGGCACTAACAGCCATAACTTCACTAAATTTTGGCTGTTTATTTGCATAGTTCTTATAATCCCTACAGACTAAAGCCAAGTATTGAATACAGTTTAACGGTAAAAATTGCCTCTACTTTGTCTGTTCTAAGGGTCCAAGTTAGATTCCTGTCTAGGTCTTTGTAACAGCATGTTTTCTCAGTATTTACATTTAAGAAGGCAGTATGAGTATTTCAAATCTATGCAGTGAATGTCTTCAGATGTTAAACAAAGGGATTTTTCTCCAGTCTAGTGCCAGACGAATATTTGCACTAGATTTTTAAGCAGTGAAAGATGCAGTCCTTTAACTCAAGTGTGGTTAACCTCATTTACAGGAGAACTCTGTATCATAATGATGGAACTAACATTTGTGGGTTTTTTAAAATGTTAGCACTGTATTGGTTTTCCATCTTTTAAGAGGAAAGTCTGTAGGGGCTTAGATACCTGGAATGAGCTGCGGGTATTTATTAGGTGCTTGAGTCCAGAGCCAAGTCTCAGAAAAGATCCCCTTGGTGGCCACCTGAAGGTAGGAGAGGATGTTCCCCATTTCTGTGTGTCTTCCCCCAGCCTTTACCCTCCCCCTTTTTTTGTGCTGGAAAAATGCGTTTTGCACCTGTGGGTCTGCCTTGTGCATGTTCATGTGCAGCCCTGGCTTAGGATATGGAGTACTTATCTCTTCCCTGCCCATGGCTGTGAGCCAGTGCCACAGCTCTGCAGCCTGCTGAGCCTGATGCAGTTGGTTGGCTCAGAGAACACCTCATAACCAGGCCCTGGTTGTATCCCTCATAAGGCCTGTACATTCCTGACCTTATTTTTAATGTTTGATTTTTATTATTTTGGACTGCTGAGTCCAGGAGAGGACAAAAGGGATAATGAAATTGTCCTGGTAACATTGAACAAGTACTGCATAAAGCACCAAACTGTTTGGGGAGCCTAAAACATGGTTTCACTGTCCCTGGGTGCTGTTGAAGAAGCCTTAGGTGCCTGGTTGGGTTGCAGTGTTATGCCTATATTGAAGGATCTGCTATGATCATTGTAGAGAAATCAGAGTTCTCTGGATCTGTAGTTGTTAAAGACTTTGTCACAGAGAAGAACATGTAGCACAGCCCCTGAACCTGGCTTGTTTTAAGGCATTTCTTGTCTATGTGCAGCTAAATGGTAATGAAACACTGGAATAGGCTGCCCAAGGAAGTTGTTGAATCAGCATTTCTGGCAGCATTTGAAAGACCTGTCGATGTGGGGTTTAGGAGCATGGTTTAAGCACTGGATTTCATAGAGTTAGGTTAATGGTTGGTAAAGTTAGGTTATGGTTGGACTTGATCTTAAAGGTCTTTCCAACCAGAGGAATTCTCTGATTCTGTGATAATGAAATTTCTTCACTTCCAGAAGGAGTGGACGTGTCCATAGCATTCAGGCCTTGCGTGTTCAGTGTAGGTGACTATGCTGAGTCATATTGTCCAGAAAATGTAAGAAATCTGAAGTTTCCTCATAGATTCTGCTCGAAATACACTTCATGCCAACATGGCTTGATGAAGACCCCAGACATGTTCAATGACTGTTCCTTGCTTCAGTAGCATGGGAAAAAGTGTCATGAAGTGTGGGAAATTTCTTTGTCTTTATATGATACTACAGCAGCTCATTGCTGAACTGTGCTGGTGCCATTTTTGGTGTGTCTGCATTGCACACTCTCGCTGAAGTAAGTTTAGAAATTCTTTAAAAATAATGTAGTTTTTGTTTGCTGACTTGGATAAATGCAGTGTTACAATGTCTAATGAGCACTTTGCATATGGCTGAATTGGTACAGATGAGGTAGTGAGAGGGGCTGGTATGGGAGCAAGAAGGTGCTTGTTGCAGTGGATGAGTGACTAAGAAAGGGGATGTCTTCATTTGGGTTAGATGTGATTACAAGATCAGTTGTGAATCTATACCACTTCCACAAATCTCTCTAGATGTGCAAGTTTGTTCCTCTAATTAGCTTTTCTGCTGTCTACTAAGTGACCATCTTTTTTTTTTTTTTCTGTGATGTTTTCAGTACTTCTGAGGCTACAGCAAAAGTTTCTTAGAACTCCTATGGCATTGCCTAATGTTAGAGGGGACACATGGTGAAGATGCATGATGTATGTA
>NW_009970718.1:4824739-4868425 GCF_000747805.2 Chaetura pelagica | reverse complement strand
TAGGGAAAATAATTTCTTGATGGTCGTCAAGAAGATGTGTTTCATTCTTAGTACCTTGGCTTTTTTTGTAGCAAACAAGATTTCTTGTAAACTGCATTGATATATATTTGGGATCATCAGATCAGGATGGTGCATGATAATTGCTTGAGCTACTTCAAGTGCAATTAAGTGCAGTATTAATGTGACTAGTATATAGATGTCCTAGAAGAGAACTAGGCCTTCCTGTATCTCTTTTTCTTCTGATATTGCTAAGATCTCCATTAATTTGGGTTATGTAAGAATGGAGTCCCAAAGTGTGTGAAAGCATTAATAGAATTGAGATTTATGGACAACCGTCTTTGTGTACTTATGGTCTGTGTATGGCTTTAGAGAAGAAAGTGAGAAGAGTAAATGATAAAAATATTAAGTTTGACTCACGGAGTGAGATTGCCGTGAGTCTTGGTTTATGAGTTTTCCTTCCTAAGCTAAAGCAAAGAGGGTGCTTTAGCTGTATCTTGTTGTGAAAGGATAGGAAGAAAGATTGTTGATATGAATCAACATCTTGAGATGTTTTTCATGAGTGTTACACGCACCTCAATGAACAGATCTAAGTGCTTCAGAGGTATAGGAAATTCTTTGACATTGCTGGCAGTGATTAAGGTATTTACACTTACTTATACCTTGTATTCTCAAATGAGTTTCTATTCTAATTTTACTGATATTAAAAAAAAATCCCCACAACTTTTTAATTAATTTGTAAACAAATTATGTAATATTTTGCTTGAAATTGTATTACTTTACCCAATATTTGGTGGCAAAACTGACAGGCTGTTTGTTTTTGTAACCTCATAGGGACTTAAGTCACAACAAATTATCTTCAATCAAGACCAGTCTCTTGGATCACCTTCATAGTCTTCGGGAAGTGTAAGTTAATTTGTCTTAATTTAAAACCAAACAAACAAGAAAAAAAGCAACCAAAAAAACCCAACCAGTGTTTGTGTATGCTAATTGTATAGCTGCTTCTCTAGGGATGCTTGGTTGAACAACAAAGATGTTTGCTGTTCTGATATTTTACATTAAGTGAAATTGGAATTATTTTTTAATTTTGGAGTGGCACTTTTCAGCAATTTAGGAAATCCAATGCATGTATTTCTGATTAACAGTAAGGCTGATTGTCTCTTTTCTAATATTAATAGAAAGCTGAACAACAATGAACTGGAGATCATTCCAGATCTGGGGCCAGTCTCTGCAAATATAACTCTTCTGTCTTTGTAAGTAGATCTTAGTCTTGTCCGTACTTAGTGAAACTAACTCTACAGGGTTCATGGAAATATGTGCATTACAGAGATTAAAGTGAAATAATTGGAAATAGAGCAGCTTGTGGTTAGGAAGTCGATTATGTCATTATTTAGCAGGTTGTTTAAAATCGGTATAATTGAGCTTAATCCTTCTAGTTTTTATGCTTCCCTCAGATGCAAAGACTGAATTAGAATTAATTTATGTTGTGGTAGGGCCCAGAAGCCTCAGCCCTGTTCTGCAAGGCATTGTACAAACATTAGTAAATGTTATACAAACTTGTACAATGCAGACATTAAAACAAGAGTTATACTTTATCATTATGCATCTTGGCTGAAATCCCACTTGTGTTAAATCATGGTAGAAGTCTATTAATTTCAGTGGGCAACAGGGGGAAATCCCCTCAAGACACATCTTCAGGACAAGTATCTAGGTTAGAGGATGTGTTGCCAGTATCTTTAAAATGTCTTTTTAAGCCTGTTTTAATGTGTGGCATAATTTTTTCATGGATGCAGTTAATACATATAATTGCTACACACAATTATGTTTCTTTGTCTTGTTTGGAAGAATTTAGTAGGTCGCATCTGTAATATGAGTATAAAGTTGTGAAAGGCATATAAGACCCATGACCAAACCAGCTGATTTTAAAGGAAACTTATTTTCTGAGGATTTCACTGGAAATAAGTTTGATTTTATTTTTTTTTTCCCCCCAGTTATCCAATTTCTCTAAATTGTTGAAGGAACTGCTAACATAAATAGTTACTATCACACAATTAATTGGAAGAAAGAAAAGACACATTTTTCGTGTGTGGGATTTGGGTTTTATCAATGGGAATCAAAGTGTCTAAAGCTAGTAATATATAGTCCTCTGGCCAAATCCTTTCCTTGAATACAAATTGCAAGTTACCTTTTTTGAAGAAGCCTGAAGGGTTAAAACAATGCAGTAAACTTCGGAAAGCTGTTCAGTTAATTAAATTGATCATTATTCAATTGCTTACATCTGGTGATTTATAGGGGTTTGTTTTTACTCTAGGCCCAGGTCAGCTAAGTCAGCTGGTGCAGCCGCTGTGTCTGGACTGCTCTGTTTGAATAAGAACTAAGTGACATTTGATACTGATGTGGTTTCTTACAGATCAGAATCAGAAAAGAATGAAAGAAAAAACAGACGGTGTCTGACAAATAACTGTTGAATTTAAGCATATCTTCTATTTTGCATTAGTGTTGACATTATTTTTACACTAGCATAGTATTCTATAGTTTAAGCATCTACTTGATCTAAAGAATACATTTATTTTTTTTCTTTTTTTTTTCACCACCTAGCTAAGGTTCTTTTGCCAGAGGTTGGAAATAGTAACATAATGAAGTGGTTTATATCCTTCTGCTTTAATTCTGATGAATGCAAAGTTGAGAATTTGTCTTATCATCTCCTCTAGTCCTTCTCATGGAACTTAACTAGTTTAGATGAACCTAAAATCATCCTTCTACAGCTGTGCAAAGATTGTTGTATTCCTTTGAGAGAATAAATTAAAATCAGTCACTGCTGGATTGGTTGTTCCATATCCTTAGGCCACTAGCTTAGTTCATTTACTCAGGTGGTCAAACATAGGAAGACCTTTGTTAGATCTCTGATCTGCACTATATATGCTGAGACTTAAAAGGAAGGGAAAAAAAAAAAAGGTATGTTTAAAAGCTGTTATTATACTACCAGTGCAGTTAAAATAGGTCTGGTTGGGCACTAGCTTGTTCTTATTCTAATTTCCATTACTTCTGTGTAGTGTCAGGAGATTACTGAATATAAGTGTGCTCCAGCTGAGATTTAATACCTATTCTGTGACCACAGCAGAGATTCCTTGATACTAGTATGGGAGAAAAAATTAAGTAATTGAAAGATTTCGTTTTAACTTATGAATGTCAGTGTATAATAGTTAAAATGTGGTTTTTTTTCATTTTTATCAAAACGTATGTACAAATAGAAATAAAATTAGAGATTTGTATTACACTGTTCAAAAAATAAAGCATTGTGTTTCTTCTGCAAAGATTTCTCTTTAAAATATCTTAAAAGTTTGGAGTTAAATCTTATTTTAGTGAAAAGAATATAAATAAAGAGGAATGAACATACACCAGTTGTCTGGCATAAAATTTTGTGTAGTATAGTGATATCATAGACAAAAATTCAACCTAACAATATATTTTTTTAGATGTAAAAATATGTTAATTTACTTTTTCTGTTATTTGGAAGAGTTGAATCAATCTGAGTTAAAATGGTATCTAACTCGTGTGAAGAGAACACACACGGAACAATTAAAATGTAATTTTTAGAACCACTCTTCAAAGAATAACTGTACTTGAAATATCTGTTGACTTTCTTCAGGACTTTAAACTTTTATATGAAAGGAGCTTTTGGAGCCTTTCCAAAACAAGCCACTGTTTTCTTGTTAAGTCTTTGTTCTGACTTTCAAATAATAGCAGAAAAGAGGATACTAGTCTTCTGAAACTTGATTTCATTACATTTCTTGTGAGATGCACATATGTTAGTTCATTATTGTCAGTTGAAAAGCCAGTTGTTTTTTCCAAGGACACTTGAAGCAATGTTGTGGAAGTGGTGACCTCCTTTCTTGCCAAAATATTAATTGTTGAATAAACTCCTTTCTCACAAGAATTTTTTTTCACTTCTTAGTACTTGTCACTCAGTTATGGAGCCTTAGAATTTTACCTGTTCTGCAAGAATTTTCTTGCCCTGCAAAGGAGATTACACTGCTGGTATGTTTACAGTGAATAATACTGAAGGTATCTCCACACAGCTCTGTATGTCTAAATTCTTTGAACAGTATAAACAAGCATAGGTGGATTATCATGTTAGTGTAGTTTCCATTTCTGCAGCTACCTCATTTCTAGGTGTCTCATTGATATTTATCTAGCTTAGATATTTACATGCTGTTGAATTATGCGGGGTAAACGTAACCAGAGCAGTAGATGTTCCCAGTCTCATGGTTGCAGTCTGTCAATAACATGAAACAATGATGCCAACGTTTTGTTTTAATGAATGCCAGGTGAGAGTTGAACACCATGGGAGGGAAAAATATCAGGCAGGCACACCCTGGCAAGGCCTTACATTTGTGTGAAGGAATATACGAGCACACACAGGCGCACTCACATTATATGGCCAGAGATGCATCCAAGATTTTATTAATGTGATAAGTATGTGTCTTGTCACATGGTGTAGGAGAGCTTCTAAGCCACCTGGGAACCTGGAAACTGCTGTGAGCTAAGTAGGTGGTACTTCTGCATGCTCTGGTCAGGGAGGCTTTAGGTTGTGAAGCTATGATGGATTGCCTGACACTGACAGGTACAATACATTTGGGACAGAGCAAAGAGTAGGGTTTGTCTTCCCTACCTTAAGGTCTTGAAAGTCTAACATTATAAAAATAAATTACTAACTAGATCTTCAGGATGAGTGGAGAAGAAAAGAAAAAGCTCTCTCTGAAGAGATTTCGTTTTTCCTAAGATAGTTGAGATGATCTTCCTACTGAGGCCCATCTAGATAGCTATTTTAATCAAACCTTTTAATGTCTGAAGATAGGTTCATTTTGAAACATTTAGCCAATGTACTTGGGCATGCCTGTCTGACAGTGATAATTCTTGAAAAGGTCTGATTGCATCTTTCAGCATGTTTGACCATTTAAGTTGATTATTTGAAATTAAAATTGCAGGGTGTTCTTTTTGCTCAGCCAACCAGCTCTGTTCTCTGTCTTCTGCTAGAGAAGGCAGGAAGAGAACATTTTATCAAGGCAGAAAATGAGAAGTTCAGCTGTTTACCAGGTCACCAGCTCTCCAGTCAGCCAAGTAGTTCTAGCCAGGAGGCCAGGTCCCATGAAGTCCTGGACAATGTAAGCTTTTGTGGGAAAGGAAAACTGGATTTAACAACAGATTACCACAAATATATAATGTACATATGCCACACACAGTAATGTATGTGTATTTATCTGTCCCTAGAAGTAAAATGTTAGATATTTCCTAATTTGCATTCCTTCAGTGCTTGGAAAAACAGTTATATTAATGTAGAATTGCTTTTTATGGTTGTGGTAGAAAATTCTTCAGTTCTGGGAGAATTAGCAAAGTACTTTTTTTGTTGTTGTTGTTTTTTAATAGATCGATCACAGTTGTGTCAGGTAGAGAAATGGGCACTGGTGCCCTCATAGTAGGAGAACAAGCAAAGGTTCTGAACTTGGTTCCCATTCTAAAGGCATTCCTTATCCAAGATGTACCAGTTCCATCCTATTTATCTTGAAAATCTGCTAGAATGTGATACTGATAAATGAGAAGAAAGCTAGTACTGCCATTTAGGTTTGTCATTACTGTAAAGTTTTGTACCTAGGTTGAATCCAGAAATAGACCTAAGCCAATTAATATAAGTATAATAACCTTGTATAGAAGTCTTGTATGGGTTTTAATTACCAACTACCATTTGCACAGGGGTTTCACTTTAAAACTCTTCAGGAAATGTTAACTACTTTTAGCATTCCTGCAGTGCTTGGAAAAAAAATTATATTAATGTAGAATTGCTTTTTATGGTTGTGGTAGAAAATTCTTCAGTTCTGGGAGAATTAGCAAAGTACTTTTTTTGTTGTTGTTGTTTTTTAATAGATCGATCACAGTTGTGTCAGGTAGAGAAATGGGCACTGGTGCCCTCATAGTAGGAGAACAAGCAAAGGTTCTGAACTTGGTTCCCATTCTAAAGGCATTCCTTATCCAAGATGTACCAGTTCCATCCTATTTATCTTGAAAATCTGCTAGAATGTGATACTGATAAATGAGAAGAAAGCTAGTACTGCCATTTAGGTTTGTCATTACTGTAAAGTTTTGTACCTAGGTTGAATCCAGAAATAGACCTAAGCCAATTAATATAAGTATAATAACCTTGTATAGAAGTCTTGTATGGGTTTTAATTACCAACTACCATTTGCACAGGGGTTTCACTTTAAAACTCTTCAGGAAATGTTAACTACTTTTAGTGCGATTATTGCTTTGTAATGAAAAAAGACACTGATTTGCAAATGCTGCAACGTTATTTAATGTTTTGTTTAAAGGTTTACATTTTAAAAAACAAACCCGTGCTAGTTTACTTAGAGAATTTAGAAAAATATGTAACTGGGGACACCTTTCAACATTATCAGTGCTCTGTATCTTGGAGTACTGTGGAAAATGGAATGCAGCAGTGGCATTAGATAGACAGAACAGCTTAGGATATTAAAGTATTCAGCCTCTCCAAGTAAATTTTACTGTTCTTATAAAAACATATATGTGGAACTAGATTTAATACTTAAAAGAAGTGTTTCTTATTACCTACATTCAGGATGTTATACAGTAACTGTTTTGCTGTCTTTAAGGACCTGAAAAGCTGTGCATACCAAAGTCTCTCATGCACATAGTGAAATTCTAACATTACAGAATTAAAGAATTTTTTAGTTGGAAGGGACGTTAAAGATTATTGAGTTCCAACTCCCCTGCATGGGTTGGGACACCTTCCACTAGAACAAGCTGCTCTGAGCCCCATCCAACCTGCCCTTGGAACACCTCCAGGGATGGAGCCCCCACAACATCTCTGGGCAGCCTGTTCCAGTGTCTCACCACCCTTACACTGAAGAATTTACACCTGATCTCTAACCTAAATCTCTCTTCTTTCAGCTTAAAACCATTCCCTCTCATCCTGTCACTGCAAGCCCCTGTGAAAAGACCATCTGAAGCTTTCCTGTAGGCCCCCTTCAGGTACTGGAAGGCCACTACGAGGTCCCCCCAGAGCCTTCTCTTCTTCAGACTGAACAACCCCAACTCTCTCAGCCTGTCCTCATAAGTGAGGTGCCTAAGCCTTCAAATCATTTTCATGGTCCTTCTCTGGCCATGTTCCAACAGGTCCACATCTTTCTTGTGCAGGGGGCACCAGAGCTGGATGCAGTATTCTAGGCAAAGTCTCATTAGGGCAGAGGAGAGGGGCAGAATCACCTCTCTCGATCTGCTGGCCACACTTCTTTTGATACAGCCCAGGATAGAGTTGGCCTTCTGGGCTGCAACTACACATTGGTGGCTCATGTCCAGGTGCAGGACCTTGCACTTGGCCTTGTTGAACCTCATGAGGTTCACCTGGGCCAGGCCCACTTCTCCAGCTTGTCCAGGTCCCTCTGGATGGCATCCTATCCTCTGGCATATCGACTGCACCACGCAGCTTGGTCTCATCAGCAAACTTGCTGAGGGTGCTCTCAGTGCCACCATCAGTATTATTTATGAAGGTATTAAACAACACTGGGCCCAGCACTGAGGGACACCACATTAGACTAGCTTTAAATAGAATTATAGAATTTATTGGGTTGGAAGGGACCTGTAAAGGTCATCTAGTCCAACCTTGCTACAAAAAGCAGGAACATCTCCAACTAGACCAGATTGCTCGAAGCCCCATCAACCTTGAATGTCTCCAGAGGTGGGGCCTTCACTACCTCTCTAGGCAACCTGTTCCAGTGATCCACCACCCTCTAGTAAAGAACTTTTCCTTAATGCCCAACCTAAATCTACCAGTTTCTAGCTTAAAACCATTACCCCCTGTCCTATTGTTACAGTACCTTTCAGGTATTGGAAGGTCACTATAATGTCCCCTCAGAATCTTCTTCAGGCTGAACAACCCCAGCTTCATCAGCTTGTCCTCATAAGAGAAGTGCTCCAACCCTCTAATCATTTTTGTGACCCTCCTCTGGACATGTTCCCACAAGTCCACATCCTTCTTGTATTGGGAGCTCCAGAGCTGGATGCAGTACTCTGGGTGAGACCTTATCAGGGCATAGAAGAGGGGCAGGATCATCTCTCTTGATCTTGATATTTTAAATAGTGATTTTACATTTTACATTTAAAATATTTTATTTAAAAACACTAGTAAATATGGTGCAGGTGACTTAGATGGAAATATCCTTGTAACATCTGTTGTAAAGATAGATCATGTTAGTCTAGAACACAAACAAATATTTGGTCTTACTAAAGCCAGAGTGAAAAATATAGTTTGCGGTGTGGAAGCATGAATGGTTCATAATTCAGTAACATTTCTCAAGTTTTAGATTAATATGCAGTTTGTATTAGCATCCCACTTAATTTCTTTAAGAATATGAAATCTTCTTTTCATAAGAGACATACATACAGAACATGCGACATGGTACAGGTTTTCCTCTGCTACCTTGAGAGGACTCTTCAGCCCCATCTGTCCATCTGTACGGGGAGCCTTTAAGGCAGTTAAAACAAGAAATTGCATGGCTGTTCACTTTTGTGTTCCGAGGTGATGAAAAATACTGTCAATACTCAGGAGGTTTCTTGAAATGTGCCCACTTGTTTTGTTAGATGCTGGACTGAATCCACACTTTCCTATAGGCTCTCTACAGCCTGTGGTGTGTAATATCTTTCTACTGGTATATACTTAGTTTAAATGCATTGGCTTTGAAGACACATCTTATGGATAGTTTAAAAAGTAAAGAACAAAAGGTATTAACAAAAAAGATGGGTCAGGAGATAAAAAAAGGACAAAAAGGACCATAAAGTAGCCAGTCTTAGGTAACTGCATGAAGGTGACAAGTTTTCATAGTATGCAAAATTGTTTCAACTTTAAATGTAGCTTTTTGATCAGCCACTATAAAATTACTTTGATTATTTGGTTATGAAAGCAAACCTAAAAGCTGAAAGTGAATTGCTGTACTGAAAAAGAAAAAGCTCATTCTCTTCAAAGGAAAAGTAAACAGCAAAATTATCTAAGCCATTAACAATGGTTTGCTTAAAAAAACTATTATTTTATCACTGAAAAAAAAAACAACCCAGGGAGTGCCTATAAAGTATTTTTTGGTCCAGATGGTAGTGTGTGGCCTGAATAGGAGGTTCTACTTGTTGCTAATCTAACCAACACAACTGCAGTGGGGGATTTATTGGAGATCTGCAAGTTTTAGTGTATCCTAGGCTTCATAAATAAGTCCTGAAATTTTAAAACTTAAGTTACCAGAAGAGCCCAGGTTTAGCATTCTATGTTTCTATATTATCTCCTTCCTACTGCCTTACTAAATTGCTCATTAATCCTGATTTCAATCATCATTAAAACTTTTTGAGTGGATAGCATGCTTTGCTCCTATCTGAATAAAATCCTGTTGATGAAAGACGTGTTTACAAAGTGGTTGTTTCGTGAGATTGTTAAAGCATTGTGCTATCAGGCAGTGAAGACAGAGCTAACTCTGATGTGATATAAACCTTTAGTAACTGGAGTTTACAATTCTTCAGTGTCAGTATCTTTACTTGCAGGGCTTTCAAGGTGGATGGGATGGTTCATGCTACCTTATTTAAATATGTAAGCTGAGAAAGGATTTTTCTTTGTATCTCTTAAAATTAAGTAAACTATTTAGTGGCTTCTTGTAGATCATTGCTAAACAAGATGCTGAGTTTGTGACTAAGGACTTGTCAATTCATCTGTATCTTAGGCAGCTTTGTGTTTGCCTCCACTCTCCCTACCAGGAAGAATAAAGCAGTCTTACCTTCTTCATTTTGGGGGGGAATAACAGAGCATGTGCTGGTCACTAATTTTCATTGTTGGCCAAAAACCCCCGTACTTTTCCAAAATCTTGTGTTCTAGGTTTGTTTAATCAACATACAGCTTAAATACTGATCTAACTTTATGCATGAGTGTAACTACTGCAGAAAAGCAGTGATTAATCATACTATTTACAGGGGATTTTTTTTCAGTATTATGTGTGATTTCTGCTTAGAATGTAGGAAAGTGTGTTTAAATATGTTCTACAATAATGGGCATCCCAGATCATGCTTCAAATAGTAATCTTGAAAATTCAGTTAATTGAAGAAAACATTCAAAATGGATTATATGTTTGTCTCAGCTGGCAATGTAGAAATAAGTGATAGTTTGCACTGTGTGGCATTATCTTCATAAGGGAAACTCCTGCAAAGAGCCTTCTGTAAAGATAAGGTTTTTTCATAATCCTTGTTTGCAAGATTATTTGGAATAGGGATAGATATGAGAAATCTGCCTCTGTTGTCTCACAGTAGGCTGAGAGTGGAAGCTGTGTATATGATCCAGGAGAAAGCTGTCTCAGTGCACATTTAGAAAGCTACAGTCACAAGAAGGAAGTTTAGATGCAACTTCTGAAAATGAAAGCTTACATTCAGTAGGAGTGGATGCCTTTGCCTTCTGTGCTTGCCAGAGAAAGTGGCATTGTGTGTTTATAAAACTAGCATACTAAACTAAGGTTTGGCTCCCAATATTAAGAAAATGCTGTTCAAATATTTTACATCCTTGTCATCTCTTCAGCTACCACTTTATTATGGGAAGGATTAAGATTTGGATGCTGCCTGGAAGAGTTTGTTTTGAAGAAGGATTGAAAGAAAGGATAGAGGAATGCTAGACTGGGCTTCAGACATAAGGCCACTTGGAGAAAGTCCCAAAAATGAGAGTGGTGGTAAACCATGTATGACTTGGGCTGAAGTTGTGAGCAAAAAGCTAAAGTGAAGAAACTTACTGGAATTAGTTCTTGCAGTCTTTGACATTTGGTGTGGAGACTAAGGGGAAGTAAATGAAAGAATTTGAAAAATAACCTGTCTTAGTCAGACTTGCAGACATGGAAACTAGATTTTTATGGCAGCAATTTAGGCTGAATGATGGGAAAGGGAAGAAGTATGTAGAAACCCAGAGTTTGTTGTAGCAAAAATATAAAGTAGTGAGAGCCATGACAAATGCTTTTGCAGTGAGAATGGAAAAGAATGCAAATTTTCTGAGCTATTTATAGTGTAAAAAAAAAAACACAACAAACTGGCATGGTTTTCTGATCAGCAAAGTTAGAGAAAAAGATAGGTGTCAAAAAAAGATCAGAAAAATAGAGAACACTGTTCCTGTGTGAGGAAATGGAAGAATGGTAGGAAATTTTACCAACAAGGAGATGCAAAGTTGTAGAGCATGTTCTACAGAGAATGAGAAAAGTCAGAATGAAGTTGAGAGGTCAGGCTTCAGTACTGGGGTGTTATCTTAGAGAAGTGGTAGAGCAGTTAAATGTAATGACTCATTGCCTTGAGTGAAATAGAGGTGGATAGAACATTCCTCAACTGATACTAGCAGTTGAGATTAGTAGATCTAGAAGGCTTTGCAGTCTAGAAGTGCCTAGATTTTGGTCTGCACCCCCCAAAAGGGATTGTTGGCTCTGTAACAATAAAGAGTAGGTTTTTTGATCTAAAGAGTCCATACATCAGATTAGAAATATGATTTATAGTATTGGAGGGCATCAGGCTGAGTTTACTTTAGGTTACACTTATAATTATCCAAGATTTTAGTGTTAACTAACAATCACAGAGTGCACCAAATCTACAATGGGTTATTATTCCTGTTGTCAGCTCATGTAGAAATAACTATGTCTGCATTGTCTTTGTTTACCTTCTTAAAAATAATTAAATTTACACATTCACTTGTCTATCATGTGCTAAGTAACTTGTGATAATTTTGGAAGGGGCAGAAAGTGGAATGAGAAAAAAACTCCAGGGTATCAAAAAGAGAGTTTGGAAGGAAAGTTTGATTAATTACGTATTGGGACTATGACTGGAATCAGGAGATAATTGCTATGAAAGTTTCATGTGTTAGGAACTTTACATTTGCCTCTGCTGTTTTTGATGGTGAAAACATTGTTTCATTCTACATATTCCTCTTCTTGTTTTCCCAGTTTGTGTTTGGTTTAGGAGGCAATAAACCTTTGGTCTCAAGTTTTAAACAGAATTTTAGTAGCCTACAGAATTCTGAGTTTTCATTTTCTAGTTTAGGCCTGTATACCACAAAAAGCATAAAAAATAAGAGCAGAGACTTGCTGACATCTGGCTTGAAAAAGCAATGACAGGCATGGATCATGGAATGAAGGAGACCTTCAAAAGAAAGAACAACTTCTGGCTGCGAGAAATGTGAGAAGCCTGTGTGTGAAGGAGACATCAGACTTGTAGACCTACCAGTTAGACTGGTAGTGAGCCAGAATCCTCATTCTGTTTCTGGCATGTTCATCTTGGAGAATAACAGTTTAACTTGAAATATCTACCAGTTGCAAAGATTCATAAAAAATTAGATTCTTAGTTCAGTGCAGTTGAGTATCATATGGTGAGAAGAACGCATAATCCCATTCATATCAGGGGATTTTTGTAAGAGTAGTGTTCAGTTTGAAACCGTAATAGAAATATTTGAAGTGATAGTTGTTTGGTACAACCGAGCTAATTTTAGTAGTCAAATGAGTAGAATTTGAAGGGAATCCTGTCTCTTCTTGTAGGAGTTGCTGAGATCATTTCTTCTGGTATATTCTCCTTTACAGTTGTTCAGTCTTATCCTAAAAGCCACAAAAGATGAGTCTTCTGTCACTTTCTCAGGAAGTTTATTACAGTATTGATCTTTCATCTTTACTATGATTTTTTTTTTTCTTTTTGTTTAATTTTTCTTCTGCTCAGTGACTTGACATGATTGTTTCTTACAAGAGCTCCAGAAGTCCAAAGGAGTTTGGGAGGGCAAGAAACAATATCCCAGTTTGATGATGTCAGTGGGTGAGTAGAGGGAAGAACAGGTAAAACAAGCACAAAGATTTGAGGAAAGGTGAAAAAGGAGGCTGTGAGTGGTAGTGGTGCACAATGGAGACCACCTGGTATGTGCTTGAATGTGGACAGTCATATGTGTGCTCTGATGTGCTGCCTCCGAGCCAGCTCTAATCTGGAAGCCATGTCAATACAAGACAAACTGATCATCTGTGAACTCCATTGTCTTGCCTTCAAACACTGCTCAGAAAGACATATCTAGCCCTAGCAGAGTGCTTTTTCTTCTCTATGTATTTTCTTAGTCTCTAGCAAGAGACTCTTATGATGATTTCATTTGCCTGCTTGTGAGGCAATTTCAGTATATCCTGCCACTCAGGGCTTAGTTGAGGGACATGAGGTGCCATCATAACCCAGAATCACACAGGTGTTAAAACAGTAATTTTATATCTAACAGCTTTGGAGAACAGGCTGCATAGACACATCTCAAAAATTTTCTTTCCAGACAACTTGTTCTGTAACAGCTTGCTCTGCCTCTAGGCTCCTACACGTTCCTTGTCAGGATCATGATGTAAAGAGGTTCTCAAAGAACAGAAGATCAAGATCTATGTGAAAGAAAGGGTTTTGGTGCAGTAGGAAGTGCAAGAGTACGTCTTTGTGCAGAGATTTCGAATAGAAACAAAAGCTAGGACTTCAGGTTATAATGCGTTTAGGAGGTGGTGCTTGTTACAGGATCAGAGTAGTGAGCTTCCATAGATATTTTTCTTACTTAAAAACATTACATACTGACAATCTTTATCAAGACATACTTAGTCACGCTATCTCAGCTCTTCTAACATTCTTTTTGTTTTGTTGTTTGGGTTTTTTTTCAGCACATAAGTAGTATTAGGTCTAAAGGGTGTTAACTAGATCCTTAACAAAATGGATACTAAAGTTGCTGTCCTGCTTTGTATTTCCGGTGAGGCAAGGAAAGTACAAGTTGATTTGTCAGGTATGTTGTAGCTGTTGGTTATATAGAGTGAATCTTGAGATCATGATTGATAGGGCTGTTCTAGATGTTTGGCCTAGTGGTGTGGGTAAAGTCATGAATGCTAAGACAGAAAGCTAAGATTTCTCATACCCTTAATGAAAAACTGATATTCTGTCTTAAGCTGGTATTCACACAGGCTTATGTAAAAATAATTAGTCTGTATGCACTCTTGGGTTGTTGGGGTTTTTTTGCTGCAAGTCAGGGTGTAGTCACTCAAATTGCCAAAAGCATGTTCAAATTTATGCAGGTATTTTTGGTGTTTTTATCTGTGTTCCCTAGTGCTCCTGCTACTTTCACTGTAATGGGAGAAGTTCCAAGGAAGCTGTAGCTTGTTGGTGTTCCTTGCACATGAAGAAGTGGCGATCAGGTTGCTGCAGGTCTGCTTCTGTGAGAACTTGATGTGCTAGTTCTCTTGTTGCAGGGGATCTCAGTTGCTCTGATCTTCCCTTGAGGGTCTAGTCAATGAAACCAATGCGGTGTGTGCAGCTTCTTTTGTCTGAGCACAGTAATAACAGCACTTAACTGGAAAGTTGTTGTGGATTTTTTTTCACAGTGAACAAACTTTTATGCTAGTCATTGTGCTGACACAGGATACTGTTTGGTTCTGCATTGATAATTAGATAGGCTTGCATTTTTAAACACATCCTTCTTGAATAATTTTGATGATAATTCAGCAGTTATAAGAAAGCAAATACATTGTTTTAATTTTATTTCCTTAAGTGATGATTGTGAAGAAAAATCAAATTAGAATTGAACTTGCTCGTTTTAACGAAATTTAGATCTTGAAGTAGGACTGTTTTTGGTATATTCAGTGCTTGATAATCTCCTAGGTGTGAATTATGGCACTTAATTTTTTTTTTTTAAGGGAAAACTGGACTACAAGGTTGGGGCAATAAGAAGTGAACTATTCAGATGTTTTGTATTTTAGTAACTTCTACAAGTATGAGTAAGCAGGAAGGGGCTGGTTTGATTTGCATTGTGAGATGGACTAGAGCTTTGATGTGTAGCTCTGTTTCAGTGAACAAAAGAAGGTACTTTCTCCTCACAATATGACCTTGCCGTCACCAAAAAAGAAAAATGCTCCTTGAAACAAATAAGCTGAGGTTTTTTGTTTATTTATTTTTGTTGTAACCTGGTCTGTGTCAGGTAATTTGCCAGTTAGTTCAAGTGCTAATCTGAAAGCTGTATAAGAGTTTTATTCGGTTCCATTAGGTCCAACTAAACTTTGTAATACAGGGGCTATTATCCTGCCAGTTGTGAGGAATTTCTGTTTTATGGAGCAATGCTGACACAAAGACAGCACTGTGCAAGCCGTCTCTATAACTGCACACTTTCACACTGCAATTTAAGAGGCGTGCAGTTCAGGAAATTGCTGGCTTCTGCTAGAGCACACTTTTACTGCAAGGAAAATTTTATTCGTCACTCAAGTAATTGGCAGTTTTAATACCTTGTTAGTAATTACCTTATAAACAAACTAATGCATAAAGGTAAGGCTCTATGACCTGTTATCTAACTCACATTCTTATTTGGCCAGTGGGACTGACATATGGTGGTGGTGTTTGTTGTTGCTTTTTATTAAAGTAATTTGTTTCCATTTATTATAAATACTTTTGACTAAGAGTGAAAAAAATGTGGGGTACCTCTACCAGACAGCCTGAGGAATGAAACCTGATACAAGTGCAGAGTTGGAGGGACTGCAAGATCACTTACTCGTTCCCACATGTGGTCAGAAGGCCCATTAATCTAACTTTGGTTCAGTTTTTGAGTCAGGACTTTCTTGTCTTGAGCAGTAATCCCCCTGCACTCCTTGAATATGTGAGGGCTGCCCATGCTGTTCTAAATGTGTGGCTTAATATTTGATCCAGAGCAAGTATTTCCAATAAAGGCAAACACCTTCCAGAATTAACATTCTTGTTGATAGTTTACTGAAGTTGCCTTCGCCTCCAATCTCTAGGAGTTGGGGAGAGCTAAATTTTGATAATTCGTCATAAGAAAATAAATACAGAATGTACCACACCCACAACTGACTTGAACTTCCCAAAGTAATACGGATCATTTTGGGTTGCATTCGCTTAATTAGTTGTCATCTGTTTTCCCCTATGTACCATTAGCCCTAGACGAATAAGCCTATTAATGTTGTTGATGTGCATCCCAGCCAACTGGGATGAAAAAATTTGTAAGTTGATCAGTAGCAACATGGAATGTGATAGTTGGAAAAGTACATTTCTTTGGAAGTGAAAGAAGAGGTGTTTCTTATAGTGTACTAGAATACCCATGTCTTTAAACAATGGCAGAATTTTAGTTGTGGAACTGGGTGTGATGCTTAGCTGAAGTTTGACCATACATGTAATGTAGAACTTCTGTAATAAGCACAGATTATTTTCCAAACTCACTAGGAAAATCTATAGATTAAATACTAGGACTAATTGCAAATTTCTATAACATCTTCCTGAGAGAGCACTCTCATCCATCTTTTCTTATCTACCTCTTTTTTTTATGGAAATACAGTCAGATTTTCATGATACAGAGTTTTCAAAAAAACAAAACACCATGTCTAGCTACTATGGTCTTAATATGGTTAAGATGGAAAACTACTGGAGTCTTGTTTCATTACAATACTATGACATACTATTCAGTGCAAATACTAGATGGTTTTGCCAGTCAGAAATAGATAACAGTTTTATATATTTTCTTTAAAAACTTGAATTGCAGTAATTGAATTATAATGCAGTCTTCTTCGTGTTGTTTGCTGAGAATATGTTTTAAGAAATGTTCATGAACACATCTATGTATAGCATTCCAATCTGGGATTTGAGATGGCTAGAAATTAATGTTTTTCTAGAGATCATAGTTTTTTTGTTTTCTTTAACTAGAAATTATTTTCAAGTAGGGGAATTAAGAACTAACCTTCCTCCGTCATGTGTATTTAACAAGTGTTTACTCTGGAAATTGCAGTCTTTTGACTACTGTCCATAAATTTCAGGACCAATAACAAGATTGCCAATATCTTGTCCGAACATCTGAAGTCATATCAGAGTCTAGAAACTTTGGACTTGAGCAACAACAACCTATCAGAGCTAAAAATATCATCATTTCCATTGTTGCAGCTCAAGTATCTGTAAGTAAAACTTAGTATTGCTTTTTTAAAATTTCAGGTTACTTTCAAAAAACTTGCTGGAAAACTTAAGATTGACAGCTGTTTTTTGTGGTTCTTCATCTTTCCACTGGGCATGCATTAAATGTTTATTTTTTCTTTCACCTCTTGACTTTAACATAAGCTGCTGATTTGAAGACATCAGTTGTTGCAGTGAGAGGTTTTAGTTCATAAAAGGTGAAGGTCATTATCTTGAGATGAAAAAATGGATATGTCTCTTGAGAGGAATAATTAAATAACAAAGTGAGCTTAAGATCCCCATGGTTGGGCTGCATGGTTGAATTACATGGAGTTTGGTGGGCTTTTTTGAATCTGCCTTAATCCTTATTCAATATTACTGCGATGCCAGAGCTATACTGAGTGAGGATAAAGTTGTGGCGTTGCAATGTGCTATGGTTTGCCAATAATACACACCTGCAGAGTAGAGCAAAGTGTTGGTGGTGAAATACTATTTGACCATAGACTGAGCTGTCAAGAGCTCTAATTAATGTAATAAATTAAATTCCATTTATCAAGGAGTAGGCAGTAAGAGAGCTTTGAGTTTCACTACTTGGTATTAATAATATATTAAATAATGGTAAATTTAACCTTCTGGACATTGTTTCAACAGGTACATTAACAGTAACCAAATAACCTCGATGGAGCCTGGTACCTTTGACAATTTGTCTGCAACACTTCAAGTATTGAAACTGAACAGGAACAAAGTTTCAGCAATCCCTCAAAAGATGTTTAAACTCTCCCATCTGCAGCACCTGTAAGTGCAACATACAATTGACTAATTGTTTTCAGATTTTCCAAAGCACTGGCAGAGCTTGAACTTTAGCCTTTAATTTAACCAGAGGCAGAGTGAGACAGACATAGAAAACATATTACTACAACCCTTACTAACTGCAGCTTTGTACTGAACAAAACTAGTCTTATATATTGGTGCAATGTGAATGGTCTTTATGTTTAAAATCATACTTGCCTATTAAAAGAAAAGAAAGAAAAAGCTAGAGAAGGGGTGACAGCAGTGTTCCTGTAAGAAATAATTGGAAAAATACTGAGTGAAGTAAACTTCTGTAGTTCACTACAGCAGGCTCTCATTTATTTTGTGTTTTCATGGTGAAATTAAGGGAATCAGTTTGCTTTCAGAAGGTATGCTAATAAGCAATGCGCTTGACTGAATAGACTTCCATAGCTTCACTGACACAATGCTGTCTGTAAATGTTTTACCTAATACATAAAAAAGTTTTTTACTATGGAAGAGAAGGGGGAAATATTTTTTTCCTTTTGAATATATTTATTTATTTATTGAAAACTTAAGAGTGCAGAAAGTTGTTAAGAGGATGGGCTAGGACTGCACTTCAAATCCTGAACAATTTTTTTTCCCATATTAGATAGTCAAGAGCTAAAAATTATTAATTTTCTTAGGTTAACCTTAAAAGTGAAAGGTTGTAAAAATATTGAGATCTTAAGGTGCTTGACACATCTGGGAACAATGACTGTGTCTTTTCTGTACACAAATGCCAAAAGAGTTTGACTCAAGCCTCAGGAGAAGAGTACGAGAACAGTCCTGCAAAGGTCAGGGTTTGTTAATGATTTTAGCAGACTTTCTGATCTTTAGATTCAACTGAGATATTTGAGTTGGTGATACTCTTCCCTAAAAAAATTTTCATTCACAATTTAATTGATAGGCTGACCTAGTTATGTTAGGTAGCTAATCTGCAATGAAGGCCAAAAATTTGTGTTATCGCCTGAAATAAGTATTTGGAGAAGGAACAGGAAAGAACTGAAGTCTGTTTTTACTGAGTGCTCTGCATGCTTACACACCATTAAATAGCGAAGGAGTAGGATTGTCTGGTTGAATATCTGTTTTCAGGTAGGATTCATATCAGGCTGCCAGAGAGGAAAGCTGAATTCTTATTAGACTGAGACTCTCAAAAGGCATTGGGGTATAAGTGGAGAGAGAATTACTTCCACCATTGGTTCCCATGGGGGAGTAAGTTTTGAAAGGAGAAGATTCTACTTGGTTTGGTAGGATGCAGGTTGATAAGGTCTAAGATCTTCATTTGCCCTAAAGGAGCAGATGGTCACTTATTGTTGTTTGATTTTTCAAGAAAGGAGCAGATGGTCACTTATTGTTGTTTGAGGGCCTTTTTTCAGTGTTGTATAACCTTGTCTCATTATACTGTGTATCAGTTGCTAATAAATAAACTGTTAATTTAATAGATTGTGACTAGTGTAGAATTCACTGTTATAAAAGCAGTTAACATCATTGTTCTTTGTGTCTGTGTGAGGCTTGAATTCCCTTTCCATATAGCTCAGAAAGTTGCAAAGCTGCTTTATTTTAGTGCAGGGTTTGGAGTTAAAAAGGACCAAAGTCAAGAAAGTGTTGTGGAGAGCAAGAAAACAGAAAATACTGAGTATTACTGTCACTGCAGCTTGCCCTCCAGCTAGTCATGCCTTATAACTCCTTTCCAGAATACAGATGGGTCCCAGCTTTGGAGCTACAAGGGGTGTGTGTAGTGGCAGAAGAGTGAGTGCCAAGACTACTTGAAGGAGAGGGAAGCAAATATTTGTAGCTAGTTGTGGAGAATGAGGGAGGAATGTGTAATGAATGCTTGACTCCAGATGAAGAAAGATGGATCACCTAGGATATTTAAATTTGCCTAGTTACGACAAGTAAAACTTTTTACTTTCTCCATCTGACTAATTATTGCTTGCAATTACAAGCTAACCTTAACAGCTCTACTGCTGGTTAAACACCAAGAACTTGCTTTCACTTTTGAATTTGCCAACCAGATTAACCATGACATTCTATGTCTACAAGGGTTTTTGAAATCTGAATATCAAGTGAATAACATTTGTCCTCAGTATAAAAAAAGGCAGAACAGAAATATTAGTATGGTTCAATATAATGTATGACAGTAAAATGTTTGATTATCATTACATCTTGTCTCTGTTGTTTTATTTGCAAGAAAAGCATTTAATTAAGGTTTCTTTCCAGAGAGGGAAGAAAAGTTGTTGACATGCAGGTAAACTTACTCTGCTGTGACTGTAAATTTTATTGGTGCAGGGAGCTGAATCGCAACAAAATAAAAAAAATAGATGGGCTTACTTTCCAAGGACTCCCAGCTTTGAAATCACTAAAACTGCAGAGAAACGGGGTTACTAGGCTCATGGATGGTGCTTTCTGGGGGCTGACCAACATGGAAGTCTTGTAAGTATGAATTTTTTTCTGATAGATTCTGCTGATAACATGTTAAGTAGAATTGCACAAAATCAATAGAACTGCTTCATAAGATTTAAAAATGTTTTTAATTCAAATTGTTCTAGTGTGGTGTGAAAAGCAGTAAGCAGTCATTGGTGAATGCGTAGGATAGCATGTTCTGAACGCACACATACAACTCTAAATGTAAATGGAGGCTCCAGCTGTCTAGCCAGTGTTGTGAAGTCAGATGTGGACCCATGGCAAAGCACGCAGGCCACTGAGTTTCTGAACCTTATGGTTTTTATCTGTTTGTATGTATTTGTGTGTGTTTGTAGGCAGCTGGACCATAACAACTTAACAGAGGTAACCAAAGGCTGGCTTTATGGCTTGCTGATGCTGCAGCAACTCCATCTCAGCCAAAATGCCATCAGCCGAATCAGTCCTGATGCCTGGGAATTTTGCCAAAAACTCAGTGAGCTGTGAGTAGCTTTTATTCTATTCCACTTTTGAAAGCAGGGTACATGCCAAAGCACGAGCTTCTTACCACTGATCTGTGAATTTTTCATAACAAAGTTACCAAGGTGACAACAACTTTTTTGTATGTGGGAGAGTTATATTTCATTGAAAGAACTTGAAGGCAACCGTGACTGCTTCATCTCACTGTGGCAGTTGTACCAAAGCTGTAACACAGTCATTTTCAAATGAAAGAAATAAATTCTGCAGCAATTTGTAAATTGTCAGAAGTGGTAAACAAAGTGTGTGGTCATAATGGTGTAACAAGTTTTGTGATAATTGTAAGGGAAAAAACTCCCCCTCTGAAAATTCACCTGGGTTGAACTGAGTAATAAGCACTGCAGCATAAACATTAAAATATATTTTTTCCTTGAATTTACAGAGATTTGACGTTCAATCACTTAGCAAGATTAGATGATTCAAGCTTTGTTGGTTTAAGTGTGCTGGTTGGACTGTATATTGGAAACAACAAAGTAAATTACATTGCCGATTGTGCCTTCCGAGGACTTTCCAGTCTACAGACTTTGTAAGTTGACAGGTTTGGTTTTTAAGGTCAAAAACCTTAAGAAAAACGCTGTGTTTACAGGGGTTTTTTTTCTTATGAAGTATACAAGAACCTTTTGTTAACTTCCCCAGATCAGCATGTTTTTCTTACAGTAGGATTATTATTTTTTTTCAGAATAGCTAGGGGAGGGGGGACTTCCCGTTTCATTAAGGATTTGCACAGTGGATTGTGCACATTATGGTAAGAGCTTCCAGTAGCATTATTATGGAAAAAGCATGTCTCTCTGCGAAGACAGCAAGCACCACTGCTATCCACAGCTTTAGGGATCTGGATCATAGTTGAGTCTTAACTGAATCAACACTTGGCTTCCTTTTAGAAATAAAAAGACAAAACTCAAAACTGTGTATTTCTGTGGATGCAGATGCTTGTCATGACTGGACAATTGCGTTGAGCATTTGAGCATTTTTGGAAATAGCATTTCTTAAAGGAAGGAGAAGAAAGAAGTAAACTAATCTAAGTAAAGTCAGTTTCATTGAAATCTTCTAATTGCATACCATTGACCATCTATTAGACAGATGAATGAAATGGTTGTCTTTCCTTCTGGGTTTTGAAAAGGGTGCATACACTTTATTTTTAGGAGTTTGCTTACATATTCACACTTTGGGCATCTAGCAAAGATGCAATTCAGAGGGGTATCTGTTGTGTTTTTCAAGTATACAGAGAGATACGGATCATAAAGAGAGGAAGCTGGAGACTTGAGAGGTGTCTAGGCATTAAGTGTTAGGCTTTTCCTCCTGTATACTTTTTTTTCTTCTCTAGCCCTACACTGTTGAGTCTTTGCTGACATAGTGTTCTTTTCACAAATCTAAATCTTTATGCTTCCCAGAGAATTAAGCTAGTGTTATGGATGTTGTAGGATGGAAAGAAAGATTCACCTTAATAAATCTCTGTGTTCATTAACTTACAAAGGCATGAATGTATTTTGTTTCAAAGGGGCAACGGCTGATCCCTTCTTTTCTTATGGCGTTCCTTCTTTGTAGTCCTGTATCTGAATACTCCTGAAGGAGAATGAGGGGTTTTTTTCTAATGATTCTTAAAATTGTTGGGGTTTATGTCTTTTGAATTATCATTGGAAAAAGTACTAGTAATCTGTGTCTCTCAGCAAAAAATTGAAATTAAATAGCTAATCAGGAAAAGCTACACTTAAAAAAACAAACAAAACCCAACATTCCAGGAGGCTTTTTTAGGAATTGTTTAAAAATACTACATATTCTTTAAGAAGTATGTACCGTGTTCTTTTAATAACTCTTGTGATTTGATTTCCCCTCCTTGAAACAGGGATCTGAAAAACAATGAGATATCATGGACTATTGAAGATATGAATGGTGCCTTCTCTGGCCTAGATAAACTTAGGAAGCTGTGAGTATTGCTACAATATTTGTGTATCATCGTTCCTTAAAAAAATTGGCTCATGTGATGGGTGTTTCAAGGGACAAGCCAACATTTAATGATACAATTTTTTTTTTTACCATTTTGTTCTCTATAAAATGTTCCTTTTCTAAAAAAAAAATAACTCATGGTTTCCAAGTCAAACTAATCTAAAATATTTTAAATATTGCTACTGTTTATGGAATAATTTCTCGAAGAATGAGAGTTTCACATAATAGAAAGTAGTAAGTGCATTATATGATAGTGGCATAAAAGTAACACAGCATCCAATAGAATTGGCTTCATTGCATCCAAATTTTCAAATGTAAATCTATGAAATAAAAAGTGGCTTATGTGTATACATGTAGAAAAATACGTATCACTGACTTTTATACATTAAATATCTTCTAAAATAACTGTAAAACCTGGTTGTTCACTCAAGGGGAATAAGTTAGTATATTTTAGAGGTAAGACATTTTACTACATTGGAGAAGACTAAATGGCTAATATTAGTCACAATTTAGAAATAAGTGCCAAAAATATTCGGCTCAAGAAAATGCTTCCATTTTATTGCATCTTTTTTTTGCATTGTGTACTTGTATTTTTCAGGATACTCCAAGGCAACAGGATTAGATCCATTACAAAGAAAGCATTTTCTGGTTTGGATGCACTTGAACACCTGTAAGTAGTAGGCATTCACATTTAATCCAACATTGGAAAAAAAAAAATTGATAATAATTAAAATAAAAGTAGGACTAACAAACTTTACTTAGGACTCTGAACAAAATACACTTACCCTGGTTGCTACTGTGGTCTTGAGAAAGTTACTTTATTTTGGAGTTATTCTGAAAATGAATTTTGGCATTACTGCAGAAAGTGTTGTGTATTAGGCATGCTGTACAACTCCTTAATCCTGTCTCTTTAGTTTTTGAAATAGAGGGGGTCCTTGTATATCACTAAGGTAGCAAACTATTCCTTGATACTTAAAAACATTCAGTTCAATAAATTACTCTTTCTTCCTCTAATACTATTTTTCTTTTTATTTTTTTTTCCTAGAGATCTAAGTAACAATGCAATTATGTCAGTTCAAGGAAATGCATTTTCACAAATGAAGAAACTCAAAGAATTGTAAGTTTCTATCTAAAGGCATCACCTGTATTAAATATATATCTCCACATAAATGTATAAATAAAAGCCTTATGAGATGCTGCTTTATACGGTGATAAACTCCCACTGTAATCTCTCTGAAATAATGTAAAAAAGGCTATGACAGTGTTCTGTTTTGGTTTTACTTTTTATGTGATGACTGTATTTAAGAGAGATAGTGTGGGATACCAGGCATTCATTTTCTGCTGCATGTGGTGTCTAGAATCCTTGTTTTAAATTGGCTGATCTCTAATAGGTATTAGATAAGGGAGACTTTGATGTAAAGTGCTATAAGATCAGCAGTGCTATCACTGAGCTAAAGCTTACTGGACCAGTGAAATGCAATGCTGTATTTCTTTTGTAAAGAGCTGGTTGTCAGTGCTTGTAATTGGGTCCTTCTATCCTGTAGTAGCAAAGGGACAGATCTTCAGAGAAGTCATGAAGCGGTCACTGGGAAGCATGTGTTCTTCTAGTGAGTTTTCGGGGTTTTTTGTCCTCTTATCCCCTTTTTCTGGTGATCAACGTAGAAAAACGCTGTCACTGTTCCCTGTGTTTTGAGCACAGCTAATTCTTCCTCTTGAATATATCTTATGTCTCTTCTGTTCACATCAGCCTTTTCTAGTCAGATCTGCTGTTCTGAACTGCTCTGTGGATAATCTCATCTAACTAAAGAATAACAAAACGATGCTGCTCTCATGATGAGTAGAGACTGCCTAAAGCTTGTCTGGAGCTTTTAATTGGTGTTCTCCAGATTGCTATCAAATATCACCCTAGCACCTGGTTCAGTACTTCATCTTATGGTGTTACTTCGAGTGCCACAGAGAAAATAACAAGGAGTCTTAGGTACATACTTCATAGAGTCATGGAACAACTCAGGTTGGAAGGGACCTCCAAAGGTCATCTGGTCCAACTGTTGGTGGAAAAGGGAGATTATCTAGCACGCTGTCCAGTTGTATCTTGAAAACCTCCAGTGCTGGGACTCTGCCATGTCCCTGGGGGAGGTTGTTCCAGTATGTGAGTTTTCACACTGTCGAATCTTTCTTATCTAGACAATACTTGGCTCATTTGAAGTTCAGTTTGATGTTACCCATATCTTGGCATAGCTTCAGCTGTTCTAGAAAGCAGTCACCATGCTCTTACCCATAGCCAGGTGTTTTCAGCCTTTCTTCTTCCGTGAGTTGGGTCTGGTTGTAGCACTTTGATCAGTTTGCTGAGCTCAATGAGCCAGTTGTAGGACAATTGCTATATTTGGCACAAGAGAAGTGGTGGGAGCACAGTGCTGACAATTAGGGAATGATACAGATGATTTGAAGAGTGATTAAATGTGATGGAATGACAGGCTAACACTGCTTCAGGAGGTGTAAGATTGTACAAGATACCAAACTATGAACACTTGAACTATTCGAGATTTGTTGGTGATTTTTTTTTTTTTGTGTGCTTTTCTTGAAACACTTGGTAGACATCTATTATGGCTGAGGAAGATGTAGACAGATGGTAGGAAGTACTTTCCCAGAAGTAACATTTTTGAGTTTAAATTCCCATCTAGTAATCTTATTCTGAGGCCCCTAGAGAGTAAATCTTAAAATAATATGACAGATATCTACTATATCAGGCTAGCAAAAAATGCTGTGCTTTCTCTGTGGCCTAAGAATAACAAGAATGCCCCTAGAACTTCAGTGGAGGAAGACCTGTTTCATCTCCATGTGAACTGATGAGCTGGCACCCCTAGGTTTTATCCATGCAGTGTTAGTGTGAAAAAAAGAACACAGGGATGCTCTTCTTTCCAGAACAAAAATCAAGAATTGGTATTTCTTCGTTTATCTTTAAAGCTGTTCCTCTCACTGGATCTGTACATTATTTTTGCTTTTTCTCCAAGAACAGGTAAGATTGAAAGAGAGGAGGTTTATTGCTGATTGTGTTTTTTAATACGTTTTCTTAAGGGTGATTCTGAGTTTTCAGCCAAAACTGACAACTATTCCTACTTCCAACTCCTGATTCTAGATGTTTCACACAATATCTCTTTGCCTTGTTATTTTTTCCCTCTGTGAATGTACTATTCTCTTAGGTTGGGCTAACTGCGCTAGGTCTGCACTTGTTAATTCAATACTTGACTACTCTTCATCTTCCCACTCCCTTTTATAAGTATCTTCCCTAAGATAAATTGTGACTGAAATGGAAATGAGGGAGTGAAATTGCCTCAGAATTTTTTCTATATTAGCTTCCAGAGTTCTCTTCTGGATTGTTCTCTTACATGTCCATTCTGCGTGTCCTACTGCCAACTGTAGTTTTGTACTGAAGACACTACAAACATGCTGGGCTGTCTGGACTTCTATTTGCAGCAGAAGCTCGAGGTTCAGGACAACATGTCTGATTTGCGGAATGTAGGAGTCACGCCAATGGTGTCACCAGATAGGAGCTAAATAACATTGTTGTCTTTCTCTTGTGTTATACCTATTTGGCCTAAAAATTCCGTTTTGTTACTGACACGCTCATATAAATCTGTATTGCAAACAGAAAAAACAAGCAAACAGGCTTTGAATGTAATTGCTTTTTCTTAGGCACTTAAACACATCCAGTCTCTTGTGTGATTGCCAGTTAAAATGGCTACCACAGTGGATGTCAGAGAACAACTTTCAAAGCTTTGTAAATGCCAGTTGTGCCCATCCTCAGCTGCTAAAAGGGAGAAGTATTTTTGCTGTCAGCCTGGATGGGTTTGTCTGTGGTGAGTATAGCTTCTGTTCTTCATTCCATAGAACAAATTTTGCTGAATGCATTGCTTTTTGTTGTGGTTTCTTTGCTATGTTTTTACTTCTCTAATAAAAAGGAGAGCATTAATATTTGTTAACATTTCCCTCTCTGTTCCCATACTATGATGTAGATGCTCAAAGCTTGTGGCTTTGTACAACATGAGGAGTGACTGTTTTCTGACTTTTATTTCATTAACAGTTTGCTTCCATAGTACATAGCATAGCATGCAAGGGAAAGCTCAGTAGTTTGTTGTGGTAAATGTATATGCCTCTATATTTAAAAGATGGATATTGTTTAAAGAACATTTAAAATGAGACGTGTCTTGGCAAACTTCAGATGCAATTTTTGGTTTCAATTATTTGTAAATTATTTTCATACTTCATCAGTCTTGAGGTTATTCCAGAGGTGAGAATATGTGAAGGTAAAATAGCCATACTGGCCTCAGCTCTGGCCTTTTTTGTGTGTGTTGTCTACTTTAAAAATTATTTGTACCGTATAAGTCGTTGTCTGTATGTAAACTGTATTTTAAAGCATCTGATTACCATACTTACACTGCTGATATTTTATATTTCAGTACTTCCGATAGTAAATGCTAGTAAAATATTAAAACTTGAGAACTTGAGGTGATAGCGTCTGCCTTAAAAACGAAATTTCTCTGTGTGTGTTTAGTAGTATTCATTATCATCTATATATTATGTTCTCTATTTAAAGGAAAGCAAAGCTAAGCTTTCAGAGTAAAGATGTGTGTTTGAGTACTCTTGGTGTATTTAGAACTTAGGAAATGTCAGGAAATTAAAAGCTAACTCAGTTTCCTGTATTTATGTTGTATACATTTTATTTTTCTTAATGAAGAAAATTCAAACTTTATATTCTTTAGAGATAAAACAGTAACCATATTTGTCTTAATAACTTTCCTCTCATAGCAAGTAAGACTGCTTAATTTTTACTGTTGCCTCTTATACCCTGTTTTTCAATGGAAAAGCAGGCACAGAATATAAAACAGTGCACAAAAATGTTGCTTTCTCTCTTCCTTTTAGCTGTCAAATATTTAGTATGTTACTGTTAAGTAATGAATGGATGGGGCATAATCTAGGTGCTGCTGAAAAGGAGAAGTTGACTCAGTGCAGGAAATTACAGATTGCTTAATAGCTAATGGAGTATATATGAAGTAGACATCTATATTTATGAGAAACTCATTCTGGCAAAAAATTAAATTGGGGGATTTAAATAAATACATCTTGTATCTTGAACCATGGGGCACCGGGATTTTTCTTTTAGCTGCTGAATGCCATTTTTAATGAATTAATTCCAAACCTGTAAGATATATTAGCAAAAAGGGATGGACTAAGAGTCAGTTGCTAGATTTATTACAGAAAGTAATTGTCATGCACAAGTAGCTAGAAAGTTACTGAAATCAATGAGTGTTTCATTTTTTATTAAATCTTATAAGTGTGCCATCATCACTATATGTTTGGGTGCACACCTTGCCTTGCCTTGCAAGTTTACAATGGCCACTTTTGCTTGTGTAGAGTTTTCAGCAGAAGAGTGTTAAATCATCTGAAATTGAAATAAAAAATCGAATGTGTATGATTTATATGAGTGTACAAATCCTTCAAATCATGCCAAAATACATATTTTAAAGCATCTGGGAGATAGAAGGGAGTAATCCTAAATTTGTTAGAGGAAAACCTGTGTTAGGCAAGGGTTCAATATCTGTGAAACTAAAAAAGCCTGAAAATCTGTGTAAATTTTGCTTCTGAAGATCATGTCTTCTAAGCTGAAACAAATGGTGAGACATTTCTGTACTAAAGACAACTGTGGAAGAATAGATGCTTTTGCGACCTGTATGAATTACTCCAAATTAATACAGTGGTGCTAGAAGACTACCAGCTAGGTGATGAATAGCTTGTTTGCTGTTACATAGTAGCCAAGTGGCTTCTATAGAATGAAAAAATAAATAAGATATTCAAATATTTTATTATCCAATTGCTAGTGCAACTAAATCAGAATGAAGAACATTCTTCTGTCCTTTCAGGCTAATTTCAGTATTTATCATGTTTTACTTACTTCCATTGACTTTGCACAGGGCTAACTGTGAACTCAATTTGCAAATGGTATAGTTTGGCATGGAAGAGCGTGGATCTGAAGCATGAAAACCAGTTGGCCAGGGAGATTCTTAAGTCCTATTCTTAGAGTCCCTGATTGAGATCCATGTTGCCCTGTCGTTAGAGCTCAGCTCCAGACTTACAAGTGTCCTGCAAGGCAGCTCAAGTTCAGCCTATCTTCACATCCCTTTTTCTTTTGTAACATGCAGTGGGGAGATTGTTTAAGAACGTTACACTTTGGCCCTGGTATATTGTTCCCAAACAGATGAGACGTAAGGAGGCAAAGGGGCTAGGTTAAATCCTGACTCCTTACAGTACAAGCAGTGTCTGCAGTAAGAAGCTGAGGCCCAAGGCATTTTCTGCAGTGCTTGTGAAGTTTGTGCCTGTGTCTTTGTCAAGATGTAGGAGACATCTTGAAAGTTGGGAATATGCTAAGGCTTTTGCTTTTGGGAGGCCAGGCATATAATTGACAGTTCCTTTTGTACATGCAGTATACACGTATTTGACAGAATAAATGGTTCAGGAAGCAACTAATTCTGTAAACTCACAAAATGGTACTTTTAAGGTAACTTTCCAATAGTAAAGGAACTCCCAGAAGCTAATATCTTGAAATTCTTGTTTGCTGCCCTTCTTAAGGGGTTTTCAGCACTGCTATATTTGTAAGGTGGAACAAACAGCTACAAATCACTGGAAAAATTACTTTTGTACATGTTTTGGGGTTTTTGTGGCTTTAAGGAAAACTCTCCCCTTTAACATGCAGGTTCTTATGGCAGAAGAACTATGCTTTCAATAAAAAACCTCACAGCAGCCTTAGGCATTGTAAAGATGAAGGGTAGGCTTCATGGCTGACTTTCAGAATAGTTCTTATGGATGTCAGGGCTGGTTCTCTCCTCTTTAGTGCTGGTCTTGAGCAAACTGTACACACAGTCTGCTTTTAAGCATGCTTTCCTTTCAATAAGAGATGACTTGGCACAATACATTCATAAATATGGCATTTAAAAATGCCTAAGGCTAGGGAAATTTAAAATGAAAATATTGCATATCCATTTTATTAATAATTATCTGGCTCTTCTGTCAAACGTATAAAATGAGGCTTACAGACTCTTGCTAAAAAGAGTCCTTGGGCCTCACGTAATTTTTTTTCTCTTCCTCTGTGTTACTTTTTCTCCCATACGTGCAGATGATTTTCCTAAACCACAGATCACTGTCCAGCCAGAAACGCAGTCAGCAATCAAAGGCACCAATTTGAGTTTTGTATGTTCAGCAGCCAGCAGCAGTGATTCCCCAATGACTTTTGCATGGAAGAAAGACAATGAATTACTACAAGATGCTGAAATGGAGAATTATGCACACCTCCGGGCACAGGGCGGTGAAGTAATGGAGTACACTACCATCCTCCGACTGCGCAATGTTGAATTCAGTAATGAAGGGAAATACCAGTGTGTTATTTCAAATCATTTTGGTTCATCCTACTCTGTCAAAGCCAAACTTACAGTGAACAGTAAGTGTTTTACTTTTGGCTTGTGGACTTAAAGTAGAATGATTTTAATCAAGATATATAAACACAGTTTTTCCATTCTCATCATCTGTGTCTTTTAGAAGATCCCTCCATAAGCTGAGAATATTTCTTAAAATCTGTCTAGTTCCAAGGTCACCATTCTGGTTTATAGCTGGTCCCATTGTGCTGAAACATAGTATGGAAAAAAACAAATAACAGAACCAATACATAGTAAGTCTGACAAAGTCTGTGCAACAAGATGGGAAAACATTAGTCTTTTCTTCACAGGAGGCATGTATATACTCTGTTTCAAGGTACTATTAAAAGGTCATGGAGGATGCTGTTAGCAGAAAGGAGGTTTTGATCTAGGTGGTCTCATGTATTTTATGGCTCCCTCCCTTTGTCTTTGCTGGCTGCTGATAAATGTAGATTGTATGCTTCTGCATTTTTAGGCCTGGGAAAGGTGTTAAGAATATGCTGTGCAAAAAAAAAGGAAAACTATGCTTCATTTATTCATTTTGGTGTCCCTTATTTTTCTTTAGTGCTGCCTTCATTTACAAAGATTCCCATGGACTTAACCATTCGGGCTGGGGCAATGGCACGTTTGGAATGTGCTGCAGTGGGGCATCCTATCCCACAGATTGCTTGGCAGAAAGATGGTGGAACAGATTTTCCTGCAGCACGCAAGAGGCGCATGCATGTCATGCCTGAAGATGATGTATTCTTTATTGTTGATGTAAAAATTGAGGACACAGGCGTTTATAGCTGTACAGCTCAAAACACTGCTGGGAGCATTTCAGCTAATGCAACATTAACAGTACTAGGTAAGACACTGGCAATCCTTGACACAATCTCCTTGAACAGTACTATTGCTGAGCACTTTTTAAATTGTCAGCTTTTAGAAAGAAAAGTATTCTGAAATAATTTGTCTTGACACACACAGATTAAAAATATGTGCTCCAGCACACAATCACTATCATGATGAATAATAATAAAGTTTAGTTACATTTCTCAGTGTATACACAATATCTGATATGCAGGGGGAAAGAAAGGGTGCTGTTATTTTTGTTTAGAGACAGGAGATTTTGTTTAACTTTTAATTTTCTCATGTTTTGTTAACCATTTTTAATCTAGTTCTCTCCAAGCATGTATGATTTGTCCTTTTTACCTTCTAAGGTAATGAAGCAGATAGGTCTTATCACTTGAGAAGTAAACTGTAGGCTCTAAGTTCCAGTTCCTTGAATGTGTTTTTTCTGAGAATGAGAGGAAGCTTCATTAGGCCTTACTGATGCATTTAATTTAGCTTTTCCTCTTGAACTGTGAAGGAAAGGGATATGTTCCCATTCTTGCAAGGTCATGTAGAATATAAGGCTTATGCTTTCTTTTCAGAAACACCATCATTTTTGCGGCCTTTGCTGGATCGAACTGTAACAAAAGGTGAAACTGCAGTCTTGCAGTGTATTGCTGGTGGTAGCCCTCCGCCTCGACTGAACTGGACTAAGGATGACAGCCCTCTCGTGGTAACAGAAAGACATTTCTTTGCTGCAGGCAATCAGTTGCTAATTATTGTGGATACAGATGTAGAAGATGCTGGGAAGTACACTTGTGAAATGTCTAATACGCTTGGAACGGAACGAGGCAACATCCGTCTTAATGTAATTCCTACTCCCACCTGTGATTCTCCTCAAAACATTGCCCCATCACTTGATGATGATGGATGGGCCACAGTTGGCATTGTGATCATAGCTGTGGTTTGCTGTGTGGTGGGCACTTCCTTGGTGTGGGTGGTCATCATCTACCACACCAGAAGGAGAAATGAAGATTGCAGCATCACAAATACAGGTGAGTTAACTGAAGGTTTGCCCTGGAAAGAAAAAAAAAATGTTTGTGGTTGCTTTGCAATTACTTTATTGTAGGAACATTTGTGTGCTTTGACTCAGAGTCAGAAGAGTGGATTACTTGTTACCTTCAGGGCTTTGCTGAAAAGTTAAAAAATACTTCTAAAAACTCTCAAGTATGCTGATGGCTTTTCTATGTGTTTTGCTTTCCTACAGATGAAACTAATTTGCCTGCTGACATTCCAAGTTACCTGTCATCCCAGGGTACACTGGCTGAGAGGCAGGATGGATATGGTTCATCGGAAAATGGCAGCCATCATCAGTTCCTCACATCTTCTGTGGGAGGGTATTTTTTGCAGCAGAGGGACAGTAATGGTAGGTTAAGCAGATTTTCTGTGTTGCTTGAATAGCTGCAGCTTGGCTATTGTGTTTCCAACTAATAGAAATAACACTAAAGAAACATCTTTACTCAAGTTTGAGAAGATGAAATTTATTACTTGGGATTGCTTCAATGAGATAATAACTGAAGCTTGGTTCTGTTCATCCAAATGATGTTAATGGCTTTGCTTAAAGCATTAAGTTTTTCTCTCATCTCAAGGGTAAAATTAAACTGATGATCACATTTCCAAAACAAGAGTGTTCAAAAGGAATTACAACAGCATGTCTTCCTCTGTTATAGCTTGGAAAGGTTGTTTTAAATGGAATGTAGGAATGGGTGGTAATATCAGTGCAACTTCAGTATAAGTGATTAAACTTTTCTGTTAGAAAACTCATTAGGGTCAGAGTCAATAAAAGATTTAAGGTGACTGCAATTTCAAAGCTCCTGTACTTGGTATTTATACATCTGGCCCCTGAGAATCCAGACCACTGGGTTAGTGAGGAAAAGTCATCTCTCTGGGAAGGGGTCTGGAGTTCGGGCAGGTGGAAATGGAGTAGAGGTGAGATAGTTCTGCAGTTGTAGGGTAGTGACAGGAGCAGCCTCTTTGTGGAGCAAGACCATATCCACAGCTTTCAGGAACCATTGAGCTGAAAGTCAGTATAGCTGTTGGAGCAGCCAGCGACCCCCTCAGATTCTTCCACCTGGGACTTTCTCATTAGCTTCTGTGCTCTGAAAGGTGGCTGTGTGACAGAGCATGAGCTTGGCTTCCAGTGCTTTGAAGGAAGGAAGTGCTTGGTTCTGATCCCTGTGATTGGATTTGTTCCATTATCCAGGGACTGTGTAATGATGCCAAGTGTGACGCATTCTCTGTTAAACTAGTTCATTGCACACTTGCTATAATTAGAGCTACCATCAAAAGGTTAGGTTAAACTTAAGTAAGCTCTAAATACACCAGGAAACTAGTTGAACAGCCTGGATTCTTAAAAGAAGAAAACTTATTCAAGAAACTATAAACTGAAGCTTAAGAAAAGACCGTACCCTGACTTGTCAATTTTATTTTTAAAGGCATTTGCCATCTAGATAACGGCAGTGAAACGGACTTGGAGGGTGTTGCAGATCAGTTTCTTTGTCACTATTTGGGGACTTCAGGGACTTTGTATTTGAAAGGAAATACATATGGCTCTGAGACCCTCGAAGCATACAGTGCAAGTAAGTTGAGGGCTAAGGGTTTAAGTTTTAGTCCTAGTTTGATCTTATGCAATGATGAATCTATATAAAGACAATTTTCATTTTTGTTAGGTTGCGGCCCTGACCAAAGAACAGCATGCCTGGACCCTTATGAGTCTGGATATTTAAAGAAAAAGGAATGCTACCAATATTCACCTTCACTGGAAGATCCCTTTGACCAGTGTGTTGCCGTTATTGGGATGCAGTCTACAAGTAGCAAATTGATTAACTCCATTTGTACTCAAAATGAAGGAACTGGACAAAAAAGCAAAATTTTGAACTCAGACACATTTGATGTAAACAGAAGTTTGGAACCCTCATCTGTTATCAGTAACAGCACTTTCATGGGTATTGTTCTACGTATTGGCTTTATTTCATGCTGCTGGTATCCTTACTGTCTCATTTTCTACTTACAATACTAAGCTGAGCTGATTTCTCAACTTTTCCGCTCTTACAGTAGGTAATTCTGAATTAGCGTTTAGATACTCGTATAGCTAGTGTTGTGGAAAACATTTTGCGCGGGCTTCTTTTTGTGGGTGTCTGTGAATTTGGTAAGGTAATGCAGCATGTGGAATATAAATACTTCAGAAAGGAGGAGTGGAAGTAGCAGAGGAAAGGCAGTTGTCCTTGACATTTTGCATGTGTTCTTGTCTTTTTGTTCTCTTGCCCCTTTTTCCTCCCCTGAGTAACTTGCAATACTGCAGAATCTATTTTTTAAGGCCCAAACAGCTGAAGTGTATATGCTGTCACGGGTGGACTCAGGATCAACAATTAAATCAATGACAACAATGTTCTCGGTCCCCTCCCACTGCCATCCAGGTAGGGAAATGAGAGTGGGAATGAGGAGAAAGACTTTGCAGATTAAAAACTAAACTGGACAGCTTTCATGAAATATCAATGATAAAAGAAACTGTGTACAAGTATGTGCAGGAATGTGCAAGAGCCCTGTCACCTCCCCCCCCACCCCAGCAACTCCCACAGCATCTCCTGAGCTGTGAGCAGTTCTGAAATGTCCTGAAGCACTGCCAGAAAGAGTGGCAGAGCCAACAGGAGCTGAGAGTAGTTATGAGGGTCAGGAACGCATGGGCCTAGGGATCAAAGGAGATGGATAGACGGAGTCTTCCCTGGACGCTGGCCGTGGACAGAACTGAAGGGAAGAGAAAAAGGGCTTGACTTCTGTGATCCATGAATTTATACCAACTGCCACATAAATATATGGATAGAATATTTTGTTTTGCCAATTTTGCCATCTGTCTAGTCTGCTTCTCCCTATGGGAGCTGTAGATAATGGCCTTTCTGCTCCTTTAGTGTCCAAAGCAGCAGATTCAACAAGCAGAGCAAAGCATCCTTGGTCTCTCAGCGGGTACTACAAGCATTCCGGTGCTATCAGTTCACCAGCTGGAAAACTTGCTGTTAGTTTCAGCAAGTGTGCTGCTTTAAAGAGAGTTTGCTGAAGGAAAAAAAAATCAGTAAAAAAAACTGGCTTAATCCCAGCTCAAACGAGGACAACACATAGGCTCACTCTCTCTGTGCTCTAGTGCAAGAGGACAGTTGGATGTTCCAAAACTCAGGTTGCCCACTGGATCCTACCAGGAGTTATCCAGATGTGCTCTATCCTGTGTTACAGAGGGAGCAGCTTGAGGCTTGATCAGAAGCATAACCTTGAAGGAGTCCTCAAGTCAAAGGTGGCAGTCCAATGAGGTGGTTCACCCCTGGATGTACCTGTGAGGCCTCTTCTGCTCCTCAGGAAACCTGATTTCTAAAGAGCCATTAGATACACCATCCAAAATGCTTGAAATTCAGGAACAGAAAAGTTATTACAGTAAAACTGCATAATGAGCATATTTAGATTACTGAGAGATCTTAATAGCTAACACTTACATAAAAATCACATCACTGCTGTGATTCTTATCTTTTATAGCTGCCAGATTCCATGAAAATTAGAGTACTTACTTAACTACACCTTAACAAACTTCAGGCATGCCAGAAATCTTACCTGTCAGGCAAAAACTGTGCAAGGTCCCAGAAGGGTTTAGGGCAGATGGAGAGACTTGAACTGCAGTGTATGAGTCTATATTGTATGATACAATGAGCCCTCTCCACCCCTCCTTTGTCTTTTTTTCTCAGTGCATATGACAAAAGAGTTCCTGAAGCTTAATTCAGGGTTTACAATTTTATTCCAGATGGCAGGGAGAGGTGGGGGGAAGGAGTAAAGTGTTTCTTTACCTTTGAAGCTCCCCATGTTTTGGGTGTTGGTTTGGTTGGTTAGTTTAAAGTCACATACTGCTTTCATCCCTGTGATATCTGAGCACCAAGTGCAGCCCTGGGTCCATGGATCATCTCCTGGCTGGTGTGTCAGCATGGTTAATCAAGACCTAGGTCTGCTGGCTCTGCAAGGGTGCCTGAGGGAATGTGCATCACTGGACTCTTTGTTCTCAGGGGGTGGGGTGGGAGGTACAGGCTCTGAAGTTTTCCCCCTTCGAAAGCCAGATGCTTGGTCTGTGAAGCATTGCAGATGCCATGACATCTGGCAGAGGCCCTGGGACTAGACAATGTTCTCCTGACTGCCTACCACTATTGCTTTGGTAGGACCGTGCAGATAGGACTTTACCACGTGTCTCCTGCAGAAAGTAGTTCTACTGTATGTGGATATACACAGGAATTAATGCAAGCTCGAGGTGTTATATTCCACTTTCTGCCCTAAAAACTTCTACAGAGCTACTTTTTTTTTGTCAGATCTCTGAGCTAGTACCCCACCCAAGTTACACATCATAGCTTTGATGTGTCATGATCATTAGAACTCTTCACTCAGAGAACCTAAGGTTAAATTTTGTAGGTGGTGCCTGTCAAAGAAGTCTTGATAGATTTCTCATCTTTAGTTGTGGGTTGCCTTTTTCAGCATTGTCTTCAAATTCAGCCCTCCTTGTACCCCTGCAGTCACAATGAAGAAGACAGCTGGCATTGACATCACTGTGGATGCATGAGAGAAAGTTCACAGCTTGGATTTATTTTTTTTTAAGACAGGATTCATTTGTAGCTTTGGTGCTGTGAGGCACATCCTTTCATATTGTGTTAACAGCAAAATTGCTCTGCAAATAATTGATGGCAAATGTGGACCTTGTCCAAATCCATTTTTAGTAACATCTCAGATTACAGTTTTACTTGAAACATTTGTGACTAAGCACAACTAAAAGCATGGCTTTTTGGGTGTAAAATTTATGAACCATATTAGTATTATTGATAAAAACTGAGTTCTTAAAAATCAGCTGGTGGCACATTGTGCTATGAAAATAAGTCTTTTGGGTGTCACAGACAATGTGACTTAGAACAGTCATCTCTTTCTTCAGTGAAAAAAGAGAAGACCCTTCTTGCAGAGGGGTTGATGCTAACACCTTCCCAATGGTGAAGAGTGACAGGCACACCATTTTCAAGCTAATAAATCCAGATCATTAATAAAGGTTCAACTGAAATGCCAAATTTGTTTTGGGCTATGTCTGTTCTAGCCAGCTGTAGGCAAAGAAATGAACAGGTGTGAATGGAGAATTCGGCTGGTGGGACAGAAAAACACTAGGTTAGCATTCAGATTGTACAGTGAGAGAATGTTGTATAACTCTGCAAATGTTGGATTTTTTCCTTTTTAATTTTTGCTGAACTGCACGGCAGGGTTTTTGTGCCATTTGTTCACTGAAGAACATAACAGGGAGACTGTTCTGACTTTCACATGAGAAACTGTCTTGTGATATGTTTGCAGTTTTGTCTGTATGCCCACCATCCCTCCTCACCACCCTTCCCAAAGAAAAATGGGCAAGGGACTAGTCAGGAAAACAGAAGTAATGAAGTTGTGTGGCTATATGTTTACTTTGGAAATGTTTTTAATGTCTCAGGTGGATGAACAGGTGTGAATGGAGAATTCGGCTGGTGGGACAGAAAAACACTAGGTTAGCATTCAGATTGTACAGTGAGAGAATGTTGTATAACTCTGCAAATGTTGGATTTTTTCCTTTTTAATTTTTGCTGAACTGCACGGCAGGGTTTTTGTGCCATTTGTTCACTGAAGAACATAACAGGGAGACTGTTCTGACTTTCACATGAGAAACTGTCTTGTGATATGTTTGCAGTTTTGTCTGTATGCCCACCATCCCTCCTCACCACCCTTCCCAAAGAAAAATGGGCAAGGGACTAGTCAGGAAAACAGAAGTAATGAAGTTGTGTGGCTATATGTTTACTTTGGAAATGTTTTTAATGTCTCAGGTGGCAGAATCTTGCCTTATGCTTGTGGGTGTTTTTTTTAAGGGGTAAAATAACAGTTAAGTAAAATCTAACTTTGGTGAACTTTTGCTTATGTCTGTTCTTGGCTTGCATTCTCATGTACAACCCTTAGTGAGACACAAAACTGTTAGCATCAGTATTTCTGTACTTACTTACTCATTTACTGTCTTTCAGGAACATTTGGAAAGCCTTTATGGAGGCCTCAGCTGGACTCTCTTTCAAGTTGTAGACAGCCAGCAACTTGCCAACCAAAAACCTCCCATAATAATCCTCATGCCTCACTGGACTTTGATGCAGAGGCAGACGAAGATGGAAAGGAAAGGACAGTATGTAGAGGAGAAAATAACATTTATACATACAAACAATCCTTTGAAAACTTTAGGACTTCAACTTTCCATTCCTGTGATTTGGATACCTAGCTCCTTTTGGACCTGCCATTGATTTCTGAAACCAAAGAAATACTTTGACATACTACTACCTCAGTGTGGAACTTTATTTAAAAAGGGAAGGAAGAAGGGAAGAAAGAAACCACATAATGCAATTAATTCAGAACAATAAATGCATTTTTATTCAAATAAAGCAGAATTGCCAAAGTGTTCTAAGTTTTTATACAGGGAAAACATTCCTTACAAAAATACTATATTTCTAATTATTTTATAGCTTTGTTTTATACAAATAATATCTTTTGTAAATTAATGGTGTAAATAATACAGCATATGTATTTCTATGTCAGACTTCATTTTATTGAAATGAGTAGTAATCATTCTAATTTTGTACTGTTACTTGTACCTTTTTACGAATGGAAACCCCATGCTGTTTGCAGGTAACATGCATCTTATTTGCACATTACTTTTAATAAAAAATGCTGCCATGTGGTCTCTGACCCACATTTGTGTATGAAGAATGAAAAGTGTGAATTATGTTTATAGGTAGAGGAGTGTTGCATCTGTAGGTGCTTTTTGTTGCCTGTCTGTACCTTTGATTTGTCTTAAGCTTATATCTCTGGATTTACTGAGTTAAGTATGTTCAGCTTCTAAGAGCAAGTGTCATCCTGCCACAACTTCTGATGGCTGCTAAGGTGGGTTGAAGCTATTTATGCCAAAGTAAGTATGGAGATCTTTCACTTTGTTAGTTCCCACTATCAGGTGTGTGTGCCTACGTTCTCAGTTTTCATGCACGCAAGACTGTAATACCAACAGTCTGCCCATGCCTGTGTGCAAATAATGTGCATACATCTGGTGGAGGGTATGCACAGTAGATGCTCAAATCCATATCAAGCTATTTAGTAAAAGAAGAAAAAGGCACTGGATGTCTGCCTGGTGGCATCACTCTTCTGAGTGGCTTAGTGTTAAGTGTTTGCCAAAAATGCAGTGCATGCCTAAGTCTTTGCTTTCCCATACCCTTTCTCCCTGTTTTTTTACTTCTGCAACTGCTTCCACACCCAACATGAGGAGGTAATCCAAGTACAAGATAATGTTTTCTTTGGTTTAACTCATGCTTCTGTTTGGTATTCAGCTGACATTTTCTGGTTATTGATGAGATCTGTGCTTTATTCAATTGCTCAGTCAGGTTGAACAATTGTAAATTCTCGCTGGATTAAATTTGCAATAATTAATCCAATAATTTTAACTGTACGAAGCCAGAGAAGGAGGATTGCTTACTATAAAGTGGTAATTAAAACTAAGTGAAAATACTCTATTTTTCTATGTACAGGTGCCTACTATTTTGAAAAGTTGTGAATCCCGTTGTCATCACTGCATTAAAACAGCGAGACTCCAAAATGGTTAATATTACAGGGACATGAGCTCTTTACATCTGTCTACTTTGAAGGTGCAAACTTACATGGTTGTCAAATTGCTTCTTTTAAGCTAAATTAAAAGCAGCTGTTGGAGTAGGCCATCACAGACATAAGAGCTAAAGCTAGAGCAAAAGTTTCACTGCCTGGTGCAGCTGAGCAAAGGGTGTTCTGTTCGTAGCCAGAAACCTGGTACCCAGATTGCAGTGCAATTTCCCTTTAATTTAGGCGCCAGTATTAGAGGCAGGAAGTTTAATCCATCCTTAGTCACTGGTGGTCTAAGCGTAGAGAATGGATTTTGCGTGCTTTAGTTGATCATACTGCCAGATTTTCTGACTCCTATTGTTAATTTGTATTCATTGCTGCCAGATGTGCTGATGTGGTGACAGACATTGATATGGGTATTTGATTGTAACTGAGTGCATTTTGAAAGAGAGGAATTTTTCCTGAGTTAAGCATAGAGCTATAAATCAGGAAGACAAGAAATCTTAAATTTGATTCACACAAAAACTCCCCTTTTCCTTCAGTGACCCTAGCTTTTTGTAAGGGGAGGAGAACTGGGGGCCATGATAACTTGTGTTTGTAACTAGACATTGCTTTTTGACATATCTAAAAACAAAAAGAAATTTAAAAACAGTAAGTATATCTTTCATTCATTCCAGAATCAATGTTTATCCTTAGGACTCCATGTTAAAAGTTCTGTCATGAAAAACAAACTTTAAAATTATTTTTTGCAGTGGGGGAAGGTTGGCAACAGTGGTGATATAATTATATTCCTTCTACATCTTCTCCCTCAAATACTTTGTTTTGATTTGCAGTTGTATAGTATAAAGATCCTAATCTCTCAAGGACATGGATCTCTGTACCCAGATAAATATTCAGGGTCAATGACTGAATTTTAAATATTTCCCATCAGGTTTCATTTAGCAACCTAAAAATACAAATGACTGAAAGTTTATTTCATGTCTTAAATACCCAGAAATGGAAATGAATGCTCCTGAGTCCTTTTTTTTTTCCAGTGTGAGTTTTTATATTTAGTAAGCTGAGTGTGCCTAAATACAGTGGCAATCTGTAAATTGCAAGATACTTGAAATATCTAAATAGTTCTTTCCAAGATTACTGATGTAACCAAACATCTGTTTTAAAGGCTTACAAGTGTTTCCTTCATTCTCTTTTTTTTTCTGTTTCTTTTTTCTTTCCCTCTCTGAAGATCCAGACATTAGGGAGCTGGTAGTTGGTATTTACACAGCTGAAAGGTAAATTGTATGGTGATGTGATGGGGAAATGAATTGCAGCCAACACTGAGTAAAGCTTATGCTGCATCTGAGTCTTAGGAGAAACAAGTGTTCCTGAATGACAAAACAGACATTTTTTAGTTTTTTATGATCAGCAGCAACTGGAATCTTGTCATGGGCTCACTTAAAACTTGTAAAATGTTCTTTAAAGGCAGTATCCTCTTAATACTTAACACAACAAAATGTTTTACCCAATGCTCTCATGAACATTGGCTGAGGTATAGTTTCTGGAAGCCCTGAGTAATATTTTAATGACTTAGACAAATGGAGTTACTTGTTTACCAGAATCTCTCTGGAGCAAACATTTCCTAACTGAATAAATGGTGTGTCTGAGATGACATCAGGGGATACCTGCATCGATTCCTAGCTGAAGGCTATTGCTTTTTTTTGTTTGTTTGTTTGTTTTTTAAATTCTTAACTGTAAGTGGATCTTGACAGATTCACAGTGTCAAAAAGCTAGGCCCAAACTCTCTGCTGAAGAATATTGCTACTTTTGTAACTGAGTACTCAGTGTCACAAAAGATTTCAGTCTTGAGTATCTCTTGAACACTTGGGTCTTATTCCTTGAAATGCTTTCAAGGAGCTTAAAACTTAAGATGCAAAAACCATTAAATGTTTGCAAAGGATTATACTACAAATGCTTGTGTTCTGCCATCCTTGTAAGCCAGGACTGGAACTGGGGTTTGTGCTTCATTTCAAGTATAAATGTAAGAAGAAATTTTACTTGTTTCTTGGAAGACTTCTTTTCATAGATGTGGCACATCTCAGAGAATTATATTTTCTCTATGAGGTCTTCTTTTTTTCAAATTTTCTGTATTGCTTTGTCACAGAGAATGTGTCACACCAGTTGGATGTTAAGTTTAGCAGCTGTGTGACATTTTATTAAGAAAATAAGGGGGGAGAGACTCAGCCTGTTTAGTCGAAGGAGGAAACCAAAGTCTAACAACATGCAGTTCTTGTACGTAGGGTTTCACTCACATGAAGAGCTTACCTGATGCCTTCCTTTATATTTTAGAGAAGTGTTACAGCCAGGAATAAAGGCCACAGTGTCTTTGCTCCTTTACGTGTTGTGGAAAGTGTTTCTCACGGTTGTGCTCAAGTATTAGGGTTCAGTAGTTCTTCTGAAACAACGTATGTGCGCAGGAGCCGTCTCTCATTTCCCATGCTGTGTTTTCTCTCGTAGTTCAATATCACTCCCATGTCCTTGGGGGACCCTCTTTGGTAACATACACTACTCTTTTCCCAGTATCTTTATTTACTCTGTCTCTCTGGTTACAGGGTAGAACAAATGTATTCAGTTTACAGAGCACAGTGTAATTGGAAGGTAGTAAGTCAGTAGTGGTTAGGTGGAGATGAGAGGAAGCACGGGGAAACAGGATGCCACAGCTTTGGGAATCTCTTGGTATCAATGTGCAGTAAATGCATAACTGAAGAGACAGATATAAAATATTTATAGTACAATACATGCATTCCCTGTGCTCTTCACAAAACTTTTTTGTATATTTAATTCCACTTCTCTGTGCTCTGAAATGGCAAAAGCAGCTATGCACCAAAGAACATGTAATTTGGGTAGTCATGTCTTGCTGCATCTGAAAATCTCCTTTCCCAGTAGACAAAAAACAAGATCCATTTGTTATTCTGTTTTTGTGTTCAAGACTAAATATTGCTGGTGCAATGCAGTTTCCCAGAGTCGTGTGGTCAGCAGGGTCTACTGTGTCAGAATATCTGTGATCAATGTGACTCAAGAATGCCATGGGACAACAGGACCTGAGAGTCATGTTGGTAGTAATTTAAGTTCACTGCTTGTAAAACAAATTTAGGCTTTGTGACTTGAGCCCAGGATTTTATTTCCCGCACAACAGAGAACAGAACCGTAAATTACTCTAGATTACCCACCACTGATAGCAATTCAGCATGCTCCTGGAGTGCAGGATCCTGTGTGGGAGGAACAGAATACCTAGCAGGACCAGAACCGTGGACTTCCCCAGGGCCAACTTGGCCTCCTCAAACAATTATTAAGAGAAGTCCCGTGGGACAGGGTACTAGATGGTAAAGGGGCTCAAGACCCAGAAGGAGTCAGGATGAAGGAGGAGTTTGCTTTGGTAGATGAAGATTGGGTTAGGGATCAATGTGGACATCCATAAACTGATGGGCCCAGATGGAATGCACCCACGGGTGCTGAGGGAACTGGTGGAGGTCATTGCTAGGCCACTCTCCATCATTCGTAAGTTGTGGGCAACTGGAGAGGTGCCTAAGGACTGGAGGAATGCAAATGTCACTCCAGTCTACAAGAAGGGCAAGAAGGAAGACCCAGGCAACTATAGACTTGTCAGCCTCACCTCCAACCCTGGAAATGTGATGGAACAACTTGTTCTTGGGACTATCTCTAGGCATATCAAGGATGAGGGGATCATTAAGAGCAGTCAACATGGTTTTACCAAGGGGGAGTCATGTTTGACCAACTTTATAGCCTTCTTATAACCTTCTTCTTTATAGCCTTTATAGCCTTGGGTTAGGGATCAGTTGAGTAATCTGGACATCCATAAATCGATGGGTCTGGATGGAATGCACCCAAGGGTGCTGAGGGAGCTGGCGGAGGTCATTGCTAGGCCACTCTCCATCATCTTCAGTAAGTCACGGGTAACAGGAGAGGTGCCTGAGGACTGGAGGATAGCAAATGTCACACCAGTCTACAAGAAGGGCAAGAAGGAGGACCC
>NW_009970718.1:4810571-4824611 GCF_000747805.2 Chaetura pelagica | reverse complement strand
CATCAACGACCTGGATGAGGGTATAGAATGTACCCTCAGCAAGTTTGCTGATGACACTAAGCTGGGAGGAGTAGCTGACACACCAGAAGGCTGTGCTGCCATTCAGAGAGACTTAGACAGGCTGGAGAGTTGGGCGGGGAGAAAGTTGATGAAATTCAACAAGGGGAAGTGTAGAGTTTTGCATCTGGGGAAGAACAACACCATGTACCAGTACAGGTTGGGGGCTGACCTGCTGGAGAGCAGTGTAGGAGAAAGAGACCTGGGGGTCCTGGTGGACAGGAGGATGACCATGAGCCAGCAATGTGCCCTTGTGGCCAAGAAGGCCAATGGCATCCTGGGGTGCATTAGAAAGGGTGTGGTTAGTAGGTCAAGGGAGGTTCTCCTCCCCCTCTTTTCTGCCTTGATGAGGCTACATCTGGAATATTGTCTCCAGTTCTGGGACCCTCAGTTCAAGACGGATAGGGAACTGCTTGAAAGAGTCCAGTGCAGAGCCAGAAAAATGATGAAGGGAGTGGAGACTGAGGGGGCAACCTCATCAATGTTTACAAATATGTTAAGGGTGAGTGTCTGGAGGATGGAGCCAGGCTTTTTTCAGTGAAGTCTAGTGATAGGACAAGGGGCAATGGATGCAAACTGGAGCATAGGAAGTTCCATGTAAACCTCAGAGAAAACTTCTTTACTGTGAGAGTGACAGAGCCCTGGAACAGGCTGCCCAGAGAGGTTGTGGAGTCTCCTTCGCTGGAGACATTCAAAACCCACTTGGACAAGTTCCTCTGTGATGTGCTCTGGGTGATCCTGCTCTGGCAGGGGGATTGGACTAGATGATATTTTGAGGTCCCTTCCAAACCCTAAGATTCTGTGATTATAGTTGTACCACATCATAATTTTAACAAAGGAAGTTTTTTTTCAATAGATGTTTAACAGCTGTGGCTCACTAGCACAGCAATGAAGAAGCTACTACTTAAGTAAGTGGTAGAAGATGTATCTACAAATAGGCCAGCTCTTATAACTGAAACTAGCTTCTCCTGGCTTAAAAGAAACTGTGCTTGCACTACTACCTGCTGTGGGTCTGTGTGCCAACAGCATTAAGAAAGCATCAGTGCTACAGCAGCCAACTGCCCAGAGCTTTGCTTCTGCCACACGCTGATCCTGTTCTTTATTAGCATAGACTTCTTTCTCTATTAACCTTCCCTCAGGAGAGGGGAAACATGGCCCCCATCGTAATTAGCTTACACAGCCTTCTGAGTCAGCTGAAGAATGGAAAGTGTCAGGGCCACTTGCAGCAGCCTTGTAGGTGTTTGCTGTAAGCAGGGAAAACTTAATCTGCTCTCATATTTTGGCAAGGGGACAAAATGGTGTGTAAAATAGTACTTAGAATGAATTAAATTTCATGTGACTGTGACCACACAGCAGGCAAAGTAGTAAAATGATGGCGATGATGGAAAATATGACTAATCAGAAAGCTGTATTAAATTAATGGGTGAAATTATGCTTTAATGTAAACTGAGGTTCTAAAGTACCTCATTTTAAAAATGTGTTTGTTTATTGCTCTATAGCTTGTAACAACTGTGTTATTTCACCTAACAGCACACTCCAGTAGTTTCATCTGAAATAACATTTTCATTCAAAGTGGGTTTAAAAGAAAAAAAGATGAAATAAAAAAGGAGCCCTGTGATGCTGAACCACTGAACTCATCTTGCTGAATTGCTTAACTCAGAACACCAAAAAAGTTCTGAAAAAAAAATTGAAAAGCTTTGATTTTTCACTTTGAAACTACTTGTTGATGCAAAATTATTTTCAATTTTATTTTTAATTTCCTGGTTTTCCATGCAGGATTTGGAGTGCAAAGCCCTTTAGATTATTAAGGCAATACAGATGAGGTGCAGAGACTAGTATGGGCAGACCTGTTGCTTGTTCTCTCCACACTGAACATCCCTCTTCCCAAATACATCAGATCTGAGTTGGATAGATCCCTGTAGATTGATTCTCATTACTGTCAGAGCATGTTTCTTTTCCTGGTTTCATCTTAACAGTTCTCACTCAACAAGTTTCTGTAGTTGAAAGGAGTCATGCTTAATATTCTTCTCTGTGATAAGAAATGTGGCTGTCTCTCTGACTTTGAAAATTGTAGGAAGTCAGTCTCTCCACTTGCTGCATAACCCAAGGTGGTTTTGCTTCTGAACAAGCACTGAGTGGACTCTCCAAAGGTGCTGCAACATGTACTGTGGGCAGGGCAGCTGCAGTGACAGGGGTGACCCTGGCCCCAGGACATGCCTTGCTCTTGCAGGTCTCAAAGAGCACCTCAAATTCAGGAGCTGTGTGAGCACTGCCCAAATCATCCCTCCTGTTCAACTGAAGTGAAAATAAAAGGCTGCATCACAGTCATGTCTCAAAGAAAGCAACTGAGGAAACTTCTTCAAGTTTATGATGTTTGATCAAGTTAATATTCTTTGGGTTTGTTTTTTTTTTAAAAAAAACCAAACAAATCTAAAAAGAACCATATTGCAGGATGATGGAAATAATAATCACCATTCCCAAATATCATCAGCTGTCTTCCCTGCTTCACTATAAGGCTGTTGAGGAACTGGAATAGATTGCCCAGGCAGGTTTCTGATACCCTATGCCTGGAGGTTTTTAAGGCCAGGTTGGATGAGGTTTTGTGCAACCTGGTCTAGTGGTAGGGTTCCCTGCTTATACCAGGAGGGGTTGGAACTAGATGATCTTTAAGGTTCATTCCAACATTAACAGTTCTATCATTCTATGATTCTTTGGCATCTTACTGTCTGGCAGAGAAAATTTTTGATAACCAAACAGAAAAGCAAGTTATTGTATGTGCTGAGGCTAAGGAGAGGGATCTGAGAAAGGCATTCCTACCTCTCTCCTCCACCCAAACCTTTCTAGCTCTTCAGTAGTGTTGGACCTCTTTTCTCCTCATAAAACATTCTTAAATGGAAAAGTAGGGATTTGTTCATATAATTCATAGCAATTACAAAGTAGCTATTATATACATTTGATGGGATTTTTTTTGCCTCTTCTTTTTTTTTTTTGTTTAATGAGGTCTTCACAAAGGAGTTTTGAGCCTATATAGGCTTCTTGTTTAAGCTTCATATTTAACCCAGGAAGAAAAAAAAATAAAGAGAAAAAAAGAAAAAAAGGTCTGTTTTTTTTTTTAGGGCCAGATGTTTTATATAGCTAAGTTAAAACATGCCTGGAAAGGCTGTGTTTATTCTCCTGTCTGAAAAGTAATGCACTTTTTTTTTTTTTTTCATCTCTCTTTTTGTAACTTTTAGCATAGGTCCCTATAAACGTGTTTTTTTTCTAGAGTTTTCTGTTTGTGAATCTCTTACAACCATTAGTTTCTTTGAAACACTGGATTCAAAAGTGGACATTGATTTCCTCCTCTTCCTCAAAGTTTCTTACAGATGTTGCTGTAAATCTTTTTCAGAGCTGACATAGCACTTGGCTGCTTGACAGATGTGCCATAGTAACGCAGCTCAGTAAAACGTGGAATTTCTGAGGTACTGCTTGTAACTTTTTCAATGCTGTTGTAAATTCCCAGCCATGTCGGTGCAGGTGGAAACAAAGTCATAAAGAGAGTGTGTGTGTGTGTGTGTGTGTGTGTGTCTGTGTGTGTGTGTGTCTGTGTGTGTGTGTGAGTGCGCACGCATAGTAGAGGGTGGGGAGTAAAGGTTGCATGTACTCATCATTCCTAAAGAGTTTCTTGGGTGGTTCATGACTTCCATCATGTAGTTCAGCTACTTGAAGCAAATAAAAAAATTAAATCCCTTCTTTAAAATAAAAATAATCTTACTAACAAAGTTTCAGAGAGAGAATGTGTGCATGCAAATTGAAGCAGAGAGACTGTTGCTGCTGTCTGTATGAGCCAGCCCTGCTAAGCCATGCCAAGCTTCAAAGCAGCACTTCAGATGATGAAAGAGCCATTTGACTCACCCACCACGGGCTGCTGCTCCTCAGAGGGCTGAGCTGAGCTGCCTCTTGTCTTCAGGAGAAATCAGAAGTGAACTGGAGTACTATGCTGACGGTTCACAGCACCGGACAAGGATGGGAATGTGCATTGTCCCAACATCATTTGCTTTCCTGTTTCCTCATGTAAACAATTATGAGAGGCAAGATGTTTGGATATTTCCTTTTTCCTTTTGTCCATAGGCCACTTAAAGGTATGGTCATGTTTAGCAAAACAGTTAATACAACTGAATGGTCCATGATGATGAGGCAGGGCCCATCTATTCTGTCTGGCCATGCCTATCCTTCTGACTCCCCTGTGGGAACTGGTCTTCACCTGAACACATGCTAAGCCAGGCAAGGAGTTAGACCATCCTTCCCAAATAAGAAATAGTTTCTCTCTACTTCCTTTGATTCCATGAGTGCAGGACTACTAAGGAGTTGTTACACAACAGCCAAGTCCAGAGCATTTGGAGGTATGTCACAGTAAATTTGTTGAGCTTGTTCTGCTGAGCTACCTGAGAGGAAAGCTGGATTCTGGGAACACTAATTTTATGAATATTGCCTCTTCTTACAATCAATGCTAGGAATTATTACTGCTTAACAACCAAATAATAAGCTCAGCCTAAGAACCTCTTTCTTAACTATTATTTCAATCATAACTAGAGAAACATGATTTAGAACAAAATAGCAAGTTATGGTAGATGATAATATTTATACTCCACACATATTGGGACCGTGTGAGCTGCACAAAAAACTAGGAAAAAAGGAATGTTCATTTGCACAGCTATGGACTTTAAAATAAAGTTTTGTTAAAGATAAAAAGAACTATTTGGCCTTATCAATGTCTTCACACACTTTTTGTCTTTAGCTGCTTGGAAACAAGCAGTTTCTTAAATATAGTTATATATATTGCTTTTCCACTTATTAAATTATTTCAAATACAGTAAACTCATTAATATGCAACAAAATTGTCAATGGAATAGGATTATTAGACTTTAAAATCTGCAAAATAAATCAGCTAACTTAATTGGAAGACTAAACAGTAAGTGTTCTATTTTTTTCTGCTATCTACTCTTCTGTGTTTATCAGTATTTAGACCAACATTTACCAAACAGAGCATGCTTAAACCTAGGTCCTCTCACTCGTCAAAGCATTTGATACAAGGAAAAATTTACAATGCTATTCTCAGCAGACTTCAAAATCCACCTACTTTTAAAAATTACTGCCCTGCATGTTGCAAAATGGCTAACTTTAAAACTATGTCCTCTATAACTTAAAACCATTTGGTCTGGTTGTATATTAGATAGCAGATTGGATATTAGATTGGATATTAGAAGCAACTGCTTCACTGAAAGTGTTATGGAACACTGAAGCAGGCTGATCAGGGACATAGCTGAATCACCATCCCTCAAGGACTTTAAAAGACATGTAGATCTTTGCTTCATTTTAGCTGATGGAAAATTGGGCCTCTAGTCTCTCGTAACTGTCTTGGTTTTCTGGACTCAGTGGATAAACAACAGACATATCAGGACATGCTTCCCCCCACATGTCTTGGAAACCCATTGAGGAGGTGCTGCAATGCTGCTCAAGGCTGTCCACAGCTCTGCTGACAACCAGATTAAATTGTCTGGCTTTTGATCATACAGAGGTATATGAGTAAATCTTGTTCTACGACAGTATTTGTTCCTCACCAGGAATAAGAAAAAAAGAGCACAGTTCAGCTGACTTCAGAAAGCCTCAAAAGGATTTATAACAGCTGCAAAAAAGAAAACAGATTTTTAAATTGGAATCTGTGATACACCTGATGCTGAACCTGAGATCATTAACATGGTACTCTTTTGTGCTGACTTTATATGTTCATAATAGGAATAGAGAATGGGAGGACTAGAGATAGAGCTTGTTCTGTTTTGCTAATACTGTGACAAATTACTGCAGAAAATATTCCTCTGTAGAAGTTATTTGGGTTTTTCACCGCCAATACACCTAGAAATGTTTCCTGAAACTTGCTTGCTCATAAAAGTAGCTCTACTTGCTCTGCCTGATTTTCATCCTATGTTTATTCAGGACAGGCATTTACTCTTTGGAATAACATTTTTCAGTAGCTGAAAGTGGGTGAAACCAATCCAGTATTTAGACTCCAACGCTTTTGTAAATATCAAGCATATTTCTTCTTAACGTTTCTCTTACTGAGCTAAAGAAGCCATTTTTTTGTATTTCCCTTTCAATATGACTTGTCTTTTCCTTAATAAATATAGTATCCTTTTTTGGTCACCTCTTTCTTCTAAATTTATAAATCCAACCAAAAATCACTGTATGATGATCAACAATGGCAATAATTTGAAAAAACAGCTCTAGTTTGAACATTGAGTTAAATATTGAATGACTGCTGTGAGAAGAACAAAAAAAAGTTAATATATATGTTATTAATATGTTATTAATATATATTCTTTATGTTTCATGAAAATCTCCTTGTGGTGTCCACTGAGCCTATAATACAGCCCCAAAAATTTCAGCAGGCCTACAAGAACTGATATATTTGGAAGAAGGGAAAAATTAATTTCTGTTGAGCAGAAGCACAAAGAGATACTGGTTTGTTTTGAGGCAGGTCTTGTTACATTGGTGTAAGTTGGCCTTGTTTGAAATCAATGGTAATATTTCTACTTACTTGCAGATTTTGTGAGTGTTCTAGCAGGTAAGAACAGGACTACTGAAGGGTTTGGTGACAGTCCAATGGGACACTGGGTTTAGATCTTTCTGTTAAAATGATCTAATTTTTGACTCATACAGCCAGCATTTAATTGGCACTTACAACTAAGGAAAAGAAACCAATCTGATCATCATTCAAAAGGTGCCATTTCTCAGAAAACTGAATTTTAATGAAAAGCATGAACGTACTGTGACATTTCAGCTTGTCTTATCTCTGTTCTGTTCACACTGAATATGAGTTGTTTAAAACACATGACTAGTTTTAATGACACTGTATCAATTTAACATTCTAGCCCTAAACCTGAAACGGTATATAAAGATTAAAACAATGAAAGACAAAAAACACAACCTCCACTTGCCCCAGAAAGTAATTAACTAAGCAAATAAAGTCATATTCAGAACACCTACATGCCCGATGTGGTTGCTGCAATAGCTCCTGTATCTAAGTTCAAGGACACAACAAAGCATTTGAGCTGTAGACTATCCAGAGGTTCAGGAACCTTTCTTTCCATTAAGGCAGATTATGACTCAATGACACCGGTGATCCTTTGGGACTTTCCTGCAACCAGCATGTCCAGGAGGAGATTTGGCTCATCAGTCTCCCTTCAAAGAGAACCTCTGTGACCACAGAGAGTGGATATGTAAATGCTAGATGGTAAAGCTGGGTGAAATTAACCTCAAAACAAGCTGTAGATGGTCGAAAAAGCCCTGAAGCTACCACATATGGCCTCAGAGAGGCATTAGTCAGAATCTTGGTTGTGTTTGACTGAACATATTATTTTTCTTAAAGTATTTTCCCAGCTATGAAGTCCCTTCAAAATTTAGTGGTCTTGTTTTTCATCTTCATCTCCATTTTGCTTTCAACTGAGACACATGTGAAAGAAATATGGTCTTTTCTCCAAGTTCATCATTGCCCAAATTATAAACCTCAGGTGGAAATGGTTGTCATGCAGCCACGCTTGGGTATCTATTACATGCCTTTCCTTCTTCATCTGTGTCCTGACATGAAGCTAAGGCCATGTAGGTGAAGGCATTTTGCCCTAACCCTAACGGGTCATTCCTTCAGTAAGCAGAGACAGCTTCACAGCTTCCCAGTTCCAAGTTATTTCACCTGTCAGGTCCATCTTTGTGCAAGAGATCCTTCCTTTTTCTGACTTGCTCACACTCCTCATGATTTCACTAAGAGGGCAGGTGGCTTTGTCTTGCAGCTGTGAGATTAATTTGCATTAGCTCAATAGGTGCTTACTTCTAGCTTTTGCTTTTGGTTTATTTTTGCTTCTGGTTTATTTTTGCTTTTGTGTATTGGGTGAAGGGTTTTGTCCTGACGTATTGTGCAGCTGGCATCATTTAAAAGGAATTAACTTTCTCACAATAGAATGCTTTGAGTTTCCTATTAATAATACTTTAAATGAAAAGGTTGCTCAAAACTCTCATCATCTGAGCACAAAGCCATCTAGAGGTAAAATAAATAGTAAAGCTTGAGAAAAAAACATAATAATAAAATTTTCTTAATTCAATCTATTATTCCAGAAACACTTGAGAAGAGTGCTTTAAGGGAAGCATTGTCATCCTTGCTTTACAGAGGCTGGCTGACCCCATCAGGTCCAGATAGCCCTTTGAAAGTGCCTGTATTTTTCTAATGACAATGAAATATGCTGGGGCAGAAACCCAGGGAAACATCTTGGATTTGCAAGAATTGCTCCTAGGCTTTTGCTTTGCATTGCTCTTCTCATACATAATGGAGAAACAAGATTACCACTAATATACACTGAAAAATGTTTATTTGTGTATGAGGTTCTAACAGCTGGGATTTCTGTATTAAATAGGGTGGAACTAGAAACTCTCTGTTTAGGTACATACATGTGAAAACAGGTTTTTTTAAATCATATATTTCCCAAAGACCTAATATATTCACTCTGATTATGAATCTTGAGAGGTGAGCCCAAAGAAGCATTATTGTATTTAAATTACTGTTTTGTTATAAAATGATCCACTATGTAGGTATTTAATTTGTAAGTTTGAATTGAAAAAAAATATGTTTTGTTGCTGGAAACTCATAACTTTATGCTACCATCCAGATAAATAAACAAACAAAAAAAAGATGTTTCTTAAAGATGTTTCTTAAGATACAGAATGGAAAGAGAGATCTTTTTTTTTCCACAGAAAATAGTGTTTCTTGTCAATAAAACCTGAAGAAGTTGTTGACCTTTAGAAATGGCTGCACACTCAATAGAGTAATTTTATTTTACTTTCTTTGCTTTTTACTTAAATTTGAGTTTTCAATTTTAGTTTCTGTTAGTGAATTTTTGAGGTGTTTTTCAGCCAGTGTCTTCAAGTTTTCAGAAATATCCAAACCTCATTATCAGTTTTTTTTTTATGAAATGGAAATCTCTGATGCTCTGATACATCAAATGCCTGTCTATCATATACCAGAAAGATTCAAAATGAGATTTCCAGGTTGGAAACCTTCAGGGATATGACAATACCTTCACTTTGTTAACACCTCAGTTTCTTTATTCAGGCCTCATCACTTTTTTGGAATGAATCAACCAGTTTCTTCTGGGATGAAAGTCAGATGAGTTTCTGGGGACCACTCTGTTCAAGGCTTTTCCCAGTGGTCAGCTGTGAAAGGAGTATGGCCACTGTCCTTCCCTGCAGAGCCTTCTCATACGCCTTCAAATCAAGGTCCGGGGTTTGCAACACACACTGTCAGTATCATGATCTACAAGCACTGGCTTGATAGGATGTAACACACTCCTTATAACATTTCAGGGCATTACAGCTGGGGGGAAAAAAAGAAAAAAAAATGTAAAAAACCTTGGAACTTATAATGCATTAAATTTACAGAAGTGCCAAATGGAGCCTGAAGGCGACCCAGGCTTACAGCTGCTCTGTAGGGCTGCTGCCAGGGTTTTGTAGCAGAGCTTGTCCTGAGCAGCATGCACACAAACTACCCTCTGTCAGTTGATCTGGAGCCAGACATTGGTCCCTTGGGTGGATGTCTCTGTGGGGTGTAAAACAAGTACTGTTATTTCACAAATGCAGTTTAGGTCTTTGGCTGAATGAGTTCACAGCCCAATCTGTGATAGAAGCTATAGCAGCATCAGTCTCCATTTGCAGGCAGGGAAGAAGGAGGAAAAGCTCTGAGCATCTATCAGTTTGGTATTATTAGGGGTGTGTTCGTATCTGTTTGCTTCCTATTATTTATTCAACAGGCCTCTGAAGAGATTACATAATTACATTTCATTTTTTAGTAAAGCTGTGGCTATGATCTTTGCTTCTATAGCAGACCTCTATTCACGTGTGAAATAAGAAAAGGGAGAGGGAGGATTGAGACAAATCTCTACGGGGAAAAAAAAAAAATAAGAGGGGAAAAATACATCTACAGAACACAATACATAAGCAAAGACAAAAGGAGGTTGTTTTTTCAGGGGGTTTTGGGTTGTTGTGGGTTTTTTCCACTTATGAACTTTGCTAAGAATGAGTCCAGATAAGATTGCAGTTGAAGTACTATGAGCTGGTGGGAGTTGCAATCTGAGGAGTTAATAAATCTCTAACTCAAGGGATGGAGTTTTTTTCCACTGGGATCCTGCTCTACCCTACAGATATATGTACAATATATCTGCAGTACACCAGTATAGTACAGTTAGACCCAGGGGATGGTTTTCCATTCAATTCAATCAGCACTGAATATCTTTTCGTACTTTATTCTGATTGTTGGCCAAATATGCTGGGAGCCTTCATGTTTCATATTTGAAGGGGCTGTTGTGGTTTAACCCCAGTAGGCTGCTAAGCACCACCCACTCAGTCACTGCCCTCAGTGAGATGGGGGAGAGAATTGGAAGGGTGAAACTGTGAGAATTTATAGGTTGAGATTAAGACAGTTTGATAGGTAAAGCAAAAGCCATGCATGCAAGAAAAGCAAAACAAAGAATTAATTTGCTACTTCCCCTTGGCAGGCAGGTGTTCGGCCATCTCCAGGAAATCAGGGCTCCATCACACAAGATGGTTACTTGGGAAGACAAATGCCATCACTTCAAACCTATCCCTATTCTTCACTCCCTCCTCCCCTTCCCCCAGCTTTGATTGCTGACCACAATGTCATATGGTACAGGAAATACCTTTGGTCAGTTGGGTTCAGCTATCCTGGCTGTGTCCCCTCCCAATTTCTGGTGCAACCCCAGCCTTTTCATTTGCATGGGGGTGTGATAATCCCCAAAGCCTTGACACTGTGCAAGCACTGTTCAGCAATAACTAAAACATCCTGGTGTTGCCAACATTGTTTTCATCACAAATCAAAACCACAGCAACTTAAAAGCTATTATGAACAAAATTAATTCTATCCTGGCCAAAACCAGTACAGGGGGAAAAGGCAGCATGGGATCATAATTGTTAAATTTACCTGATAACATTCTTTTTTGGTTGTTTCCTGTCTTTCCTGTCTTATTCCATTGCTGTTCTAAATTACAAGACATGTAGTATGATATCTTGTCCTTGCTGAAATGAACGAGCCTTAGACAGGTCAGAATTTTACAAAAAACTTTATAAAAAAGAAACCCACCACAAAAAAAACCCACAACATTAAAATATAGAAAATATTTTTGTAGGTAAGTCTGTAGACCTTTAACCATTTTCTCTGACTTTATATAATCTGTGCAATATTATTTTGGAAAACAAATGTAGTAGCTTGAATTTTTAATTCCAATTCTTTTAAAAATTGACAAGAATTTTTAATTAAAAATTGCAGAAAACAAAAGGTTACGGTTTCAAAATTTGGAAAAGAACCATAAGATCATCTAGTGAACAGTCTTCTGAAATTCACTGAAATAGTAATTTTCAATATATAATTTGACCAGTTTTTCAGTTAACTTGGCAAAGGACTGACAAAAAAAAAGTAAAAAGAAAAATGCTAACCATAATCATGTCTGGGGCAGAATTTCCTGTTTACTTCCTTGTTAAAGTGCTTGCAGATAATTTTTATTGGTAGCAATTTGCTGTTAGTGGATAACTAACAATTTATTACAAGATTCACGCCATATTGCTTCTCCAACTTGCAGCAACCTATTTATTTCATGCGTAACTCTTTTCAATTTATCACCTCTTGAGAGTACTTAAGCAACTGTGATTCAATTAAACCAATGTTCAGTGGCTGTGCCTGTGTTTCACAGTTGGCTGATAAAACAAAAAGATGGGATACATTACAACTATTGATTAATTAGAGTTTATTTATAGTTTTTACATATAAGTCTTTAACAATCACCTTAAATTTGTGTGTGCATAGATTTCTTAGCTGATAAAAGAAGCTAAAAGTGCATTTCATATCGAGAAAGGAGAAGTGTGATTTAACATTTTATCTGTTTATGTAGGAATTCATAACTTGTGACTTTGTCAGTTCTAGAGAGTAATTTTCCCTCCTTACATGCATAACAGGGATGTCATGAAGACTAGTAGTGCAGTCTTTCCTAAACTACAATATCCTCTGATGTCATTTTAACACATTTTTGTAGAGATTCAGTCTCTCATCCATTTCTGTTGGTTTGCCAAACTCCTGTGACAGACTTTCTAGTAATCATGTAATTTCAGTTTGTGATATCAACCCATGAAAGAAAGGAAAATTGTTTTTAAAATTATGATGGTGGGGAAACTAAATCAGAAAACCCCAAACTCAACTCTCCCCTTCTCTTTTCCCTCCTCCTTCCCTTTTTCTTCCCTCCCTCTCCCCTTCCCCTTCCCTCTCCCCTCTTCATTTTTTTTCTTTTCCTTTTTTTTTTTTTTCTTTTTAACATAGACCAGATTGGATTTTAATGCAGAGGGAAGTGCACAAAATTTCAGAGGCACTAGGTACAGCTGAGGGAATGAAGAACACAGAGATGGATAAAAAATTATCCTTCAAAATACAAAAGGAAACAAAAATTACATGGTTGCACTATTTTTACTCTCTATTTAATTTGCTTTATGGGGCTCACAGGGAAGCTGCGAAATAAAGAGAGAAACTCAGAAGACAGAGTGGAAGGGTAGATGGTAAAAGCCACTTGAGGTACTTACTCTGCTGTATATTGCCTGGGCTCATCTGAATAATAGCTCTTGAGGCTGCTATTTCGCAGGAATTCACAAGAACAAGGCAACGCACTGTTTGTGCTTGGCTTTTTATTAATTCCTTTGTGCAAAAGGCTGTTTTCAGGGACACACTATCACAAGCACAGCTACCAGGAGATCTCCTTAGAGTCAAAGCACAAAAGCTTAGTGACATAAGCATTGCTGCATGAGGCTCCTGTATTCACTAAATCCTACTTTACAGCCCACAGAAAGGTTGGGTGAATTTAAAGAATGCAAAACATCATTGTAAACATAAGCATAAAATAATCACTGAAACAACATGTTGGAAATGGTGGAAATACTTATTTTAAACTTTTATTTGGCATAGAGTATCTTTTGACAAAATTTTGTGTTGTTGTTTAATGCTCTGACTTTTCATATTTTTTTACAATTTTTAAAGACATTTTCCCTAAAAGTAGGAAGTAATTTTGTAGGATTCATGTTTTTGTTTTAAAGAAGGAAAATTATTTTTTTCAACAACTTAGAAAATCCTGGCTATGAAAGTGGCAAAAAAACCTTATTTAATGACATACTAAATCTAGCTTGTTTTGGGGATGATTACTCTAATTGGTATATGAATATGAGGAAAGAAACCCCAGGAAGGAAAATCTTCATCCTTGAAATAATTTCCAAGAAAAACTGTATTCCTTCCAAGCCCCTCCCCAAGATCAACTGTCCATGAGAATGCTCAGGGAGAGGGCAGGATTTCCCACCTCTTCCAGGACTGATCAGCACCACAGTTGAGTCTTCATGAGAGTTCACAATAACTAAAGATGGAACTCTTCCCCAGTTAAACCAGTAGATTTTCCACCCTACATAAAAGACTATGACCATGCTTTCCTCAGTTTTTTGTGGGACTTAGCGGAAGACAACTGCTGTTAATCAAACTTGTACCTGTAGTGCAAGGTTTGAGGTGAAACCCTTTCTGTAAGTCTCAGTGTATCTGTAAATATCTGAAATGCTGCATCTGTGCTTCTTCAGGCTATAGTAATTTATGTGATGCGTTTGTAGGCTATTTTGAATCCACTTTAATGTAGAGTAAATGAGACAGGCAATATCTTACTACCTATCTACCTATCTTCATTGCCAAATTATGCTAGGTAGTATTCAGATTCCATGATGTGCTCTTTTGTAGTCTTTATCAGGAGCCACCATCTAGCAGTCAGCAAAAAAAAAAAAAGGTGAAATTCGCATCCCACAGTTGTCCGAGGCCCATCTGTACTTATCCTGTGTACCTGGCTGCAGCTCAGGGCTTGCCATCATGTTCAGCAG
>NW_009970718.1:4804123-4810376 GCF_000747805.2 Chaetura pelagica | reverse complement strand
AACAAAGCAAGGGTAACTGGGTGGTCAAGTGAAGGTGGGAAACAGCAGGACCCCAGGGAAGCTGCAGGATTCTTCCAGAAATTTCTGGTAGGAATTTTTTGATGCTAGAATTAAACATCGAGTATGTCTGATTATTATTATTTTTTAAACTTATTTTCTCAATTGTTTCATCACCAGTGAGAACCATGGAAAGATGAGAGTTTGCTTTGCTTTGTTTTGTTGCTTGTTTGTTGGATGTTTTTAGGAACCTTTCTCCTTCCTAGGCCTCTCTTCTGTGTTGTTGCTGCTTTCCTCATTGTTCCCGGTTTATTTCAGCCAGCTATTTGGATAGGCTTTATATTTTACTATGTATTGAGTTGTTGCTTTCTGGCTGTGGCTTCCATCTCTAATTTTGTACATAATGAACAAAACAGAAGAAAAACAAATACAATAGCAAAATATGTCATTATCCTTTGCATCTTTTCTGTGCTTTGTGCTGATCATATGGCCATCATTTGTAGTGCTGCCAAGAGCATCTAAGCCTCAGTCAACTACCTTTGGGATTGCAATTCCTTTATGATCTATTTTCCTATTTATTTTCATCTGAATGGTTTAGTGGTGCAGCTTGGAAAAGATACAGGCAAAGGTCTTTGGACTAGTTTCTGTTGAATTAACATGAGTCATTTCACATACCATTGAGTACTGGAATAATACGTTTTGGGCTGGCAATTGGCCTTGAGAACATAAATCAAATTCATCTATTTTGCTTTTTCAGCTCCTATCTTACTTGGGCAGTAGACACTCTTATCACAAGTCAATGCTATACTTGCCACAGATTATACCTGAAGAAGGGTAATGGATACAAGAAGTTCATTCATCTATCTATCTTCCTATTCATCCTACATATTGTAATAGAATGTCTGATACACAAAATCCTCTATATTTAGTTTCCTTTCATTTAATCCTTTCATATGGAGATATAACTGTTTTGTTTGCTTTTGGTTTTGTTTTTTTCATGACAAAAGAGGGATGTGATCTGCATTATTCATAGGAAAAAAATAAGGCCAAGAGGTAGCTCTGGTGAATTTGAAAGAAATCACAGGGAAAATTGGTAACTAAGCTTAACAACCTAAAGTATGTACATAAGAGCTCAGTATAGCTTTCTCTCAAGGAATGTATTTCAAAAGACACCTTTGCAGTCAGAGTTAACAATGGTAGCTTTTAAATTGTCTCTAGTGTACATATCTAGGCTGTAGAAATCTATATTGAACATGGTATTCCACTCTCCTATTACAGACAATTATAAGAAAACAGATACTCCTATAAAGCACTTTATCTCATCCTAATTAATAGATTTAAAATGTCAGATAAAATGCAATTGTTGTGGTTTAACTCTAGCTGGCAACTAACCCCCATGCAGCTGCTTATTCATTTGCCTTCAGTGGGGTGGTGGAGTGAATCAGAAGAGTAAATGTGAGAAAACTTGTGGGCTGAGATAAAGACTTTTTAATAGGTAAAGCAAAAGCCATGCATACCAGCAAAGAAAAACAAGGAATTCACTTCTTCATCAGCAGGCAGGTGTTCAGCCATGTCCAGGGAAGCAGAGCTCCATCACAGGTAGCAGTTACTTGGGGAGACAAATATCCTAACTCTGAATGTCTTCCCCTTCCTTCTTCTTCCACCAGCTTTGACTGCTGAGCATGATGTCATGTGGTGTGGGATATCCTTTTGGTCTGTTGGTGTCAGCTGTTTCCACTATGTCCCCTCCCAGCTTCTGTACCCCCAGCCCCCTTGCTGGTGTGATGGTGTGAGGAGCAGAAAAGGCTTTGACTCTGTAAGCACCGATGAGAAGGAACTAGAACATCTCTGCGTTATCAACATGGTTTTCAACACAGATCCAAAACACAGCCACAAACTGCTTCTATGAAGAAAATTGACTCTACCCCTGCCAAAAACAGCAAACTGATTTAGCAATGCCTTTTTCTTGCCAACAATATAATCTGGCTTGATAATTCAGATGTACCTGCCTGCTGCATCAGTGCTTAAAAATTCACTGAAATTAAACCCACTTACAATTTTATAGAAGCTCAAATCTTGCACTATTTTTTGATATTGTAGTAGATATTGTGTTCCAAAACATGGCATGTCTCATGATGTAAAGGGTGTACATATTGTGTATTCAGGATCCTTAACAATTCTGCAGCAAATGAGAATCAAATATTGATCAGTATACTCCATTACAGATGAGATTTAATCATATGCTTGAGTATGCTAATCAAATATTTGTGTAAGTCAATCAGTAAAGGTTATGAATAAAGGTAGAAAGATATGGACAAAAATTGTTAAAAAGAATACATACCATTTTTCATATGGAGTTAAACAAAAGAGTTAATGTAGGTATGTATGTACATTTGTGGATGTATCTAAGGCACAGACCCGCATCTGTGACTCAGCAGGTGGCAAGAATATTGGCAATTGCTGAGAAATGCCAGGGGGATGGTTATGTTGTTCCTGACCACCTCAACTGCTGAATTAAAATGCACTTAATTTAAATAACAATATTAAAAATGTTGAACTGGAAATCCCTTATGTCTGCCTAGCTGTAGAATTTCTAGATCAAAGGAGCAGTTAAAGCATAAAGCAGTGTAATATCAACTCATCACTGTTGGAGAGTGAGGCTAGAGCAGATGATAATGCAGCAAATCTTTTTGCCATCTGCTTCTTCAGCTTCTTGACCAGGTCTCAAGGCAGGCAGTAACCTCCCTATTGTCCTACTAAAAGTGGCATGCTGTCTTCTACATCAAGGTATTTGATGCAGTCCAAACTTCATACGCTCTGAACCAAAATGTAACAGTAGACTTAGACCAAGCCATAGGAATTTATCCTTCCACAATTGTCCATTAAAGCATTTAATTCACCACATGTAAATTCAGAGTGGGCAGTGCTAGATGAGTACCCTGTCCTGAATAAGGATGGCAGTGATGTGGACTTTTTACAACAGTGCTTGGTTCCAATAAAGAAACTGTCTTGCTCCAAGTCTCTAAGGTAGTTCATTTAAAGTTAACATGGGTATTTCTGTATGGTTTTGCCTTTCTCACACATAGTCATGTCTTCAGCAAACTAACCCAAACTACAGCAGAGGATGTTTATATATATATATGAAATCAATGCAACAGAAACATATTCTTCAGACTAAAGTAAAGCAAAAAGGCAAGCAAAAGAATTTCACTGTAAATGTTTTGCTATTTTAAACCTGATTTCCTCTAAAAAATGAAAAAGCTTGATTATGTTCATTTTAAAGTTAATTCTCTCAGTATTTCTACATACGTTCTGTGTATCTGCATACATTGCTTCAAAATAGAATTTTCTTAAAAAGAGACATAATTTAAATATTTTGTAAATGTTTTGTTGAAATGTCAACATTTTTTATTATTTTATTTTTCTCCAGAGCTATATCAGAAACCAAAAATTTGTTCACTTTCACTTTTTTAATGCTAAAGAATACAGCCTCAGAACAAAGGTTCTCATATCCTGGAAATTTTAAATCTTAGGAATGTGTATTTAATGAATATGTGCTGCCACATATCTGAGAAAACATGTAGGAAATATATATTTAAAAAGTAACATTATTTAAACAAATTTAAATTATATTTCATTAATATCAGCAAAAGGAAGATGATCTGTGAAATCCATTTTCTTCGCAGACTCTGTTCCATTTTTTTCTCTCTTTCTTCTCATTATCTTTTCAAATTAGCAAGTACAAACACCTTGTCTAAAGACCAGTGAAGGAGGTGTGAAGAGATGAAGAATCTAAGTGTGCTCATCACTGGCTGAGTGTTACATTAAGATGGCAAAAGAAAATAATGACCCTTAGGTACAGAAAATGGGTTCCAAAGTTGACACTTCCTATTAACAGTAAAGGGAAAAGAAGAGAGTGAGCAAGCAAAATTCAACCTGCTGTAATTCCACTAGAATTTCAGACTAAGATACATGTTCTTTGTCAAAGACACCTAATGTGGGGCTGCAGTCCAAAGTATGATGTCAGATTCTTTTTTGTGCCAAAAAAACTCATTGCCTTTTTTCAGGTGAGTATTTCCTAAGGCCTCATACCACAGCCAGAAATACAGAACACTTATTATGTATTCATTTTATGTCACAGATTTTTCATGATATCATTTCTGCCCAGTACTTTATAGTGTCACATAATTTTTATAATTTTTATAATTTTAAAATAATTTATTTTTTGTTATCTTGACTTGGAAATTGAATTTTCTTTGCTTAGCTGACATAAGGGTATGTATGGACAGACCATTTTCAGATCAATAAATGCAGCTATATGTGTATGTAGGTACATACCAGAAAAGCAAAACACATCTATATGCTCTAAACTCCCTTGGGCCTTTGAACCAAACCAGTGAAGGGAGGCAGCTGGGAAGGCCTTGTGGCAGTCAAACCTTGATATGTTAACAGAAGCAGCTAAAGAAAGTCTCACCAAGACAGCAGCCTCACTATCTCAGTTGCATCACAGCACTAAGTACTGCCAGCAAAATAGATTACAGTGGTTAGTTTATGAGCTCTTTGGCTGCCAGGCTGGTTTTGTGTGTAGCCACTTATGTAACAATCAGTCCTTGGTGAAGAAAGGATAGATAACAATGCTAGTGTGCAAGGAAAGAATGAACAGGTGAGAATTTTCAAAACTGTGTTGTTTTTCTTCTCTCAGACACTGCTGTCTGGCATCCAGGAGCCAGGAATGGCACTACAAAGCTGATCTACTCAGTGTGGTCAGAGTTCCAGTTATATACAGTGGTCGTTGGCCTCTGTAATTAATGTGGCTATATTAAAACATCCAGCTGTTGGGTCCACATTTTGCCCTCAGATGCATGTGTGTGGTTTCTGTGCTTCAATGGGAGCAGTGTATGCATAGCTGAGGATATAATCTGGCTGTGTGTGTGTACACATGTGTATACATAAGTGAGTCTGTATATACAGTAGTCATAAGGAGAGAAATATCTTTTTGTGAATTATTAGCTTCCTCTTTCCTTTCTGTACCAAATATTCTTAGTTCTCTGTAGAATGCTGGGCTTCGTTGTGTAGCAGTATTTTTTAGGAAGCATGTAAGGCATGTAGTGAATCTGTTTCAACCAAAGCAATGGGATTGATCCAAACTTTTGTCCTAACCTCTAGCTGAACCAGAGCCTGAACTGTTTGGAAATCTTAAGAGTAGTGAGAGAGAGAACAAGAGAGAGGGAGTGCAGGAGAGAGGAGAAGGCAGAAAAGCAAGGAGGAGAAGAGACCAAATGCTCCATTTGTGTCTGAGACAGGAAACAGCAATACCAAAATACCTCAGAAAGGCTACTCTTACTGTACTACTGACCCAGCCAAACACAAGTGCTTCTGAAAATCTTTCAAGAAATCTTATCTGAGTTATTTCCAGTCTTACTTCCAGACCAGAGAGGCTTGGATAAGGCATTTGAAAGTCTGAATGCTTATCAGCTACTTCTTCCTTTTGCCTCTCTTCACCTAAATGAGGGCCCAAACTCATAATCCACTCTTCATGGATGTGGCACTTCCTTCTGCAGACATCTCAGACTGGTTCCCCACTGACACAGGTCAGGTAGTTGAAGGAACCAAATTTATTTAATGTTGTTTCAACTTTTCTAATAATTAAAGCAAAGCCTGCTAAGACAGATAACTCATTAAGCATTGTCTTGCAATGGAGCAATAGTTGATACTAACATTGTCTTTCTTCTCATTGTACCCTTTTGTGCACTGCAACATTTGAACATGGATATGTATCCTTTTTGGCAGTTATTGCCACTTATTGAGCAATATGACTAGCCATTTGTCTGTTGTTGCAGAAGTGATGCTGCAGTTCTCTCTAAAGCTGCCTCTGTATGTCTGCCTGCAGCTGAGCTTGTAGTTCAGGCAGCAGCTGTGACTGTTCTTTTTACTATGTTTTTTCAGAGCAGAGCTAAAAATATGAATTACTTGCTCTCTTTAAACTAAGGGAGCATTTGCCCTGACCTCATTCTTCACATGGTCATCCATGTTTGATTGGAATCTGGGACAGAGGTGGTTCATAAAGTATTTTGACTGAACTTCTTTTTGCATTCTGAATTATTTTAAATAATTAAGTATTGAATCTTAACTGGAAAAAAAAAAAAAAAGTCAGTTTTTAATAAAAAACAGAAGAAAACACTCTCTCATATTCTTCTGCTTTGTGAAAAAAATGGTAGTCCTTTCCACTATATATTTGAATTATGTCATCCATAAC
>NW_009970718.1:4800668-4804076 GCF_000747805.2 Chaetura pelagica | reverse complement strand
GAAGATCATATCTCAGTCAAGACAAGTCTTTTAAGCTACAATCTGTTACAGAAGTCTGTCTCAACAATACAACCATGTATAACCTTACTTCAAATTATTCAAATACAAGTTGTAATGCTACTTACTTTAAAAGAAGTAGTTGTACATAAGCCATAGATTACATGTTGAAAAAGGACCAGTGTGGATAACTACCTTGAACTGAGACACAGGACATCAGGCTAGAGTGAATTAGACAGCATTGTATCTAGACTATGACCTTTAGAATAACCTCTTTAATGATTAGACTGCCTGGATTTCTTTTTGCTAGGAGTCATGTTTTCTTACAATCTAATTATTCTCACAAATCTTCTCTGAACTCTTCACAAATATCAATCCTTCTTGAACTGCAGGCATAGGAATTTTCTTGAGTATTCCAGTGATGTTTTCTTTGGAACAAATACATGTTATAGACTCTTTACACTTGCTCAGTACCCCCTTGTTACTGAATTCAAGGAGCTTGTTAGGATTTTGAAACACAGAATCGCACGTGAAGCTCTGATCAGTTCAGATCAGTATAATCACCATGAATCTTCCCAGAATTAGTTTCCTGTGTTAGCATTTTCTCTCCTGTTAATATTGTTCATGTCCTTTATTCTTTAGAATCACAGAATAGTTTGGGTTTGAAGACACCGTAAGGATCATCTAGTTCCAAACCCTCTGCATGGACAGGGACACCTCCCACTAGTTCAGGTTGTTTAGTGCCCCATCCAACCTGGCCTTGAACACCTCCAGTGGTGGAGCATCCACAACTTCTCTGGGAAACCTGTGCCGGTGTCTCACCACCCTCACACTAAATAATGTCTTCTCAATATCTGATCTAAATCTACTCTCTTTCAGTTTGAAACCATTCCCCCTTGTCCTATCAATCACTACATGCCCTTGTAAGAAAGTCCCTCCAGCCTTCCTGTAGGCCCTCTTCAGGTGCTGGAAGGCTGCTCTCAAGTCTCTCTGGAGCCTTCTCTTTTGCAGACTGAACAATCCCAACTCCCTCAGCCTTTCTGGTCCTCTCCAGTCTCTCACTCTTTCTCACTCTGTTTATCTCCATTTTTTTTTTTTTTTCTTGTCAAATCAAAACACATCCTACCTGCAAGCTTCTACTTTATCAAGCAATCAAGATTGCCCTTCGTCAGTAATGTTTCTTTATTATGCCCAGCTCTAGCACTTCCTGATAACTGCAAACTTTGTTAATGATATTTTTATGTTATCTTCCAGATCATAGATAAAACCTCATTAAAATATATTACCTATGGGAACACACTAAAAGCACACCTGCTTGATGATGATTTCTCTGACATCTGCCACTTAGTTAATGGATAATATATGTAATGTTCCCTGTGTTAACTTTATAGCATCTTATATTTTTAAGCAACGTCCTGTGACACAGTCAAAGGTTGACTGTGAGCTTTGGTTGCATACACTAATATTACTGCTTTTGTCAACTCAACTTGTAATCCCACCAGAAAAGAAATCATGTTAGCTTGACAGAATCTATTTTCCAGAAGAATAGTTTGAGTGGCACTAATAATTTTGTATTATTTATTGATGTAATTTTTCATCATCTGTTCTACCATTTATTTTAGGGTCAAAATCAGGCAGAATACTTTTAGACAGGTCATCTTGTTTGTCCCTTTCAAATCCTTGTGCAACATGAAATTTCTTCCTGTTTCTGAAATTATTCCCGTCTTTCTAGAGTTATTGAAAATAGTGGTAACAGTTTAAAGACCCTTTTAGTCAACTCTTAGGATTTGTATTTTCTATAGTGTTTAAGTCACAGTTTATGAATGTATAAATGTTCTTGAAAACATTATCCACAAAACCTAGAATGTCAAGGCATAAAGTTTGAATACTGTAGGTGTTATTAATAGAGAAAAGCAGAGTGATTTTTTTTTCCTTTTCCACTAAATCCTTATGATATTTTTATTCTATTTTCCTTCCCTAATAGGTCAAACTTGCAATCTTCTGACATCTTTAAAAAAGAAGATATCTGTGGTTAAGGCACTTCTTTGGGTGGTACAAAAGAAGACACTTGTAACTAAGCTTCTTCAATTCTTGATTCCAGCATAATACATATTCTTGTGTAGATGTGTCTCAGTGTAAATGCTTGCATAAATAATTAACATTAACTGAAACAAGACATCGTGTATCAGATCTGCCCTGGCTAAATGATGCCATGGCCTTATGCATCTTAGTTTTCTAAATAATTGATTATTTATGCACAGCAAGATATTGGCACAGAATATCCTGAGGAAGATACATGATGAAACCAGCCTCAAATTGGTCAAACCTTTTGACTAAAATGGTCATGTCTTTCATTGCTGCCATCTACATTTCCTTTTTCTTGCTGGATTTCAGGTGCTACATCTATGAGCTATTTTTGCTTCTCATCTGGTTTCACTGGGAGTGAATTCAGCGAAATTAACCCACATAATATTGACTAGATCAAGACTTCAAGGTGATGAACAGAGATGGGGAAGGAGAAGGGGGTCAGGAGAAGGCAAGAGAGAAAGAGAAGATATGGGAAAGCAGAGCAAATGCCAGCTATTGTACTCGGGAGTGAACTATTATACTCAGCTTAGCCATTTAAAAATTTAAAATCCATAACAGCATGTTTTATAACAGAATTGTTTATGAAAAACAAAATAAGTACATGTGAGCAGGTTTTGAACATGTATTTTACTTTTCTAATAGCATCTGTACCATAATTTATTAACTATAGATTAGACTTAAACTGAAGATGAACTCCAGGTTTTATAGTACATACCTGTTTTTAACTTGTTTTCTTTTTTGGTCATTAGCCATAAGCAGAACAATCAATATTCTTATTGCCAGTTGCAATAAAACAACAAGAAAAATGATTTAATTTAGTAGGAATTCTATAATGCAACAATATTACATATCTGAGAGCATCAATACAAAATACAGGAGCTACAACAATAGACAACATATGTCATACTGGCTGGCTGAAAGACTCACAGGGATAAAAGGAATAAATAAAAAAATTAAAAATGAGAATTTCATTGTCCTTTACAACTTATCAACACAGTTATAGCATGGATAAATCATAGAGGTAGATATACTTATAATAAAGAAATGTGCAGTTTAACAAAGGATTGGACTCAATTAGAATAACGTTTCAGAAAAGCCACAAATGATGTATTTGTTAAAAAGACTTAAAGGCAGTAATATGTAGTACACTGTTTGCATATTGCAGTGCCAAAACAAACACGACCACATAAATGCAAGACTAATTTGGAGAAGCAGTTTCTAGACTGTAATCCCAATGATGAAATTTGTGATTATAGCTGCAATCCTGCATTCCCCAGCTATTGTAGGAGGTTTATTCAAGACAGTAATAAAGTTGGGCATTCC
>NW_009970718.1:4792488-4800278 GCF_000747805.2 Chaetura pelagica | reverse complement strand
TAGCTAAATTCTTCTGACTCACCACACAAAATGGCTAAGCTTATTGTTTTCTTCTTTTTTCACAAGTCCCTTTTTAACGCCCTTTCACTCTTGGCCTTGGTAACAGCCACCAACTGGTTTCTAAAGAACCCAAATTTGGTTTTGTGTTAAGATTGGTATCTTTTTGGCATCTCTATCTGTTCTCCTTCTACTCTGATTGTTTCTTAAGGTTTCCTCTCACTCTAAGCAACCCCTAATGTCCTTTAGAATTCCACCTTTCTGGTTCCTATACGTTAAGATGCTGGTCTTTGTTATTTCACCATAGCCACTTACAGTGGCCACAATGTGTCGTACATATATATCATTGTCATCTTTTTCTCCCATGTTTTATGTTTTGAATCTCCTTTCCTCTCCAGTAAAAAACAACAACAACAACAACAACAACAACAAACAACACATTTTCTCTATGAAAACACACTTCTGATGAGATAATGCCAATATAACCAGCAGGCTTAAATTTATATGTTTGCATATGCCATCAGGGTTGACCCCTTATTTGATCCCAAAGGACTGATCGGTAACATTTTCTTTGTTATCATTCTAAATCACCCTAAATATCCCATAAATTAAAAAATTTTAAACTTGAAATTGCTACTCATGCCATCATGTTCCAGTATGTGCATTTGTAGACATTTAGAAACAATGTAATAAAAATTTTAAAAACAAGTCTACCAGAGGGACTGATGACATAAACTATGTAGCTCACTGCTGTGAGAGAAAATTAAGCAAGTGAATATAGTTCAAAATGCTACTTGCTACAAAGAGAGAGAAAAAAACCACAACATCCTGTCCATCTGCCTCTACATAGAAGGATTTGCCCGATAATGATTCTGGATGCACGAGGAAATCTTCAAGGAGTTGCTCAAATCAGCAAGGAAGAATCTGTGTCATCTGCACATAATCCTCTGAAAAGAAGGGGTCTGTTTTTCTAGACTGGTATGGAAGTCTGCCTTTCTGTCTTACAAATACCTTCAAGGAATGAATCATGAAACCAAAATAAATACATTTGGAGAAAAAAAAAGAAAAAAAAGTCAGGGAGTTCCTGCTTCTCCCCATTGACTAGTTTATTTATCTTGTTACTCAAGATGACTAATTTAAAGAAGGTACTTAAAATATTAATTGAGACTGATACCTCTCAAACTGTTGGCAAAGGTTCCCTATAGAGTGAGCAAGTTTTCAGGTCACAAAAATTGATCTGTTCCATGTGTTCCCATCATATTGTTCATTCCATACTAAAAAAACAATCTTACTGAAGATGAAAAGACATGAAAAGATATTTTTCTAGAGGTTAGGGAGTTGAATAAACATCTGTAGGGGTTCTCTGCCCAACTAGTGCAAGTGTGTTGAACACAGACTAGGAAAGAAATAGAAAGTAAAATTTATCTTTGGATAAAGAGTAAAAAAAATATTTTTTAGTCAAGTCTGCCTTCTCTGACAGCACTGGCGAAGCTGTCAGTGACAAGTGAGTGTGAGGGTTTTTAAAAATGATTGAAAGAGATATCAAAAAGTTATTAACTATTTGGGGTTGCTGATTCAATTTATTGAGAGCTTGAGGGAAAAGAAAAAGGATTGTTCTTTCCCTGATATTTGTGAGGCAACTACTCAAGGGAAGGCAGTTGCATGAGAATATCAAGAAAGTGAAATTAAAAGAAAAATAAACAAACAAGCAACAACAAAACAAAAGAACACACAAACCCACCAAATGCCTTTCTCTTTTCTCCTCTTTCAGTGACTCTCAGTTGTAAATTTAGGAAGCATTCAACTGAAAAAAAATGGAAAGCTAGAAATCCGCTTAATGAGATTTAAAATTAAGGCAACATGGCAAAAAACAAAACCGAGTGCTTTAACCTACAGAAGCTGAGAAAGAAACTTTAGAACAATCCCAGAAAGAAATAATCTTTAAAACCAGAAACAGCCTCATGCTGCAATATTCAAATCCATGTTTGCTTCCCAAATTTTTACAGCTGTTTGTGGGAATAACTGTTACTGTCATCTTATTTTCACTTGTTTCTTTCAGGCTGATGGAAGAGCAGAGAGAATCTTTTTTGAGTTGTATTGTTTGTGATTAAATTAGCATGCTTCTCCATGTATCAATGGTAATTAAGTGAGCCAATGTGTAGCTCAAAACATTGTCTGGTCATTTTTCTTCCTCTGTGTGACTGTTCAGCTGTTTCACAGCACAGGTGGGTTGCTACGGTTTTCTAAAATCAGATAGAAGGGATTGATTTCATTAAAAAAGAAAAACCAATACACAAACATATACCAGATGAAAACCCTGAGTGCATGTGATGTAAGGTAATTTATCTGTGTAATGTAATCTCCAAGTGAGGGTTTACAGTCAGTTTCTTCAAGGACAGGTAAATTACTTTGAGAAGTTGAAGTCTCTAGAAGTCTTTTCCTCAAATTTTTCACTCCCTGCTGGATAAATTTTAAAGTCCACTCACTCTCTTTCTTGATGTTAAGGGCAAAGAAAAGTGGGTGGCATAAAAAAATAACCATCCAGAAAGAATGTTAGCCATTAGTTTTTGACCTGTCATATCAAAGAGTAGGTAGGTGGATGACAAAGTATGGAGTTAGCTGTTACAAAGTCCCATGACTTTGCTTCAGACGATTGGAGAAATTTTTTGCTAGGTATTTTTATTATTGATATTATAAATTTTGCTAGATGTTTCTTATGTTAGAATTATCAATAAACTTAGGTATTTTCATAACTTCAGGTAAACAAGGATTTAGGAGTTTACTGCTGTATTCAGGCAACAGAAATCTGTTTCAAATAAGGAGTGATTTTGCATCATTACATTTCAAAGATTCAGTGGCATTTTATAATTTAATAGTAAAACAAAATAAGGGAAGATACCCAGTTATAGAGGAAAAAAATATGTTGATTGTTAGAATACTTTATCTGGATAGGGCTCAAGAGATGAGGTGCTTGACAGAAAATATTGCTCCAAATAGAGCCATTGAGCTACTGCACTTTATCTTCCTACTAATCAAGTGAAAGAAATGTTTGTAATTTTTTTTCATTTTTTTCATCTTGCCCATTCTTACCTAAGTCTGTTTGGGTGCAGTTCTTACTGTCTGACTGTGATTAAGGTTATGCTATCACACCAATAACGTTTCTAGAGCAAGAACTGGGAAGAGGACTTCTAGGCCTAAGTGAGTATAATTTGTCATGATTAGCATGAGTAAACATAAGGGCAACAAAGATGACTGGGGGATTGCAGCATCTTCCTTATGAGGAAAGGTTGAGAGAGCTGAGACTCTATAGTCTGGAGAAGAGAAGGTTGAGGGGAGACCTTATTCATGCCTATAAGTATCTAAAAGGTGGGTGTAAGGAGGTTGGAGCCAGACTTTTCAGTAGTTCCCAGTGACAGGATGAGGGGCAACTGGTACAAGTTGGAACACAGGAAGTTCCATTTAAATAGGAGAAAAGACTTCTTGATTATGTGGGTGACAAAGCACTGGAACAGGCTGCCCAGGTATGTTGCGGATTCTCCTTCTCTGAAGATATTCAAAACCCATCTGGATTAATTCCTGAGTAACATGCTCTAGACCAACTTGCTTTAGCAGGGGAGTTAGACTAGATGATCTCTAGAGGTCCCTTCCAACTCTGATAGTTTTGTGATTCTATTATTCTGTAAAGTAGGTTGCAGGCTTACAAAGGTGAATCATAACAGCCAGATCTACAAGAAAGGGTTCTTCAGCCCACTTCAGCTGTCTGGTAAAGATAAGTATGTTGCTGGTTTGTGTCTCCAGAACCTCCCTACTAACACAAATGTAATGCATTAATAAGATGTGCATATTCTCTTTTGCTATTTTCTTTAATATTTCTGGAGTTTGAAAATAAAAAAATACTAGTGTAGAAAATAAATATTCAACTAATTCTAATGGAAGAAATATGCATGCAAAGTAAGATTTTCTATGCACTACAACAGAGGTACAGTGCATACCTCATGCATGAGTTTTTAATTTGGATAAACTTTCGAATGAAGAAGGAATAGGAGGAGAAAACGGCAAATGCTTTCCCTCCAGCTCCTAAACACAACTTAGTGCAGGATATCCATCACTGTTCAGAACAGTGCCTAAACCAGCTCCTTGGCTCTTTTTACTGTACTATAACTCCTCTTTGCCAGGAGTTGTCACCCCTGTAACAATGTAGTTTCCCCTTGGCTTCATTCTCAAAAACAGTAGCTGGGGAAAATTATTTACTGCATCTGCAGAACCAGCACCAGGAGAGAGATCTCTGTCATGGCAGAGCTGTGACAAGCGCGACATGTATGGGTGACAGAGCACTGGAACAAGCTGCCCAGAGAGGTTGTGGAGTCTCCTTCTCTGGAGACTTTCAAGAACCATCTGGATATGTTTCTGTGTGACCTGCCCTAGGTGGCCCTGCTCTGGCAGGGGGGTTGGACTCAATGATCTCCAGAGGTCCCTTCCAATGCCTAACATCCTGTGATTGTGTGATTGATTCTGTGATTTTGTGAGTTCTAGAAGTTGTCCCTGTCTTGTATATACATTTTCTTTGAAAATGGAAGTGTTCCCTTATGTTGTTTTTTGTTTTGTTTGTTTGTTTCTCTTTGGGTTTTTTTTGTGGTTTGTTTGTTTGTTTGTTTTTAAGAAACTTGTGCAGCTTCTAAATGGCTTAAAAATATTTTTTTTTTTTTTGTGCAAATACAGCCAAGAAACACACAAACAATCCCTTATAACCTATATGTTTCAATTTCCATTTAAATCTGTAATGTCTCAGACTGTTCTTCCTTTCAAATGAACTACTCAATCACATCAGTGCAGTGCCAGGAAGTATTCTGGTGGTATGTCTAAATTTCCCTTTCTCTGATCTGATATGTCCATATGTGTGTGAAAAAAAAAATAAATTCACCTGTCTTTACCTTCAGATTCTGGCTGTATTTTTATTGTTCTTGGGGGATGACAGTCGTCTGATGATCTATTTACTAGATTGAGTTTGTAAATGCTGACACTTAAAGTGCAAACTTTAACCCCAGTGTAGATTAACTATGGGTGAATAACTGTTAGGTAAGATCAGCTCTGCACATGCAATAGCATGTTATCACAGCCAAGTAGATTTCTAAAGGCCTTCACACATAACTCAATAATCCTTGGTTTTACTTCATCCAGAAAATCTCTTGAAAGGCTGAACACAGCAGTGTTTCAGCAATGAGGGAACATGCTGATTTTCTGAAGAAACTGAAATCAAGCCTTCCAACTTGAATGAAAACTATTTAAAGTTTGAATATTGGCAATTTGCCAGAAACTTCTCCAGCCTTAATGTGATTTCTGGGATTGCTGTAATAAATCTGAGTAATTAGAATAGCTGAGAAAACTGTAGTCTTCTAAGATAAAGAAATGTAATCCATTTAATAAGTGAACTATTCACCACTCTTCCCCATCTAGCAATTATTCTGTGTTCATTAATTTTTGTCTTCCTTTGGTATTTCACAGAATCACAGACTCACAGATGGTTGAGGTTTAAAGGGATCTCTGAATGTCCTCTTGTCCACATCCCCTGCTCAAGCATCTAGAGGACATCTAGAGGTAGTTGCGCAGGACCATGTCCAAACAACTTTTGTATAACTCCAAGGTGGGAGACTCTACAACCTCTCTGCAACCTGTGCCAGTGCTGTCACCCTCACAGAAAAAGTGTGTCCTTCTGTTCAAGGAGAACCTTCTGTGTTCATTTGTGCCCATTGCCTCGTTCTGTCATTCTTCACCCCTGCAAAAAAAGCCCAGCTTTGTCCTCTTTGCACCCTTTACTAAGGTATTTATATATATTTTTGAGATACCCTCTGAGCCTTCTCATCTTGAAGCTTAACAGTCCCAGTTATCTCAACATTTCACCATGTGAGAGATGTTCCAATCCCTTAATCATCTTTGAGGACTTTTACTGGACTCTCCAGTAGGTTCATGTTTCTCTTTTGCTGGGGAGTCCAAAACTGGACACAGCACTCCAGGTGTGACCTCACCAATGATGAGTACAGGGGAAGAATCCTCGACCTGTTGGCAACGGCCCTTCTAATGCAGCCCAGGATACCATTAGCCTTCCTTGCTGTAAGGAAGCACAGCTGTCTTATGTTGAACTTGGTTTCCACCAGGACAGCTGAGCAGTCCCCAGCATCTGCTGGTCCATGGGGTTGTTCCTCTTCAGGTGCAGGATGATACATTTTGTACTTCTCCCTGTAGAACTTCAATGTCCCAAAACATTTAAATATAGATTTACGTTCCAAGGAACAGAATTTAAAGGAAATTACAGGCTTTTCAGAACATGAACCAAGCTAAAGCTTCACGTTTTCTTCCCAACTGGAACAGCTGTCAGAAACATTAAAAATATGGAAGAGGAGAGATGCAAACACTGAGAGTTTTAGCCCAGTTGAGAAGAACTTCAGCTAGAGGAACATATTTAGTGTATTGTTCTTTCCAGAGTTATGTTCGCTTAGCAATTGGACCCTAAGGTCTTCCCCATATAAAGCTAAGATTCAGAGTTTGCTGTGTTGCCTTTCTGGTCTGACACATACTCCAGCTTTGTTCATTTACCCTTTTTTTTGTACATTATTTTTGAATGAAATTTTCCTGCTTTGTGATTAAAGTGGTGTATTTGTGTCTAGGAATTTCTGTGGCCTGGGGACAGTTTTCCTCTGCTGGAGTGCTGATATGTCACAGTCTGTGCGTATAGATGGTCTGTGGAAATTACCCAATCTATTTCAAAAGACTGAAGTTTATAAAATTTCTTTTAAAAATTCCATCAATAAGAAACGTAAATGATTATGCAGACATCAGTCTAGTAGCTTCTGTAGTAACTAGGTAAAGTATCTTTTAATTTGTTGTTTCTGTAGCAACAAGTAAAGTATTTTTTAACTTGTTAGTTTTCAGAGATTATCTTCTCCTACACTAGCATTTTCTGTTTTCCTGATCTTGGTTTATTGTGAGGACAAAAAAGGAGCACTTCAAAAGAGTTTTCGAAATTTGAGAACAGTGCCTGTTCAAAATTATGCAAACAAAAATGGACCATCTGGTTTATTTGCATGACAGCATAATCTTGTCTAACTAGGAACAAGTTTGGGGTGAATATCCAAATACTTTATACATTAAACAATTACTCATGAATTTTGAACTTTGCCCACATTAGAGGAGATAAAATTGTAGGCCCATTTTTTCGCATTACACATACAAAATGCCTATTTACATTATTAGAATGAGTGGCCACTACAAAATATTTTAAGTATTGCTCTTTCCAAGCCTGAAGGAGGTAGAAAGCACAGCTTAGTATAGAGTTCAACACTTATTCATTCTTAGTTAAAGGAAATTATTTATATACAGGCAATGCCATAAGCTTAAACCAAGAAAAAGGTTTCATATTAAGAAAACAAACAAACATGGGATATAGAACCAAAAGGAAGAAGAAGGAAGGAACATGGTAACCTTTGAATATCAGCTGGCACCTGACAAGAAATTATGTCAGTGTATGGCTCCAGATGAAGAAGAATCAAGAACTGCCCCAAATTCCCTTCTGCATTTGAACCTGATCATACTGGGGGACAAAGAGCTGCTCATGCAGTCAAGGATGGATTCTTAGGTTTCCAGGCTAGGAAGCAGCAGAAATGGAGCATGCCATACTGATAATTGGATTTTAGCAGCTGATTTTACTACATGAGCTGAATTGCCTACAGCACAGCTCTGGAATACTGAGCATTAACAATTCATGGGGGGGGGGGGGAAAAAAATAAATTTAACAAACC
>NW_009970718.1:4720503-4792303 GCF_000747805.2 Chaetura pelagica | reverse complement strand
AGCCAAGTGTGGAAGACTGAGGATTTAAAATTTCTTGGGGGGGGGGGGAAATAAATAAATTAGAACAATCATGCAAGTAATGACACATGTTCTCTCTATTTAAAAAAAAAAAAATAAAAAAAAAAATTTTAACCAATCAAAACCAGTGAGTTCAGCAGATTTATATTTAATTCCTTCCCCCCCCAAAAAAAACCAAATGTGTACTTCTCCTTGATTGGACTTCTAAATTATCTTCCTCATTTGTAGTTATTTCCTTGCCCACTTAAACACTTCATATCTTTCAGTTAGTAGCTCTTGTAAAATTTTCAGTAATGTCAGTGAGGTTGTTTTCTGTTTTGTACTTCTGTGAAGAATGGTTGTAAAGCCTAAAATGTAGGGGTATTCCAAGGCAGTTAAAATAAACTAAGTACCTTGATACCTTGCATACCTGATAGGAGGAATCAGGTGCTTCAGAGAACCAGAAAGCGTCCACCCAGAATGAAGACTTGTCTAGACTTAGCTGCTAAGAAATATCAAGAATACACGTGTTCCTCTTCTCTGCTCTCAGGATTCAGAACATGGAGGACTTTTTGTCAGTGACAATGAATTGATGTGGGCCTTTATTTTCTAAACAGTTTTTAAGAAACAGAAATGGAAAGTTTGTCCTGAAAGACAAGAAGCCACATACCTTTGACATTGAATGCTGTTGTTATACCATTTTCAATGGGACTGGATTAAGTTCCCTTGTCAGATAAATTCCCCTGCCTTTATCCCCAGGTAATGTTCCTATCACCAAGCTGAAAGGTAGTCCAGATAAGGAAGCAATTAATTGCTCTCAGTGTAGCGTAGTTGTCGTGTAGCCAATGACTATGGTCCTAGGTCAGTGTGAACAAAGAGATGAAACACAGTGGACTATGTCTCTGCTTCTCCCAGTTTGCTGCTTAAGAATATTGAGCTGGGAGGTGAAAAATCTGGTTCCTGATCTATGGAATCAGTATTATTTCTGTTTTCATCCTGTCCTGGGGGAGAACTATCACCCTTCCTTTTGGAAAGTTAGATGCAGTCTTCTTCTTTGTTCTTTTTAACTCAATAGCTCTCAAGATCTTCAATGCATAGCAGCAGGGTTTTAGCTGGAGGAAGAAGAGCACAATTTGCCAGTATAGTAAGGGTACCTCTGGTGGGGTAAGAGCTGCAAGTCAGAATATCCCACGTTAATATCCATCAAGGTATTAAATGAAATTATTAAAAAGAGTTTATGGAAGATGCTGGATTGTGAGTCCCAAGGTGCTTTCTGCATACCTAAGTCCCAGGGAAATACTGGCATATATGCATACTGACACAGATCTATGCACAGCTCTCCTTACTGTTTTTCTTTCTGGTGGATGCTTCCCGTCTCTTGCTGCTGTCAACCCCACTTGAGATGCATCTTTTTCTCTCCCCACATGACCTGAATAGAAGACTGCCCTGGTATAATTATTCTGTGTGGTGTAAAACCTAGTCCTCTAGACACTAGCTCAGGTATGCTGTCATGATAAACACCATTTGCTCTAGCTGAAAGTATAAATTTTTTTCCTACAAGTGTATCTTTCAGATAAAAGTGATGTTGCTTCTTACAAATTAATCTTATTGTCTCTTCTGCATCACTTGCAAACTACTACCTGTGCAGTTTGCTTTTCTTTTTTGACATGTTTGTGGGTTTTTTTGTCAAAGTCTGGGAAGACTGAGAAGGAACTGCATAAAAAAATCCAAGGATTTATCACTTATGTGACTTCCATTAGGGATCTCCTGAGTTAAGAATAGCAATAAGCTGAAGTAATGGGTTTCACTTAACTGTGGGTGAAAAATTCGCATGGTAAGTCAAAATTCTAAATATTTATAATGCAAATATACAGTCTGTATCATTAGATAAGTGATGGTTTTCAGGAAGTAGCAAAGTTCTGTGAGATCCCTTAAAACATGGAAGATATTTAAATGAATATGCCTTGTCAGCAGTATAACCTACATATAATTGCCAGGATCATTAGAGCTTTGCTGAAGAAATGTGATTATAGAGTAACAGCAGTAGACATAAATGTAACAGAAAATGTGCCAATGTGATAGGCCTGGTAAAGTAACTTACTAAGCAAACAACTGAAGTCACTAATGGAGTTATTTGCATTAAAATTCTTGGTAGTGGACATGAAGGGAAAAAGTACAGCTTTCAAGGTCATGTTGATCCATACTGTAGTGAGCTGAGTTCTTTACTTACTTGTCTGTTGTTTCAACCTCAAATATGGAAACAGAGTGAAGCCAAAACTAAGTAATGAGGTCATTCTGAGGCTTGAACTTTTGGAGGATTGCCCATCATAAAATATCAATAAGCACTGATAAAAAGAATCCTTTTAAAGAGCAATGGCAGAGAAGTGTGCAATGGAAAAAGTCTGCATAGCAAAGAATTCAGAAGGAGAAATTTCCATTTAACTGAAGAATAAAAATGAAGAACAAGCAGCTGCTAAATGTTCTGACATAACGGGTTAATATGGGTTAAGTAGCACATATATCCGTCTTGTTTGTGGGTATCACATGTTTACTGGATACTCTGTCTCTGATCATATAAAGATTTTATTACAAAAAAATCCACTTCTTATATGCTTAGAGAAACAAACAAAATGAGTTACATGCACTTCTAAATTCATGAACAGATTATTTGATTGCAGTCTTGGAGGCCAAATGACTAGAACATTATTTTTAAATTAATAATCTTATTTTAAATGTTGGCATTTTCTTCCCTAATAAAATAAGCATTTCAATTTTCAGTTTGTGATTAAAAATTGGCAGACTGCACAGAGCAGACTGAGTGGCTCCACTTCAAACAATGTAACGAAAAGAATATTAAAATCCTATCATACTTAGGAGCTGTATTTAGAATAAGCTCTGCCATTGTGGAGACTGGCCACACACCCTGTGGACTTCCAAAAAGTTCTCAGTCTTGATTTTAGCATTCAGACTGAAAGCACATGAGATTCTGTAAGACTGCAGAAAACAACAAAAGTCAAAACTGGTGCCATTTCTTCATTTTGGAGGATGATCTGAGTACTCATATGAGCTATTTCTTCCTTCCTGCATGTTGGCATATCTAATATAGGAAAAGTTATTTCAAAACAGCAATTTGATCCTGCCACACTCAGTGAATAACCCTATTGTATTCACAGCATATGTTCTTTCCTGTCCAACAGTGCATGGCAAGAGGCAAATTCAGGAGCTGACACCCCTCTGCACATACCCCAGCTTTACCTGGTCTTTCCAACGATCAAAGAATTCATCAGGATCACAGAACTCATATCTAGGTGTCACAAGTTAGTAGCACAGCTAAGAAGCTCAAGTCTCAGGCTGCAGGCTCCTGGATGGCAAACCAGTATGGACGTTTGTTTTACTGTGGTTTGGTTGAAGCACCTACCTCTTCACGTCCCTGAAGCAAGGATACCATTTGCAGATGTATTCTTGCTCCTCTAAGGGGAAGTGGAAAAGAATAACAGAAATCAGGGGCTTGTTACATTTGTAGAATCACAGAATGGTTTGGGTTTGAACAGATGTTTAGAGATCACCTTCTCCAACCCCCCTGCCACAGGCAGGGACATCTTCCACTAGACCTTGTTACTCAGAGTCCCAGCCAACCTGAGCTTGAACACTTCCAATGATGGAAAAACCACAACTTCTTGAGTGGCCTGTCCTAGTGCCTCACTAACCTCATTGTAAAAAAAATATCTTCCTTGTATTCAAGCTAAACCTACTTTCTTTTTGTTTAAAACCATTACTCTTTGTCTTGCCACTACAGGTCTTGGTAAAAAATTTCAGGATTTTGGATGGAAAACACTGTACTTGTGCAACTACATTCAAAGTTGCCAAGTCCAGCTGAATTATTTCCATACCGGCTCTCCATTTTGGTGGATGAGCTTCACTGTAGAAGACTGGAAGCTGAAGAAGGGATCAGCTGTTTTAAAGAGCTTCACATTTACAGATTGTGTGAAGCATGGTGAAGAAGTATGATTAGTGAGTAAGTTTCTAAGATCAAGAAAGCAAACTCTTAGCCAGTAAATCCACTTCTGGATTCCTTTACAATGTTGAGACTTGCAGTCCTGTAGCCAGAAACAGTCCTCATTCACAAAATTGGTCCTCATGTTTGGAACAGATAATTTGACCAGTCACATATGTGGGGAGATTTGCACTATCCAGAAAGAACTCAGTTTCTCTAACAAACTGAATCTGCAGAAAATAGCCAAGGAGGGAGGCAAGTCTCTGGAGCATAAGCAGAAAGGAAAAGCTGAATCTACCTAGATATTTAAATACACTTAATGGTAACTAGGGTTTTGTTAGTGTGGTTAGGATTCATTTGCCAACGCATGGGAGTGTAATGTTATTTCAGATGCTCTGTGGTCTCCTGTCAGACCTCCAACTGATTTTGTAGAAGCTTGAGAGTCTTCCATAGTTTCTATTTCATATATACAAGTCACACACAAGTGTCTTGTGTGTCTTGGCACACATAAATGACACTAGATGTCTGTATTTAAGCAAGGAAACCCCAGCCAATGTAATATTTTACATGTTTCCTTGCATCAAATCAAAACTTTGGTATCACTGATTTTTTTTTTTTCTTAACGGACTAACTCAGGAGGTATGAACTTCTGGCATTAATTTTTAATCCATTGTGGAAACCTTTGAAAACTTTTTCATTGCGTAGAGACATATTCTGTTGACTAACCTGGCTGGATACAGATACAAAAAATCAGCATCTCCCTGTGTTGCAGAAGCCTAAATATTCTTTCCCACCGAGTAGTCCCATCACTGTCTTAATAGCTACCAGTGTTCACTCAAGAATGCATTGAAAGGAAACAGCACACACAAAAAAATGCAGTGCCTGCTGTTTGATGCCGCCTTCATAAATGAATAGTGATTCTCTTTGAACAAGGGCAAAAAATGCTGATAGCAGGGCTGGCAGCAAGCTCAGAGCATGGAAAAAAAAAAAAAGGACACCACTTAGATTGAATTCTAACATTTTTTCCATCATATGTGAACTTACATAGAATAATCTGCGAATTTGCTGCTTTCTCTCAAAAATAGCCATGTGAGTACTTACATTTGATTTACTAGCCTAATTTATGGACACAGCAACTGCTACTATCAACTGTATTTGTGGTAACTCTAATACATCACCCAGAAACTTATAAATATCCACATCACAACTCTCTGTAATAGAACAAGTTTTACTGATGGAAGGCCACAGACTTAACAACACAGCCCAGCATTTGCTGTTATTTGTCTAAGAGAGATTTGTAAGGGTACAGGCTCCTGAGACCAGTGAATTCAAAGAGTTAATAAAGGAAGTCAGAAATTCAAAGTTCATATGTAGAAATGTTGTGTTTTCCCCAGTACATTTGGAATTTCCTACCAGTATTTTTCTCCATCTTCTAAGATGCATTAGCGACAAAGTTTCAGAAGTGTTTTAACACTGTTTACAGTTCAACTGATCTGTTGTAATATTCCCTTTTGATGCTATTCAAATAAACTTTATAAATATGTTTGTTATTAACATATGGTGCTGATACAAGAAGAAGACTTAATTCATTCTGTTATTTATGAAGCAAAATGTCCTAATGGTTCCCAGACTAAGATGAAAAGCTGTTGCGGCACCATCCGTGTATTAGATAATGTCTTGGCACTTTCCCTATTATACTGTTATAAATAAATACAATGATTAAAACAGAGTGGTGTCTGGTGCATGAAGATGGTTACTTGATTTGTCCTTATTTCTAGCCCAGACCCACCCCCTGCTGGCAGGAGGCTTCTTTACACAGATCTGATAGAGAAATAGAACCAATAAGCAGCACAGGGCTTGATTCAAAGTCTGTTGAAGCTCATTGTTGGGTTCTAATCAAGCTGACAGCTCCTTGTGGATATGTACTGGTGACATATAAAGGGGCACTATCAAGGGACCTACCCTGGCATTAGATAAATAAATGAGTGTGCTTTGGGGAGGTCTTATTTCAGAGAAAAAAAAAAAAAAAATCAATCTTTTCTCTCATATTGTTTTTATCTGCAGAACACTTCCATTATTTTCTCTCTAACTATTGCCCTCCTTTTTTACCTCCCAATGTGAGATATCTCATCTCTCTGTCTTCTTGCTTTTCAGAGGAGCAGAAATAAGCAGGCTCAAACCAGCTGTGAATTTTCATTATACCCTGCAGCTATCCAACATAAATATTAAACGTGTGAAACAAGAACAATTTTCATCGTGGCGTTATGCTTAAGACAGGTAACCATGTGTGATAAGTTCAGGTATCCAATGGCCCCTGTAGGTGTCTGTGTGAGTACTGGGGCTCTGTGGTAAGCCTGGGGTAAATGGCAATGAAAGACATTCCTGATATTCCGAAATGAGGTATTATGCAGAGATATTCACCCAAAAATATAAAAGCTGTTTCATACACTTTATTCATTTCAGGCTGGTGCTACCATTTCCTGATTTACATAAGCAAACCCTAAAGAGAATATTTTGCTGTCTGCATCCTGAGACCATGGGGTCAGCTTGTGTTTGGCTGGCTGCCAGCCACCACAAATCCATCCTGGGAGCATTTCTGTACAAGCCACCAGGCTGCCAGGGAACTGGACCACCTAGAGGCACCTGACATGTCTTCCAGAGTGAAGCCACCAGCCAGATGGGTTTTAGGTCATTGGCTGAAGAACTGGGACCCAGGGTCTTGATGTTACTCCTGGCTAGAAAGCACTTGTGCTACTTAGAGGAAGGCGGTGTGTGCACTGGGGAAGGAAAGGGGTGAAAGACAGAAATTATCACTCTTACCAAACCAACGTCCTTTGCTTTTACATTAGTATGGGAAGGCAGGGTCTGAATTAGTGTTAAGCCAAAGGGGAGAGAGAGGAAGGTCAGGTATTATCTATGATGTCCTCCAGCCTATGTATGCCAGACCTATTCCCTTATTGTAGCCTTGCTGAAAGCCTCAACTCCACTGCTGTCAGCACTTTCAGGGTCACCGCACCACACCACGTATGCAGGATCACAGCTGCACAGATAGGAAATGCTTCCCCAAGGCTGAAGATGTGGGATATGTTTGCCATGAAGATGTGTTGCTACTTAGTGAAAGCTTCATTTAATTAGGTCAGAGAGCAACAGGAGCCGAGCTGGGACAATACAGATTTAAAATGAGCTCATAATTAGAGCACACAGTCTCCAGGGCCAGGACAGGTATTTCGGGTGTTTTCATGTGCTGAAGCCTGTGTTCAGCTAGGGCAACCAGTCTGTGTAAAGTAAAAGAAGGATGTTAACACAAGATATCATCCCACCTTCTTTTTTTACAAACAATTCCAAAAAGCACTAAAATCACCAAAGATCTTTAAAATCAAATTTTTATTTATTTATTTATTTATTTTTAACTTTGTGCTATTCCACAGCGTATTGACTGAATGCTGTTAGACATCTGAATGTGGGACTCATGTAAGGACACACAAGCCTCTGTTACTTTTAGCAATTTAAATAAAACCATCCATATTTTTACTTACTGGCTTCAACCACAAATCCCTCCTGTCAAATTCTGTTCTGATAAAGCACTTTTTCTGCCCATTCATTTAATAAGTAGATCTGGTTGAAATAAAAAACACCTGCTGTTGATGAAGGATAACAAACCATAAACATTTTGGGAGGATGCATTACTCTTAAAACACTTGTCACTTACACAATTCAGAGTGCAGAACTATCTAATCATTTTTCACCAAAGAATTAGAAGACAACTATTCATTTTAAAATAAACAAAATAGCAATTTTGACACTTAGATTTTGTGAAAATACCTGAAATTTCCTTATTCCCTTTTAAAGTAAAATATAATGTACCAGTATACCCTGAAGGGTATCCTGAAAGACTCTTTACTTATGGTGCTTCTAAATAAAGTTATAATTAAAAAAATGAAATACTGACCTCCACGTTCTCTGTAGAGCATTTAGGAGGATTTAAAAATGCAGAGAAAAAAGGAAGCTGCAAACTCATTAAACATCTGGTTTTAAATTAGTCATTTGCACAGTCAACAGGGAGGGGCAGAGAGTGAGAAAGGATGAGTGGGAGTAACGGAAGAGACTTAAACTGGACGTCTATCTTATAGGTGTTTGAACACAGGAAAAACTCACCTGTCCTAGTATGAGCCTCACCCCAATGATCACTGCATATACTTAATGCAATGAAAATTCCTTTTCTTGGCTAGGATATTTTTATATTACAGGAAGCGCACTGCTGCAAGCAAGTAGCTAATTCAAAGAAGTACTTCTCAATTACGAGTAAAACTATCCTTGGATGGAAAAAATTCTGTGCTAATGCCTCTATATGTTTCCAAAGGAGCTTTAAAAATTGGCCCAGGTACAGCTTTACACTGAAAAATATATTCCAGGTATTTAGAGGATTATTATTTCATATTACTATCTAAGCCTATCTTTGGAGGAGTAAGACCATATACCATTATTATCTCCTTTTGAAAGTTCCTTCTTCTGTTTAAAAATGCAACTTAGCCTCCCTTCATCCCTCATTTAAATGAAAACAATGCTGATTGATAGTATACAGCTTGCCTTTCCCTCAGCCCTTTCTTGTTTTTCCATCTAAGGAGAAACGAAGGACAAAAAAGATTAATTTTTCTCTTCCATAGGTGATAGGGTATGTAGCCTTTCTATGATACAAATTCAGACTGGTATTTACAGAATTTAAGCTAGATAACAGAGAACATTTAGGTCATCTAAAAAACAGTGTCTAGAAGGCCCAAGAGAGCATCTGGGTCTTGCTTTTTCAGCTACGCCCTGTGCATTTTCATTAACCTAAAATAAGCTGCACTTCATTGCCATGCCTCCAACATCTTTGGGCAACAGAAATCAATCTGTTTCCTGTCCTCATGTTTCATCCTACATGTTTAAAACCTCCTAACTATCAGAAAGCACAAGTATTTGTTTATATACAGAGACTCCTTTTCAAACTCCTTTGCTAGACTGTTATCACTTGAACCTTTTGTTTCACCCCAAAATGCAAGCCTTTATTTGTATTCACCCTCCTACCCATATCTGCTATTCTTCCATGTAGATCTTCACAACTCAAGCACCTCTTCTTATTGAGAACCAGCAATTATTTTTCTGGATTCAGTTGGAAAATCCTGGAGTACAGAGCTAACTGTCTCCTGAGTAAATCCTTTTTAATCCTTTGGATTAAAATTTCTAGCCTAAGTTTTAAGCCCAAACTTGTCCATTATAGTGTAACTCCTCAAATTATCACAACATGCAGATAGGAATATGAATGTGTATAATTCATGCCTGGGGATTCAATTCAACTAACCTTAATAATCTCAAAGACAATATGTAATCTCAGATGGTTGTGTTAAATTTATTCTGCAGTGAATAGAAGAAGACTGGCATCTTCACAGAGAGATTTCTCTTGTCCCAGAAGAGGTATCTGATGTAGGTCACATGAACTGCAACACCAGGGTGCCTCTTCATTGACTGCAATGAGAACCCTAGCAAAACGAAGCTAGACCATGAGATTTCAGACAGATAAAGTTAAGTAAAATAAATTGTGGCAAGGAAGTCTTATAAAACAATAGGAGGGCATAAGAAACCATGTTTGAAATTAAGTATCAGATGCATCTACCCTTGCCCCATTTCAATAATGCAGTCATAATGAAGGACCTACATGGATCTTCTGTATGTGAGAGCATAAGGATGAAAGAAGCACTACACAATGAAAATAAAATCTGCATTCCTTCCTTTAGCATGTATTTACTGTGTTTGCTTTAAGGGCAATACATAAAATTACTCTTGCAGTTGTTCAGTGCTTTTAACTTAAACTCTTCTTAAATGCCAAGTTTAATTAGATTTTAGTTCTACTTTCAGGTAGATCTCTCTGTTAATTAAGGCCCTGGAGCGAAGCTTTATTTAAAAGTCTCATAAATCGTCCTGTAGTGGTGGGGTGATGATCTACTTATCAGGCAGGTGTTTTGGCCTGCACATTTCAAGCAGAAACAATTTTCAATAATGCAATTTCTGCTTCTACTTCCTCCTCCTACTTCTCTTCTCCCCCCCTTTACTGCATACAGACTTTCAGTTAAGAGGTAGGTGGGCAGGTAGGTCAATACATTCACAGGGTGGGTGTTTTACTGAAGTGCAGCTGATCACAATATCTGTTGATTAATCCACTCCTACCTATTCCTGTAAACATGGCACATTGAAATTTAATGTACTATTATTAATATTATTTCATATTTTTAAATGCAGTATTTGTTGAGGGTTTTTTCCCCTCCAGCTTTCTAGCAGATTTAAGATAATGGCTCTCTGCCAAAATTATATTGCCTTCTTAAGCAAAAGCATAAAAATTGAAATTAGGCTAATATCAATTCTCTTTTAACCTGTAGGGTTCTGTGCTATCAGTTAAGTGTTGCATTGTGTCTCCCAGCTACAGTTCTAGGGTGGTACAGTGATTTGGTATCCAGAAATGGAGTCCAATGGCAAAGCCCTTGCTAGAGATTATATGAAGAGAGAATATGAGCAAGCACAGTGAAGCCTTGATTATAGAGATATAAATCTGCCTTTCTGGGTTGTGAGGTTTGTGCCTCTCCTGAGTATTGATTCTGGCTTCTCCACTTGGCTCTTTCTAACTCTGTTTTTGGTTCCTCTCCAAAGTACTCTCCAAAGATATCAGGAGGAGATTTGTACATGACTGGAGGTAAAGCTGGAGAGAAATTTTCCAACCTAGCTTTCCCTAGATGAACGGGAAGAATGCGTGTACTACATCAAGCCTTAATGAGTTAGGAAGAAAACCATCCCAAAGCTACATATGTGCCTGTCTGCAGGGCCAGAAGAGTTTGGGCAAAGTTCAGTAACTATGGGGGCTTTCTACTTACATGCCCTTTGTGAAGATGGATAGTGAATCCATGCTGCCTTGGACAGAGGATCTCATGCCCGAGTCCACAATGGGGTGCCTTGTAGACAATTCAGTCCATACTGCTTCTAGGAGTAGGTGTTAATTAACAGATACCCTTTTCCTACTTCTCTCTACCATGTGAAGCAGCTGGATGACCCTGAACACAGAGAGAATGACAGTCAATGAACTTGCTCTGTGGACCATCAATAGGTTCAGTTCAGTCTGAGGCCCAAAGCTGTATCACCGTGCATGTTAAATATAACTAATTTCAGCTGGTGGCCCTCATTCTCCAGTTATACTTGAGCAGATTCTTGAAGAATACATGCTGCATGCAAGTTGCTGCACACTGTTTGTGACTTTTTTGCTTCTCCTTCTGCACTAGCCTTGCTTAGCTAGACCTCCGTATGGTTACCACCTGACTTCTGCAACCACTTAAAATGGGGTTTGTCTCTACACTCCCAAATAATTTCCATGCAGATAGAACTTTGCTTGCCTTGATGTTAGCAAAATATCCTATGCAAACAAGATACACATAGAGAATATAAATAATAGTTTGAAATTTCCCCTTCTCCTAACAGCTATGGGCTAGTTTGTTTCAGTTACAACACTTTAATAGGTTGGATAAAAGGCTATATATACACTTGCTAAGTGTAAACACCAATGGTAAATGAGTATTATTTAATATAATTGACAGAGTTGTAACTAGAAGTGACAAGATTATAGTAAGGAAGATATCATTTTCTTCTGAGTTATATCTGCAAATTTTAAGCACCTCCCAGAGGAGGAATTTGGTACATTTTAAATTACACTTGACACAACAATTTTCTTGACTATACAGTCAAAAGTAAGCCTGGAATGGTACAGACGTGAACTACATGACGTTAGAGTGTATAAAAATAAATGAGAAATTATATTATCCCTGGGAAGAGAAAGGCTTTGTTATCCTCATGGAACCTCCTTGAGATGTTAAATGAAACTTTGAATCAAGATCTAAACATTTTGGGGTTGTAACTGATCTTAAAAAGCAAGAATAATAAATTGAAGTTGGTTTTGAGCCAATTCCAGCACTCACTCAAAGGGCAGAAGCAGGCCTGCAATATACTGAGCAAACATGAGAGGTTTGCAGTTACTGGGTGGGTAGGATTTCTATTGCTGCACCTGTGAAAGGGAGCGTGTAGACACATCTTTCTGCGGCTGAGATCACCCCAACACTTTCACTCTCAGCTTGGCAAGAAGAGAGTGTAAGGATCATTCCAACCACATTAATAAACCATGGGATCTGCTAACTTTCTGTGCCCACCTGTGTGTGAATTCAATCATTACAACCAGACTTAAAAGAAGTGGGGGCAGGAGGCAACTTGAAGGGGAGAAGAGCCCAGCACTGAAATTGAAGTTTTTCTTTTCAAAGGAATTTGTTAAGAAAATAAAACTGACTTCAAAATAAAAATGAAACTAAGTTCAGTATAACAACATAAAAATAGTAAAACTGGAAAGTATTTCCTTAGAACATTTGCTCTAACACTTATTAAAGATATAAAATAAATCCAAGAAAAACAAATCCCAGGTGTGGAAATGTGGTTAAACCATGACTCAGTTTAAATTTAAAACATAAAATAAAACAGTCAACCTTCCCCAACTTGCTTTAATTCTAGACAGGCATAAAAAAAATGAAAAGGAGAGAGATCCTTACAATTCTTATTCAAGAGAATCCAGTGCATGGATGGAGAGCTGAGATCAACATGGAAGCAAGTTTTATAAAGCAAGCAGAAATGAAAGGGGAAGATATAAATGCTCATAGCTTTTTGTGCTTGTAAATATGCATGAGCTATAAACTATGCTCAGAGTGATGTCACATGCAGAGAGCTCTAAGGAGATTAAGATAACATTTTTTATGGTCTTGTCAAATCATCAGAGAAGAGAGAAAAGTGTTGGCAGCAAACTGCTATTCCCTGTTTTGCCTAAAAGATTGTGTGGGTAACAAATAGCTGCAGATTTAAGGTGGGAGAAAAGTAAGAAAAATATATACTACCAATTCCTGATGAGGATGGGTAGCACTCTGTCATACCGTGGAGAAAATAGAGAAGGCCATTTGGGTTAAGAAAGGGTACAGTAGTGATATATATATAAATAAAATTCTTTATGAGAATCGAATTGGACTGTGTCAGGTCTAGGCCCAAATAAACTTTCCTTCTTAATATTGTCCCCTGGATTACTACAGTACATGCAAAACCACAAGAGAACCCAAGAGACCTACTGAAGAAAAGACAAGCAGTCAGTTCTCACACTGTCAAATGAGATACTCTGCAGAAGGCTGGAGTTTTTCTTCAGAAGGTGTAAATTCTATTAGCCTCATGTTTGGCATGTCATGCTGTTTCATGTTTATCTTTGGCCACAAAGCACTGTTGTAAAAATCTAGTTCTGGGATGAACTACAAGAGGTCATCTAGTTCTCTCAGCACTTCTTCATTTCCTGAATCACCAATTTAAGTCTGTTCTTTCAGATCTCATCTACCATAAAAATTGTAGTGCGCATCCCTTTAAAGTATTGGTGAAGACTGACTATTCTGAGGGATATGGCAGGGAAAATCAGGAGGCCACTTAAAAAATTAAGACATGAAGTTGTTGAATGATTAAGTTTTGAGTCAGAAGTGCAGATAGCATCTTAAAAGCTGTGCGGTATGTCATTCACAGAGATAATATGAATGAAAGCAATTTTTAAGGCTGACAGAGCTGTCATCTGGTTCCAGGTTTTCTGTTCTTTAAGTTTTAAAGTGATGTTCAGGTTGCCTTTTGGTAAAGTGTTTGAAAATCATTGACACTTTACTGTTCATGCACTACCTGTATTTCACAGATTCACTTTCTTTCAAGACTAAGGGAAAAAAAAAAGCCCTCTGCAAACCTATGTATACAGATTTTCTGTGAATGCTGAGAGCAGTAATTGATTAAATTCAGAGGTTTGTCTATGGTGAAAGGGCATATCAGGGTCATATTTATCATCATAATCACTCATGTATCCAGTCACATGATGAAAGAACTACTGTTTTGCTATGTGACTCATCCTCCAACTAGGTAGACACACAGTCTTTCAGTAATTCAGATTTTCCATTTTATGTGTTTTGTTGGAGTGAGATTCTACTGATACAACAACTGACAACATATACACAGATGTGCTTTCTGGTAATCTCTTTGTTTTTAATACCGTTGTGCCCAAACCCTCCGATTTCTAAAAGAACAGAATAATCTCTTAAAAATAAGGTCAGATCTCAGTGGATGCATATTGATGTAGTTCCAATAAAAGAGTTGCCTCAGGATATGCCAGTGAAGAACTTAACTTGGTATATGTAAATTAATAAAATCCTTATTGGCAACCACTCTCTTTAAGTCATTGTTTTTACTTTGTCTATTTTAATTTGAGATGTCAGGACTGGGTCCAAATAATAATATGATCTAAAAATAAGGATTTTGGCATCTAAACTAAGATATGGGTGGGCTTATCTTCATCCTTCCTTACGTAGACATTTGGTGTCTGTAACACCAAATTCAGCAGCTTTCATCTGTAGAGAGAAATGTTCCAATCTAGAGGACAAAATAGCTCTTGATGCCTGCATCTCCTTCTTCTGCCTAGGGTGAGCAGCCTGGAAGATAGATCAGAGCTTGTGTGCCTCAGTTAAATGTGTAAAGTTAAGAAGATGAAACCATAACTTTTTGTGTAGGTTAATGTTTTTTACCATCTTCAAGTTCTGGGATTCTACACAATCCTGGAGTTTAGATATTTTATGTGATCATTATAATCAGTAGTTAACTGAAAGATGAAGTAAAATGTAGACAGTAAAATTCTTCCAAATATATGTCCCCATGCCTCCGCTCCCAGAAATGTTCTGTCATTGTACATACAACCATCATTGGCTAAAAACTGAAATAATCAAGGTAAGAGAGACCAAGCCCCTGTATATTCTGTAGATACCAGCAATATTCTTTTTCTCCTCTAAGCACTTTGTAAAATAATTAGATGGCCTTAACAAGATGAGAATAATCAGAAACCTTTTCTGAGGAGAAGAGTGAAATTCTGGATTCGAAACGGATTGAGAAAATGTCTTGCACCTTTATCTGTGTACATGAGTTCTTTAGAAAATCTGGCTTTTTCAAGTGTTCCTCTGTTTAGCATTTTTTACTATCTAGCTCAACTGCAGGTTTTTATCAGACTGTCCAAATCTTTCAGCTTCCACATAGGATGACAGGAAGTATAAGTACCTACAGGTATTTGATTTAATTGCCTCACTGTATTTTTTTCTATTCAAGTCTAAGGAACAGAAACCCACATGGAAAACATTATGGCATCTAGCTGTAAAAATTTAAGTTCCCTCTTGCAGCTAGCTCTGAATTTTTGAGGTCATGAACTGCTAGAATTTTCTGGTTTGCATTTTGTATTTTCAAATGCACATAATTCCACTGACATTTGTCTTACTATAAAGCTATAAACATTTGCTAATGTTTTCCCTCACTTTTTTATATGCATTTGTTTTCCTTCTGTTCCTTTCACTTTATTTTTGTGTATGTTTAAAGAAAGCTGAAGTCAACACCTGGAGGCAGCAAGTAGGATTGATCTTTCCAAAGTCAGACACCTGCATCTCATGAGATTAATCTGATTTCACAGTGGGCACATAAAATACAAGTCAGATGACTCATCAGCTGTAAAAGTCTATTTTCTCCTTTCATTATAAAACGAGCACTAAATCAGATATTGTAATCTCTAGTGCAACTCTCTCAACCCACATCACTGAAAAAACCCTTAGGGACTAAACAGGACATGGGGAAAGTAAATAGCAAACTTGGAGATCATACAGACCTGAGGAATTATTTGCCAGATAAACTACCTGCCAGGCAAAGGAAGCTTGCAGAATCCATCCCCATTAACATCTCCTGAGTCTTCCATGTCAGTAACTAATTCTTTAGTTTGTTCTCAGTCCCTTTTGTCATTAAAACCACCTGAAAACTATGCAATTAGAAACCATCTCTCTAATTCTTTGTGAAAAATAATGAGAGACTGTAACTTGTTTCCCAGTGGACAAAGCACTCATACCTGTGAGCTTTATACAGTCAAAACAGGAACACTGGCAATTCTGTCACACTAACAAGGAGAACACGTATCGATAAATATGACCCTTTTCCAAAGGACAGCCTCTGCAAATCTGAATGTTTGCCTCCTCTCAGACCTGCTGTAAGAAACTGAAGCCCATTTTATAAACGATACTTTGTATAGAGTAACCAAATTATTTTTTCCAAATAATTTCCTTCAGAATCAAGATATTGTTTTCATTTGACAATATTAAAATGTTCTTCTGCCCTACTGGTTGGAGACTAGAAAATATATAGTATTGCAAGGAGGCTGAATTAAGTTTTAAATAGGGGAGGAACAGAAGAATGAGGCTTGTGTCCAACCATTAACCCAAGTACTAAAGATACACTTTCAGTCTCAGTGCTTTCTTAAGGGGTCAGTAACAGCCAGTGGAACAGTAAGAGACAACTGGACAGTGGTAACTTCTGGACACGAGACACAGAGAGGTTTTATCACTGCATTCTCAATGCAGAGAAATGAACCTCAAGATGAGGATTAATAAAATACTTGCTCTCTCAAAAGAAGAAGTTCTATGTTATGCCCCATACACAGTACTTTTTACCAGCCCCACCATACAGTATATATTGCTCTTTGAGATAATATGTTTTTTGTTTATAGAGCTGACGTAGTCATGAAATGTTCTAACCACTGTCTTATGGAATGAAGGAGTCCTTGAACAGGTGTTTCATTTTGCTTAAGTTTGTGTTAAGCCTAATAAATGCATATGACAAATGCTCAATAAACATGGTTTCTTAAAATTTTCATAGTTCAGTTTGAATCATATCCATTACTGATGAATGTGGTTGCTTGTGCTCTAATACCTTTTAATTAATTTTATTTTATTTCCACAACCTTGGAACATTAGTTTGTGTTAATTGCCATCTTCAACCCATGCAAACAACTAGTAGAGATTTTTCCACAAGTATAGACGATATTAGCTGATAGTTCAACTATCCGAGCTTTCTACATAACTTTGGAAGCGAGTGGCATGTTATGACTTGTTTCTTCTTGCATTTAGGTAACCATCCAACTGTTGTCATTTGAAAGAACGTGAGGAGAAAGATAAGACTGGGAAGTCACTATGAGCATGTGGTCACCACATAACAGCAAACATTATTCGCTCTGTCTGCTTTGTTGGTTAATGTAATTTTTATTTGTTCAGTAATCTCTTAGAATTCTCCCTACATTTTATTCTAGAAATAACCTTTATTACCAACAATCACTCAGATTTATTACTAAATGTACTCATGCATAATACACATTTAACATTGGTGTCAATATTTAGGCTTTCAGTCATCTAAACCAGCCCAAAATGTGCTTCTGGTTACCTCTGCCTCTGACAGTATCAAACTATCATTTGACAATGTTCTGGAATATTTAATGAAAATATGACTAACACAGTTTCCATCCCACTGCCTTTCAGCTCCTAACCTGATCAGTGTTGTCTTCTTCCTCCCTCCAGGTTCTTTTAGCACAGATGACTGTGGACTATTCAGTAAATGGGGTAATTTAAAAGTAACCTTTGTCTGACCTCCCAAATAGAAAAAGGTCTTTCTTTAACCTGAGTCATTTCATTGATTCCATTTGCTGCTTGACCCCTCAAACAATTGCAGTGGTAAAATGGAACAGTAAAGAGCTATTGAGTGGAGGCCACCAGAGGCAGGAAGGAGGCATGAAATCCATGAACTGGTCTCATCTATTTGGGTACCAGTATCATGAAACTACGATCTCAGTCTAACTCCTGCGATAAGTGGAATTGTTCCTGCTTGTAACGAAGTGTATTAACCTTTATAATTCTGATTTTTCTTGTCATGTTTTGTCTTCCCTTTAAACCAGTAATATCATTCTTAAAGTAGATACAACAAAAGCGAGGAACCAAGTAATTAGAAAGTCAGAATAGAAGGAGAGAGCTCAAGTTTAACTTTTTGTTCCGTCACAAACATATAAGTAGTATTGAGGCAAACTGAAATGTATTCCTTAATTTTCAGATACTTTCTTGTTATTGGGAGAGGGGAATTTAGGATATTGTTAAATCGTTCTACTGCCTGGATGATGTTGAAAGGAGAATTTCTTGTCTTTCTATCATGCTGGGTGAGCTTCCTGCAGCTTTAGGTGCATAAGGGGCCTATAAATTTAGACTCGCATATGAGAAGAAGCAAAAACAGTGAGCTGGTGCATAAGGTAGAGCAAGACCACACCTTTTGGCAGCAATTTGACAGCAAATTGGTTTTCCAACTGTTCCCTCAATTACTCATTGATAAAATGGGAATAATAACACTTTCCTTTCTGTGTTGAGGATAAACATATTAAAATTAATGATGTGTTTATATATATCAGTCACAGGGGCAGACAGTATTTTAATTAAATTTCACTACTGGGATTAATAAAGAAATTAAATTATGATTCTCTAAAATTTTGTACTACATGGTGCAGCTTGTAACTTATCCACAGAATGGACTAGAGCCTTTCAGTTTAACCACTCCAGTTACTTGAAATTTTAGCAGCTTTAAATTACAATGCTGAATGAGGACAACAAAGACACAGTTCCAGAGAATTTAAGACACATTCCCCATTGGTTCAGAGCCAAAAGTAGACTGAGGTTTTAAAATTTACTGCATGGCTGTCTCTTGCCAATAAGTTTGTTCAAAAGTTTGTCTATTTCCCCTAATAATTTTGCCATTTAACTTAATCTGTGGTAACTGGGGTCGTATTGTGATTTGTGTGGAGGTAGACGGATAAATTTGCAGTAATGGTGTCTCAGAAGAGATTGTTACAGGGAGGATAGATGAGCTGAATCTCATTTTCTCTTACACACAGCAAGAGAAAACACACTCTCACCCCCAAGTCAATTGCCTGCAGCCTGAGGTTTGAGGAAGACTTGTGGGAAGGAAGTCACGTTGTGAGACCCCTCCTGAAGACCACCCCAGAGATAAATCATGCATGAGGTAAAGTATTGTAACCATAAAAAGCTGTGACACTATCAATACAGTGAAGTTCTTCTCCACCCGATGACATCGCTGGACCGTGGTGGTAACTATCTTATCACTTGCTATTCTCCGTATTTCTGCTTTCTCCTCACTTTCATGTCTTTTTCTTTCTGTCCTATCTGCTGTAGGAATTTTTCATTTTTGTTGTACAACTCCAATAAAGTTTAGTGTCTACGTGACATTTGACCTAATTTAACTCTTTGGGATCACCTTTAGATCTTCTTGGCAGGGTCCCTCAGGATAAAGGGGTGTACCTGCTGTACAATTTGTACTAGGGGAGCGAACGCTGAGCCCAGCCACACCGGGGCTCCACATGAGAGTGAGGGAACTTAGAAAACAAGGGGGTTTGCCTGATCTTCCGTAAGCCATACACCAGCCCTGGTGACTGCTTGTCTTTTAGCACTCAATGTCGTACTTTGTCTCTGCGAGATGCCACGAGAATCTCCACATATCTGACTATTGGATTGTGACACAGCTTGATATTGTCAGAAAACTTCTTGAGGATACACTCATGTCACCAACAAAGATGTTTAAACAGCACTGATCCCAATACTGACCCCTGAGGAACACCCCTCATCACTTACCTCCACTTGGACACTGAACCATTGACCACAACTCTCTATAGATACATCTGTGTCCTTGAGAGGAATGCCTGGAAAATTAGTTCCATGTACATTTTAGGAAATCTTGCTAACAGCTGCAGTTTTCCATTAGAAATTGTTTCAAAGGCTACATAAAAAACAACGCCAAATGAGGCAAAGTTTAAGTGAGAAAACAGGTGTGCAATATTAAGCCAAGGAGAGGGAACAGTTAGAGAAATCCAGATCTTTTTTTTTGCAGTGCTTTTCAGAAAACATATTAGGAAGTATATGTCAGATCTTCATTTGGTGTAAATGTGTGGAGCTCTGCTGAAATCAAGGAAATTTCCTCTAAATAGTCAAACTTGTGATCTAGCCAAATTTCAGATTTCCAAATGCATATCAAAAAACTGCAAGTATCTTAAAGCAAACTGATTAAATTTATTTCCTATTTACCATTACTTGGAATTAAATACTTAAGGGTATACAGAGAATTATACATTTAAAAAATATTTAGATAGACTGTACCAGAGAGAAAAAAAAAAATAGTATCCTTTGGCTCCCCAAGACTCCTTTACCTCAATTTTTGATGAATGAAGAAAGCCTCAATGCTTTATTTTCTGTATTTATTTTGAATCTGCTTCTTTCTGCCTGGAACTCTAGCTGGAGAACTGGGATTAGAATGACATAATCAGAAACAAGACTTGGAACTGTTCAGAGAGAAAAAGAGAATTGCACAAATTATAAGTGATTCCCTGACACAAGGGTTAAGAGAGAATGTGAATCAATTTGTAATTTGGCCCCAAGACTGCACAAAGACAGATTCTTAAAGCACAGCCTGATTTTTCATGCCTTCATTTTCAAGCACGAATAAAGACTATGGTTAAACCCACCTTTTCCCCCCTTCGTTCACTTCTGTGAGCAAAGCCAAAATTACTTTATAAAAAGGTAAGATCTGAAATTCTTTTTTAAATTTTATTTTTATTTTTACTACTCAGACTTTATTGACTCATTCGTATTCATCCCAGGACACTAATTAGAGCTGGTTCAATATAGTAAAATTTTTGTAAACCTGTCTTAAATGTATTTAAGTTTCTTCTACAGATTTTTTTTTTCCTAACTGAAAAGAACAATGTTTTATAGTAGGAAAAGAACAATAAAACCAAAGATTTGTAGTTCATAATACTGTTCAAAAACTATGCCCTGCTCTCACCTTGGATTTTTCCCATCTTCTAACTCTGCATCCTCCTGCCTCGAGTTTTGTGTTTTTCTTGGCTGTCTCTGTAGCCTTTCTACAGCAATTCGTCCCACCTTGACAAACTCAGTGCTGGGGTTTTCACACTATTTGTACCATCTGGCAAACTAATCAGCAGCTAATTTAATGCATATCTTGAAGAGCCCTCCCAAAGGTAAGATTTTAACTTGACATGTAGAAAAACTGGAATCTCCAGCCCATGGGAAATATGCTCTTCCACCCATATTTTCATTCAAATTCAACCAAAAAGACTAAGGGAAGAAACAAAAATAATCTGGAAAAGTGTAAATTGCAATATATTTAGTAATTTAATCGCCCTGGTGGCCCACCAACAGGGCTGTGAATCCCCTGTGCCACTAAGCGGCACAGGAGCCTTAATGCTTTGGGATTTGGAGAGCAGAAGAATCTGGAAGCCAGTCAGTCTTTGGCTGTGTGCCTGGTAGGCTTCCCAAGAGATGGGAGTTTCTGGCAGTCCTGTCAGGGTTGCCTTGGGATCTTAGAGGTGGATAAGCTGGCAGAAAGCTGAGCAAATTTCCATCTGAAATCCACCTGGTGGTAATCAGAATTGATTTGCTGCAGTTAAACATCTTGGATATTTTCTGAGGGAAATAATTTAGATGCATCCCCGCCTTCTCCCCACGATATTGACTCTGCGCTGAAGCATTTTGGCAGCTCTGTGGGAAGGTGTTTGTGCAAGTGCAGGTCAGAGGCCAGCAGAACTCTTGCCAAGCTGGCCCCAGAACCATGGGGCTTCAGGCATGGGAACATCACCTTCTTTCCTCTCCTCCTCTGCTACTGACTGACTTGTCAGGAGAGGGTCAGATAGGAAGAGAGATCCATCAGGAGCTCTTTCAGGGTGCATCTTTGCAATTAGGTCAGGAAGGAGGAGCAAATTGAGAGAGGAAGTATGAAAGGTTGATTTTATCACTAGAGGGATCAGTTTAGAGTAATAGGAATCAGAGAAAGCAACAAAAGACCTCATGTAACAAGAAGTAAGGGTAGCCTCACAGGCACCCTCAGGTTTCTTTCTTCCTACAGTCTGAAGGTGGTCCTTAGATACATAACCACCCACAAATAAACACCCTGAATATCAAACTAGAATCCTTGATAAAAACAGAAATGGAGTGTCTGCTTGGTTCTACTTGAAGACAAGAATAGTTTAAGAAAGAAACATTATCAAAATCATGCAACATCTATACTCAGTATGCTGAAGTAATTAGTCCTAAGCAACCCCTTACCTTCAACAGTTCAGGCTTCAGTTTTTTAATGTTTTCCAGCAAATAAGAATTTTGTTAAAAATGAGTATCTACTTTTCCTAGGCCTGTTAAAAGGATTTGTGCACTTTTTATGGCACAAAATTGGTGGACAAAGGTGAGCGACTTGACTCAAAGGATTCTTGCCAGGGCCCACAACATTACAGGTAAAACATTAATTTATATTTTACAGAATTGATTCCCCTGAAAACAACCTACTCTACTAAGTTTTGTATCTCTCTGTAGCTACAGTAACACAGAACTATAAAATAATGTAATTATTATTTTCTATTACTTATATTGCTAAAATTCAACTTTATTCATGCACCTCCAAGATTTCAAAGCCAGAAAGAACCACATGTCTTAATCACTTTTTTTTAGACAGTATTGCATTCTTCCCAGGACAAGTAACTAGGCATCATAATGAGAAGACTTTGAGACTTTAATCAGATTACTTAGTAAATTGATGTAAAAGCCATCAAATCTAATTGAAATTTCATCTACTGTGACAGATGATTCTGCTTCCTTGAAGGAACACACAAACCTACTCCAAAATATTTATGTCCAGAAGCTTTTATCTGATCATTTGCAGTGTAGTAATAAAGCAGAGACTTGTATTCTCAGTGAGTTAAAGTCTGCTTACATAGTCAGGAAATGTACTTATAAAAGGTAGAAATCACCAGGTGATGTATTTCAGTACTTTTCCAATATCTCAGCCATTCTGAGAACATATCAGCCAGAACCACAGCAGTTAACAAGAGAGTCACCTCTCTTTTCCAGAGTTCAGCATTTGTCATGATGTGCATTGAGATGCTGCCGGGGCTGCCAGGGTTTAGCAGCCCATCCTACGTGCTGGCATAATTCTGTTATCGATTTTTGCCATGCTGCACTTTCAAGAGCTAATTTCACATTGCATTTCAAGGACAGCACAGCAGGCAGGGACACTGTAGCACAGAAAGGACACAAATTGAGAGAACATCTTTAATTTACTGCCCTTTACGATACACTGTCTGGAAGCTGGCTCTCTGAGGGGCCACATCTCTCAGATGCCATCCCAAAACAGAAAACATCTGAATAATGAAACAGTAGTGGGGAAGAGTTAAGAGAGGTTCAATGTGTGGTGTTAGGAGCCAAGACTTTTACTCTTAGCTCCCCTCAAAAATCTGACCTTCAGCTAAGTCAACCAGAATATTCACGTTGTGCTTTTTGTTGTTGTCGTTGTTGCAAAGCAAAGGAGGTATTGACCCCTTGGGGTGACAATCTTGCTGGGGCTCCAAAATCTTCATTCTCTCCCTAAACTGTGAGCTTTTGTTGATTGATGTATGTATGGTATGCTCACAAAACAGGGATTTTGGACAGGGCTGAAGAAATGATGCTCAGGGCAGCAGGCGGTGTGTCCAGGAAGCTGACTGGTTAAATTCTGCCTCAGGCAACTATTGCAACACTATTTGAACATCATCTGGGAGGTGCAGCAGAGCTCTTATCGTTTCATTTCCCATTTCACACGCCAGCCATACTGGTAAAGATATACCTCTATGGTAAAGATATCATGGATAGTTTCTTGCAGAGAAATGGAAGATACTGGCTTGAAGCAGCTGCAGTTTGGGCTGGTAGTTGTTAAATGACACAGAAGTCACTGTCCCTGCCTCTGACCACTTAATCACTGCTTTGTTCATTTCTCATTGCAGGGAAGATACCTCAGCATTTTAATACCAATACAGAGCTTTCTCTAATCAGATAAAAAACCACCTGGCATCAAGAAAAAAAGTCTTTCTTCTGTAAAACTGGAAGAGGTTCAAAAGAGAATTCTATCTCCTCATGAAAGTGAATATTGCCAGAAGATTTTTCCTTTAATACTGCTGATGCAGAGACTCTAGAATTTTTTAATAATAAAGCACACATGAACAACAAGCTAGGATGGCACTAACCTAATATTCAAAGTATATTGTACACCTACAACAGTGAACTTTCGAAAGTTGTTAGCTTTATGTGAGGGAACAAAATAATGGAGCAACCCTGAGAACATTTTTAACAGACCTCAGTCTGTTAAGCCAAAAGTGCGGTCTGCAGAGTCTTGTGGAATCAGGTATCATGAAGACCAGCAGCTGAAAAAATACTGTTAGAAAATAATTAATTAAAAGTAGAAAACGCCTGAGAGCTTGCCAGGCTGTAGACCAGAGGCAGAGCAGATTGTGAGACACAGCTGTTTTACCAAAGAGCAAAATTATAGGAAGGGTCAACAAAACAAAGAAGACTAAAAAGGAAGGCAACATGGAAGACAACAGAAGGTATGGAAGAGAACACATACTAACCATTGTTCAGATCTGGACAGAGCTGAAGGAACAAACAAATTTCCAAAATAAGAGAAACTATGTGTAAGAATAATGGATGAATATATCATAACTTGGGATGCAAAATGGAACACTACAGAAGACTTCATGTAGTACTGGCACTGCAGTTATAAAAATGGCTGAGGTTATTTTAAAGGATATGGCAGTTTCTCTCCATTAGCTGTAAATGAATTCTAGAGGAGTTCAGATGAAAATGTCTATATTGGAGATACAGTGAAGCAAGGTGTGTTGAATCCCCAGGATTCTCTGAAAAAGGTGCCGTATATAAGATGTGAGGAGCTCATGAAGAAAAAAGAATAAAAATGTAGAAAAAAGAGAGATTAAAGAAAAATAAGTTAAGACATAGTGAAGGAAAGAAAAATTCCCCAGTGCTGAAAAGTGCCATACAGAAAATTATGAGATAAAAACATTGGTTTTGTTAAAGAAAGTAAATGAAATAGAAAAACATTACTAGTCCAGTATTACAGAGCTGAGTAGACTTAATACAACTGTGATTCTCCTGTCCAGGACTGGAGCATGTTTGTTTGTATACGTTGGAGAAAAATGGTATGTTGTGTTTAGTTTCTTATTCTCACCATCAAGAAACTTCATTATCACAGAAAACAGCTCTCAGACATGTAATCTGATAAGATGTGGTATGGTAATGACAGGTAAAGGTTTACAATTATATTTCCACTAGATTAAAAATTCTGAAAAAAATGTGTGATTAGGTGCACCATTTAGAACCTAAGACATTCAAAGGCTTTTGGTATTAAAAAATGATTCTTGAAGTTTTTGAAAGGTTCCTTAGAAATGCAGAATAACCTAATAGGAAAGAAATAGTACTCTTCCTTTCAACCTAGAAATTCAGTTTCATAGCACATCAAAATGCGTAATACTGAATTAACAATTCCCCACAAGCAAAAGAGGGAGATTTTGTTCCTACTTTCCACCTCCCATCCTTCCCAATTCTCCTTCCATTCCCTGCTCTTCATTGATCTGCACTCCTACCTCTGCTGTGGTGCCTGACCTAACATTCGTCTGATTAATAAACTAATCTAACAAAGAAAAACAGAGGTGATCCCTTCACAGGTTAATGAATCAACTTAGATGTCATGATCAGGAAAGTACTAGAAGCAGTTTTTGATAAGGGAAGGAACTAGCAGGAGAGTGGGACTGCCTCAGGACCTAGCATACTGTACTGAAAATGGGGCAGAATTATTATTAATGTGAATTAGTGTAAAAGAAGTGAGACAGCAAATGTAAAATGTATATTCTCATAGAGGTTCACATGACTTCAGTGCTTTCCTGGCCACAAAACAACATCTGTGAGCATAATGACAGATGACAGGCACCAAAATTGTAATCTCTAGCGAAGTTATGCATATTTTTTACAGCCAGCCTGTAGAAAAATTAACAGACATCCTGAACTTCCTCCAGAAGCAGACAGGCTGAGATGGATGCAGAGGAGCCACAGACCTAAACAGCATTGCAGGGAAGTCCTGACTAGAGTCTGCAACCATCTCCAGAGATCTGCAAGGCAAAGAAAACCTAGAGGCTGATAGCTGAGATGCAGTATAGCAGATGGAGTATTTTTTTTTTTTCCCTCTGGAAAGGGAAGATGTAAGGCTGGCTACAGATGTAATAAGATAATAGATTTTATTGATCTAAACTAGTTGTGCTAACAGTCAGGCTAAGTGATGTGTACAAATCTCCCTTCTTTCCTCACAAGTAGCTCAACATTTATATGTTTATTTTGTCTTTAATACTGTGGCACCTTGGTTTCAAAATTTGGCTCATGGTTATCCTGAATGGCCTCAAGTCATATCTGCCCTGGTTACCTAAACAGGACCAAAAGTTAGGAGTGACTAATGGCCCTAAAACGTCCTTACATTGACACAGTTATCATAAACCTTGGTACAGTTCTGGAGTTTTTTAGTACAACTTGGATTTTAAGAACAGTGGCAGCCATTTGGATATCTATGTTTTTTCAGAGGAGGTAAAGGTTGTGGCTGTATGGCTACAGACCTGTCAATGTTGTTGTCAGTAGGACAGGATAATTTGCCTCAGGTTTTTTGATTTACTAGCATAGACTTAGGCCAGACTTTGCCCACGTACTGCTCAGAGATCTGGGTTTGTGCCTGTGTACCTGGAGCTGTCACCTAAAGGAGATACCTTCCGCTAGTGACACCAATATAACCTGTAGAAAAGGACAGTGCAATAATATCATTGCAACACTACCATACCTATGTGGAACGAGAAACTTGGGGTGATGCACTGTATGTGGTTGACAACCTGTAATGACGTTGAGATGCAAGCTGTCTGGAAGGTATTTGAGGGATTACCCTTCTTTGCATCCTGCAAAGATTTATCTACTTACGGTGAACAGTAAGAGTAAGAAGCAGAGGACTGTAACTCAGAGCTTTGCTGAGCTTGCATGAGGTCATCCAACATGTCCTAAATGCTTTTCTATCTAAGCATGTTCCAAAAAAGAAAAAAAAAATCTTTTGATTTCTATCCCTCTCCTAGGGCTTAGGGCTCCAGCTATATTTGTCATTGCCCTTCAAAGAATCACGGAATCATTTTGGTTGAAAATAACCTTTAAGATCACCATGGTCTACTTTTTCTTCTCTCTTTCCTCCATAGATGCTTCTCTATGTCTTCTGTCTTGTACCTGTTCTTCTCTTGCTTCTGGCAATTTTTAACTCTCAACTAAGTCAGATAATTTCAATATTTCCTTAAAAACCATGGGATTTGCAAGTCCTGTTGTCTCCCAGTGGTAGAGGTTATCCTCTTAGTCATCCCCTTAGAAATTTCACCAGGTTTATTGTTCTGTACTTTAAATGGATGACCCCTGTCTCCTGTAAAGAACAACTTCCTGAATTTGAAGAATGTAGCTTTTAATATTCTACTTATCTGCCTAGTTACATAGTATATAGTATCAATATATTCATATTAACAATAAATGCTTTAAGACAGGATTTTGATGGGTGTCTGACTTGTTGCAAATTCTCATCTAAAAGGTTTCAGCTGGTTTCAGATTATTTTGACTGGGTAGTGAAATGAATCAGTTAGTTTTTGTTTTTACTTCATTTTCATCACCACTCAGCACTGTTGTTTTTTCTGAATTAAAAAATAGCAGTTTCCATAAGGGGCTGAAAGTCATTGTATCACGTTGTGTCACTTCATTCTCTTATATGCCATAAATGTGTACAAGTATAAAACGAACACTGACATTTTGAAGTGCAACATCATTGAAAATGTTACTAAACTCAAAGTTTAGCAAAAACCAGCACTGAAGTCACTCTAACCTTCAACAGAAGCAGCTTTCAAAATCTTCTCTATTTCTTCAGTAGTGTATGTTGCAGAAATGTTTCACACCGCAGAAATCTATTCTGATCAATTTAGGAGCTGCTGGTGATACATTGGATTTAACTGGAAGTTTTCCATTAGAATTCAAAAAAACTGCCAGCTGCTACCATTTTGCATGTCAAGCACATGCACTATTTAGGTTTGCAGCACTAAACTTTTTTAAGCAAACTTTATTGCCAGCATAAGCATATGAATACCCTTTCCAAATGTTTCTGATCTAAGATGGATATATGTACTCCCAGGAATCAAAAGCATTCAGCATTTCATTTCAATACTTAATACATTTTAATCAATATTAGGTGTCTTTTACATCATTTACTTTTACATTTGCACACGCAACTAATTAAAAAAAAAAAATAATTGATTAAGAAGTAGTTGGGTCAGCTTCTACAATCTGTGTTTTGTATGTCACAGAAGGAAGGCCAAGCTCATCTTTAATTAGAAGTCTAGAATCCTAGAGAAAATGTAGAATTATGATTATGAATAAAAATGAGTGATCAGACTTCCTCATCCCCATACACTTCCACTGCTTCCTCACATACAGCACTGGAGTTTGTCTGATCCCTATATGTGGGCTGATTCAGACTGGTAACTAAAAATAAACTAGAAAAGAAAAAAAAAATAAATCTAATTATGAGGAGTAGGAGTAAAACATACAAGAGGCAGACTGTTTCTCGAGGTGTATACATTACAAAATTTAAATACTAGTCATGTGTACTTCAATGAAAACTTTTTTTTTGTTTTTTGAGGACAAAGGCATACAAGGGACTTTTATTGCTCAAAACCCCTCCTGTTACAGTGCAATGGGAGCACAGGGAAAAATTTGCTCTCCTATCATCACTGAGCAGCACCACAAACGAGTAAAACTGGGGCACTTCCCCAGGACTGCCACTGTTTCATTTTAATAGACTTTCCACATTTACCATTAAACTTAAAAGCTTTTGCTTTGAATTAGAGGTTGGACGGAGGACTGAAAAATTTTCACTTAAAAACCAGAAAGTTACACAGGAGCTGCAACAAGCGTGTGGCAAAGCCCAGGCTGAGGCCTTATTGTGTCCAGCCATACTGCATATGACTCCAGGGTTGGTTTTGCTTCATGCAAGCAAAGTGAAAGTCTTGAATGTCCCATCAGCCATACTGCACAAAAAAAAAAAAAAAAAAAAAAAAAAAAGAAAAACCCCCTGCCATTATTTCATGGCATTTCCAGAACACTTTTGTTCTGATTGGATGTTTGACTCTTAACGGACTGTATTTTTCTGTGCCCCTCTAAGCAGGGATACTAGGTTTTCTTGGTAATTTTCCTCTTGTCAGATGTATTCCTCCTTCCATTTCAACCTCTATTTTTCTCTCTAGTGGTGAGAGCATTATTAAAACAACAAAGCAAAAATAACAGTAAAATGAAATCTCTGTCCAACCAGGATACTTTTCAAAGAAAATCTGGCTTCATGACATCTGTCATTATTTCCAGAGAGAACAGGAGAAATTTTTAGAATGGAAAAATGAATAAGCTGTGAATGTGCCTTTTAAAATATTTGAATGCTGCCAACTGCATTACAGGTTCTTGAGAAAAGAAATAAATAACAGTTGCCCCTAAAATTAATCACAGTGAAGTGCAGTGGGTGGCTATACTTGGCCATGGATGTCATACACAGAAAACTTGATCCTCAAGGCACTTCAGTGCAATTTAAAAAAGAAGAGCAGCCTCCAATGTCCAAAGCAAACGGCAACACAATGACTCACGTATTGACGGGAAACACAAGGATGACTCGATTGTTTGAGTAGCCATGGATGGGTGTCTTCTCTTAAAAAATAATTGCAAACTTGTGATGAGCCACCTATTCAGAAAATAAACAGAGCTCTGCTAAAAGACTGAGTTTGTGCCTCATTTCAGCACAATTCTACCATTTCTTTAGAGCAACATAGGATTTATTTTCCTAAATATTAAGAACATCTTAGTTTGTTTCCCAGTCAGGATATTTTTTATGGAATTTCTGAATTTCTTCTGTTTTCATAAATTAGAAAATAAATTAAATAAGTTCAATTATCTTCCTCTCCTTAACCGTCTTTTCTCTCTAGGGCAGAAATGCCATAATGTGAAAGAAATCATGGTATCTCAAGATTAATTTTTTCCTTTCTGCCAAAACAATATAAAACTACTCTTTGCCTGCACGTTTTGCCTAGAATGATATAATTTTATGCAGTTTCATTTTTGTCAGAGTTTTTTGGCATGATTGTAGATCAGCTGATTTCAAAGATAAAAAAGCAACAAAGGATTTTTGTGTGTGTGTGTAACAAATTAGCACACTCCTTGTATTTCTTCTATTGCTTAAAACTTTCATATGTAATTCCCCAAAGGCCAGTTTCCCCACTACTTATCTGACAGGGCTTTCTTTGCTATGGTTACAAATTATCTATCTAGTGCAGCAAAACAAAACCTGAACATCACAGTATATTCCCTGTTCATTTTGGATATATGTGGGCTTTTTTTTTTTTTTTTAGTATATGGTGTAAGACAGTGTCTCTCAACCTTTAATGTTGCAAGGAATACTTCTTCATTGTATACAGGTTTATCATGTCAGCACACAGAAACAGAGTCACATTTCGTTAATCAAAATAAGACCCCAAGTTCTCTGAGCAGTAATTCTTATATTCTAATCCAAAATATAACTTCTGTTAGCCATTTTCTTCCTTCAGTATTTTTATTTCCATGGATGAAAAGAATCATTATACTTTTGGAAAGAGGAAATATACCAAAGCTAGGATTTCAAAGCTTGCATAAACAAATATCAACCTGGATGGGCCAAATTGAGAAACATAGGCAATCCTGCTCTGTAAAGATGCTTTTACAATTTAAAGCACGCTATGTTTTTTTAAAAAATGTCATTTAATATTTTATTGTCTTGCTGCAAAGCATTCGTAAGGTATAATGATGTAAGAGGCCAGCTGGCCACTAATGGTAACAGCATACTTTACCAGCACTATCCTCAGGACTGTTGAAGGCAGATGGCAGATTTTTGCAGCTTTATCCTGTTACAGATCTTACCAAGGACAGGCATCCTACAAGCCTCACAGTAATGAGAAGAACATTGCTTTACTGACTATAAAACCTTTCTGCAAATAAGTCTGCAGGAAATACATGCTGGAGGCGACCAGTGGCTTGTACATCCATAACCAAAATAGAAGACTCTGGACTGAAGCTTTGTTAAATGATCCTTATGTCCTGGAAAACTTCTTTACAGAAATACTGGATTTGCATTCAAAGCTGCTGTAATACAGAAAGCTACTTTCCTGTCTTATTAGAGAGAAGCAAAAAAAATTACAGCACTTAATTACTATGCATCCTATCATTCCATGCCCATAGTGCAAGGAGTTGAAACACAGATATAAGCGGAAAAATTGCTCAGACTCAGTTGATCACAGAAAGGTTAATTTGGATGACAGTGTCATTGAAAGAGTTCTACAGTTTGACTGAGCAGATGCACATTTTCCCTGCATAATAAAGGTTCAAATAGTTATGTTTCTTTTACTTTTAGGGCTATCAGAAACAATACTGTTATGTTTTCAAATATTTTTGGTCTTATGATTAAAAAAATAGCCTGTTTTGAAAAAAATGTGCCATTTTTTGCATGACTAACAATTGGTATTTAGCTTTCTGGTGAGAGTGTTTGGTGGTTTTTCAAATGTGTTTTCCAGTGATTTGTCTGCCAGTGCCTTTAGGACCACACAGTGTTCCTGCTTAAATAATTATCTCCCACAACAAGTGGATTTTGTCCCTAGTACTCTGGTTACCCACTTTTTTGGTACAGGGGAAGCATAAAGCAGATCATTTTCTAAATCTTACTCATTCTCCTTCTTACACTTCAATTCACTGAGAGCTTGTTTTTTAGCAAATGCAGCCACATGTATGGATCTGTATTATTACTATGTTATATGTACTTAAGGACTATAATAATTCATTCATTTTTATTTGAGTTCTGCAGAGGTTACTCTGTTTGTTTTATCTAACCCATGTGGTCAGCCAGAATTTAGTGCTCTATGGGCTATTTCCTCTAGGAGGAAAAATTGATAGTTATTTCTTTGGGGCATAATCTTTCTTTATTTACTAAGAATGCACAAATTATGTTCCCTGGAACAAAAAAGGAAATTGCAACAGAGGATAACATATTTCTTCACAGTTCCTACTGTCTTTCTATTGGCACTAAAACTCTAAGGATTTTGTCTTGTCTCCTCACAAGCACAGTTTGGTCCTTTTCACAGCCTTTTTGTCACTTTTTAACTCTTGGGATTTGGGGCATTTGTTGTATAAGAGAGACAGTGCTTTTTCATTCTGTTTCTGAGACAGTCTACTCAGTTGAAAACCTTGAACACATTCACAGATGCCTTTTTATAGATCAGTGGAGACCTATCCTATAGTATTTCTTTCACCTGATTCTATATAAAAACTTAATGATTCTTATAAGGAAGGATATTAGCTTTGTATTTTTTTGTTTGGTAAGGATTAACTAAGTGCAGAATATTTGTTGGGCATCAATAATGAGTTCTGTTACTAACTGCATAGCATACATAGTTAAGGTAGAGTGTGTGCAGTCTTCAGTGCTGCACTCCATAACTCAGGGGAGCTTGTAGGAAGATGTAAACACAGATTTCTACCTGGAAATATTTTCACCAACTGATAGTGCAGAGTCAACATTTTCCTGTGGCCTCTCCTTTCTCCTGCCATCTTTTGTGAAAAAAGGCTGGAATCTTGAGACCACTGAAATATTTGATCCACTCTAGAAGTGTCAGATTTGTTTCCCCTTTAGTTTCCAGTTCACTGAGTTATTGCTGTGGGTTTTAGCCCCTTGACCAAACATAGTGGGAGTTTTAGATTTTATAATAAGTTGAGGAAAAAAATGCCAGTCAGAGACATAGTGTTAGCTGAGGAAATAACAGTCAGAAGGTGCCAGCAACATCCATTTCACTGCAGTATTCTCAGGGCCACATCCATACTCTGTCTCAGTTTAGATAGCCTTGGGACAAACCTACTTAGATCTTCATCCAGCACCTTTGCTGCAAGTCAGCACTATAACGTCACCCTTTTCCACACATAAAGTGTCTTGAGAAAGGAAGATGCAGACAAATAATGCCCTTAGGGGCATTTGCTGGTGTTAAAGAAATTCTCTCTTGGTCATTAACTCTGCAGTGACTTTGATCAATAATTTACAATAGAGAAGGCTGACTTAATTTCTAGGCGTGATTCCTTGTGCATGTAATAAGAATGAACACAAGTGGCTCAAGACAGCTACAGAAGTACATGAGCTTATAGATTTAAGACATTCTATGTAGTTTTGCATTGCAAAACCTATCTTTGTGATTCATCACACCATGTTAACTGGCAGAGTATTGGCAATGCTTTGTTTTACATACTTGTGGGTTTTTTTTTTTTACTTTGAAAAACTATCCTGTGCATGTATCTGACATCTTGGACCTGGCATAGCATGTGGTTCTGTCCCTGCAGGAACTTCTGTGACTTTGTATTTTGATTAGTGCACAGCTCACTTCAGAAATTGTTGTCCAGATATTGTCCAGTCTAAGTCAGCAAACTAGACTTTCTCTACAAGCAATGAAAAGAGCAAGTACCTCCACAGGGCAAAATATTCCACCTGTGTTGGAGATTCATTTTACAATGGGCTACCTCACCCTCAGGGGGATTGTACAGCTAAAGTTAAAGGATGTGAATCCCACCTCCGCTCCTCTGTGCTTCATGAGAATGTGGTTTTTACCTTCTCCGTGTATTTATGTGCTTGTTAGGGTGTATCTTGCTTTTGTATGCAGTCTTCCAGATATGCTGCAGTTCTCATCTCTGCGGGGATCTCTTTATGGTCATTGTGATTCAAACAATACTGATATTGATTTTTATATCCTGAACAAAATAACATCTCATATTTTACAATTTGAAATGTGCTTCTTGCTCCTGAAAGGAGCTACTCATCACTGTGTTCATTTCTTTAGCACCAAATGATGTTTGCCAGGCATGGTCAGGAAGTGGCATTGATTCAAATAACACCATTTGTGGCAGGAATGATATGGATGGGGAAGGAGTTGCCCAGGGCAATGGCAATTCCCTCATGTGAAATCCCCTCTAAACATGCATCATATACCAGGTGGAGATAACGAGAGTTTGCAACCATACCTACTTCCCCAAAAAATCTATCCTAGTCAATTCAACATACGGGACAAGAGTAAAATTTAATTACATTTTGCTTGATAGTTTTATTGTTATCTTGTGACTGCAGAGCAACTTCAAACAATGGCTAGTTTCCTTTGTACTATCCATAGCTACAGTACTGCCAGTGCTGTACAGGAAAAATAATAATGAAATGCAACCTGCTAGCTGTGCTTACTGAAGAGCTTTTGATACTCTATTTCCAAAGTCCCATTTAAGAAAAGCCTGCTGTGTGTAACAAATTGGCTATTGTTTTCCCACTGTATGGTTTTCAATTTTTCATCACTTTATTAATGAGAATGAGAATTAGTGAGGGCACTGTTATTTAACAAGTTAGAAAGGAATCTTAGACAATATTTAAAGCAAACAATGTGAGTTGTCATGTTTTTGTGAACTGACCTGGATTAGCTGAAGTGGATATTCCCAGGCATCTACCTCACTGCTCCTCTGGAAGAGCAGCACTTCACAGAAAAAGGAGCTGCTCCCGAGCCACTGCAGCTTGCAGCCTTACATATTTAATTAGAAGCTCACATGCCTGCCTATGAACTGGGGCAAGTCAGAACTTGGCACCTAAACTGGTTCAGACTTGGCATGAGAAAAGAAACCTGAAGAGGAGGGGAAGGACAGGTGTTTGTTTCAACCTGGTTTACCTTTTCACCCAACATCTCAATTCAGAGGGAAGGGTCTGGTTAAGTCAGGTGCCTGAAGACATGCAGGTTGCTCTAATTAGGATGTCACTGTTGTGGCACTTCCTCCTGCCTGGAGCCTAGCCTGGAGCCTCCTGGTTTAAAATTAACTGTTAAGTGGTCAGTTATTTCTCAATAATAGGATTCAACTCATCAACCAAGAAGAAAATTGCTCCAGCAATACTTAAATAAATTAAAAGGATCAGTTTTTCGTCAGGATTAATGAGCTGAATTTGTTCAGTGAAGAAAGGGCCAGCAATCTACTGGAGCCAGTGCAACAGAGGGAACAGATTGGCAAGGGTGGGGGCAGAACTAAGTGCAGGTGAAAGGAGGATGAACCAAGTTAAGTTGGACTAATTTTCAGATGGGGTCAGCTGTCTCGTGTAGCCTCACCTTGAGAATTCTTAATCCTGGTGGATTAAGAATTTTTATCCAAGATGCCATAAGGATTATTTAAGCTGAACCAGCCTTTCAATGTTTCTTTTAAAATCACAGTCTCTGCTATTGACACTCTTAACTAGCTAAGCCAGAAAAGCTATACTGACATTTCCAGTGCTCTGGAAGGGAACTTCCACCCACTCCAGTGTTAGATATCACACTGCCAGACATTTCCAAGTTAAAATATAGTTTGTAACTGCATAGAAACAGACATTCATGATAAGCATATACAAAAATTATCTCAAGAACCTTTTCAAGCAATAATGCAAAAAGTAAAGCACTTATGCAAAACAAATGTCTTCGAGATTTTCTCAGGCTTCATTTAAACAATTGATGCTTCGTTTTTTTCCTCTCAATAAATAATGTAACATTTAATATTCTGCAGAAAATACAACTATCTAAAATATTTATCACTATATTTTCTATGCTTTTATTAAGTCTAGTAACTGTACATGAAAATAATTGCTTTTTGCCTGCTAAGGAGTACTGGAAAGTTGGAACAGTAAAAGTTTAAGGCAAACCTTTTGTATGAAATCAAGGTGGGTTGTTTGTTTTGGTTTTTGTTGGGTTTTTTTTGTTGTTTGTTTGTTTTTTGTTCTTGTTGTTTTTTGTAAAAGGCATACATTCAGAACAGCAGCATCTTTTTGTTTAGAAGAAATTTAGACTGACCAAATCTGACTATAGATCAGGAAGAAATGTAGTTCTGAATCATGTTTGGGTTTTTTTGTTTGTTTGTTTGTTTCTTGGAAAGCTTTCTCTTCCATCTCTTAATTACTAAGAAACGAAAAAATTAATATCCTTTTTTTCAATCAAGTAAAAAATAGATATTAAAAAAAATAAAATGTGACACATCTATTGAGATTGATAGTTAAATTTTAAAAGTTATATTAATCTGAGTTTTCTTAAAGTTTCAAGAGGGCGTATTTATAACTACAGGCACTTGAAAGTGAATCAGCTCTATATCAACTTGTATATTGCTTTTCAGACTCCTTGAGATGGAGTTCCTTAATGTTATGAGAAGTTATGTGTACTCAATGAATGATAAAGTCTAAAAACTTGTCATGCATTTTTAGCATTATTTTGCTAGTGGGAAAATTGTGTGCAGTGCAGGATTTCTTGAAAGTATAAATTTACATAATGGTAGAATATTTGTGTCTATAAAATTACTAATATTTAATGCATTTTTATGCATTTATGGCTTTTACATTTTTAAAGCAGCTATATTCTCTGATCAGCTTTTCATTTTTTTTAACAGTGTACAAACTGTGGACTAAAATATATGACCAACAGTACTTTTTCTATGGCTGCGTAGTTTAGCACATTTGTGATGTCTACTGAATAATCACATTGGGCTTGTCATTTTATTTTATTTTTTTCTGGAAAATGCAAATTTTTTTTAGTCTGAAACTCTTCTGAAAAGAGTATTTGAATTCAGAATGGTGTTTATGGGTAGAAAATGCAACTGAAGGCAATCCAGATGTTCTCTTGTTTACACCACATCCCCATAACTTTTGAAAGGTTGGTAGTCAAAGTCTTGCTTTAACTTAAACAGGAAAGGAATTGAACAACCGCAAGTGCCTAACCAGCAGGGGGAGAAGGTTGGGCAGGTTCTGTATCTGAATAAAAAATGTAAAAGGAAAACAAATTCATAATAAAATGTTTTTCTAATAAATATCTTCTCAAGCTAACCTTATAATAATACAAAAAATGTGTTGGAAGCTTTCCAATTTTATTCAGAATAGTTATTTTGCACAGATTGGTATGCTAGCTATGGTGCAACACTGAAGCAATCTTTCACACATAACTTACTAAATTTATACTGGTCTATTGAGGTCAGTAACAGTCTATATGAAAGATTATTTCACTGTATTTCAGTGGCCACTCCATAGAAAAAATATGTGCAATAAGCTTGTGACTGATGTGTTAGTAATTTTGACCCCAAACTGGTTGAACTGTATCTGAGTAATTTTAAAGTAAGACTCATTTGTGATATTTAATAGCATTTAAAATTTTATGATAGTCTACGCTTTCATTAAGAAAAATCTATCTATTTCTTACACCTCATGTTTGTAGAGAAAAAAAGAATCAGTTTTCAAAATCCAAAAGTAGAAAAGAACAATCCTCAGAATAATACTTAACAAAATAAAGACTGTAATGTTAATATTTGTATAATTATTTTCACCCCAGTAGCTGGAAATGTAAAAAAAACCCCAGAAACTTCAATTTGGAAAAGCAGCAGGGAAAAAAAAAAAAAAAAGGCAGTAAAACTAAAAATATGCGTCAGATGTAGCTTGTGTTCTACAGTGGGGTTTAACTGTAAGTAAAAGCTGAAGTGCGTGCACCATCCTGTTGTTAAGTATCACTCAAGAAAAAATAAGTCATCTGCCAGGAGTTATACCATTTGTTAGACAGCAAATTTTTATTAACTTTTAACTTCCATTAATTACCTAATTTATCCAGCATTCAGAAAGAAGCTGTTACACTTTTCTTCAGGGCATTCCACATTCTTCAGCTCTGAGCCTGCCTGTGTGCCTTCTGTGCAGAATTTAACTCTGAGACCACCAGCTGCAGCAGCACAACATGCAGCTCTGTAGGCACAGATAATGCCATCTGGGGCAGCTAATGAGTGATTTCACAACTCAGAGGCCACTGTTCATTTGCATCATCTGTCAAGGATGTGAGGAGGCATATGACTTCCAGAGCTAAGTTATTTTGATTATCTTTCCTGTCTCGGCCCAGCAATCAAAGCCCACTTGGGATGCCACCAGGGTAACTCTAAGGTGTTCCGGTTGGAGACTTTGCTTGCTAAGGCTTCACTGCTCTCAGCTGTGTTTCCCTTTGCACTGTTCACAGCCTTACTGGAGAGCAAGAGGAAAGCTATAGCTGGCAGCTCAGGTATGTCAAGGGAATAAGGGAAATTATTACAAGGCTGGCACTTACAGTGCTGTAGGAAGTCATGTCCATGACATACAGTGATAGATGGTTTAATGAGAAGAACTGGAGTCTGGAGGTAGAATCCATCAATTAGCACTGGAAAACTTCTTTCTAGTATTTCAAGTCTACAAGAACTAGCCAAATGTTTCATTTGTTTTATAGCAGCAGGAAACCAGCATCTTGAACACATGAAGGCTGAAGTGCATTTTTCCACTTGTTATCTTTAATCAATATCATCACACTTAACATGACAACCTACAGCCTTCCACCACCTAGGAGTACACATTACTGAGTGAAACCACACACATATGTTATCGTATCAGCACATCAGACTTTTTACTTGTTGTTGTTTCACTTGGCTCCCGGAAGTAAATACTTTACCTTTTCTTCAGAAATAGAAAAAAGCAAAAATACAAAGATTTCATCTTACCACTGCCTGAAAAAGGGCAGCTCCACTTGGAATTGAGCAGGTACGTGCTATTGTATTTAAAAACATCAGAGAACAGGACAGGTATAGGGCCTCTTGGGTCATTTAGTCTAATCTTCACTATAGACAATGGTGTCATGTAATCCTTTTTTTAAAAAGCATTATCTTTAAAGTGGCTGGGATTTTTGCTTCTGTTCTCCCAGAAGGCCAGCTTAGAGTGTAACTACTTTGATGGATAGAAGCCAACTCATTTTTAGCTTAAATTGGTTTCTATCTAGTTTACATCAATTTCTTTTTGGGACAACATTGTCCTCTAGCTTAAATAGCTTTTTTCCCAACCTCACTAAATCTCACAGAACAGTTTATATATGTGATAGAAATAGGGAATGCTTTACTTTAAAATATTTTTATGTTAGATCATGAATGTGATCCTTAATTTGAAGCCTTACAAGAGGTTGGATTTGACACGACATTCCCTTCAATTAAACCTTGCAGTACTTAAGCATTATGTGCCATTTTTTTGTGGTATTCTGCCTTCATCTCCCATGTTCTTTCTTTCCATCAAGACAATTAACACCACACTCTTTTAATCTTCACACAAGTTTCTTGTGTCCCCCTTTCTGCACAAGAAAAAAAATTAATCCAGTAAAATGTTGCCTCCTCCTCACTTGCAGCCTGGTGGTTCTCATTGCATGTGAGGTTTTAGGTTCCCTTGTCCTCACCTGAAATACTTCAGTAACCCATTTTATTTCCAGACCTGATTCTTCATTCTCATAATACAGAGTAACAAACCTTAAAGAGTAAGAACAGTCTGATGGAGGAACATGTTAAGCTCAAGCAGCCTGCAGCTTTTGCCTCAGTTTATATAATATGTCATAACTGACAATATTTCCCCTGAAGAAATAACTTATGATTCACAAAATTAGTAATTATTTTTTTTTTCAAAGTTTGTGATACTGTAGTAAATAATAAATGAAAAAGCATGCAGGTTCTTCAATGGTCTATGCCATTTCTATATATGACCTTTACTTGTGTTTTTTCTCTCAGCCTTTCCAAGCGAATGTTTTGTTGTGAAAAATGTGATTATTACTATCTTTTCATTTTTACTTTTCAAATAAAATCTTGTAATTTAATTTTTTTAAAATAAATAACAGTATAAAAAAGAGAAAAATAAATGAGACCAAAAAAAAATGAAAGCAAGTAAAGATGAATATTTCTTTTCACAATTCAGAAGCTTTAATGAACCTGGCATTGAATCTGTTCTTAATTGCCTCCATTTGTTCAGTGCCCACTTCTATATTCTGTTGAAGCTGTATTCTGACCAAACAGAAGTTGCAGCTCAATTCTGAAAGAAATTATTTGGGTCAAATGTGCCCGTTGGTGGAACTCAGATAAAATTTCTCTTCCCCAGTTATTTGCTGTGACTCATTACCATGATTTTTTAGCACCTCCAGCCCAGGAGTCACTTGTCTAAGTTAAACGTCAGAAAGATAGATGTCTAAGCCTGAGCTAGTCATGCTAGAATCCCTTTATACTCAGTGGAGAGAAATAGGCTCTGCCAGAGAATGACTGATCTGGCCATTTAAACATTTAATGTACAGTAGAGGTACCCTGTCTCAATTTGCTGTGTCTTTATATGCAGCCTTTCTGAGGTGGAGTGAGTATCCCTTTTGTACAGGTGAGGATATGAAGCAGAAAGACTGCTCCAAGATTTTAGCTTTTAAAAAACCCAACCAAACACACAAACAAATAAAAACCACTTCCAAAGGAGCTGCGAATCTCCAGGTCTCTGCCAAGACATAGCAGGAGCTTTCTCTACAGTTTTCACAAGCAGGCTGTACTCAGGCTGAGCTCAGCTGCCCACAGAGCCCATTTCCCCTCTGTCAAGAGTCTCAATGCCAATGCTTATGCAGACCAGGTTCTCTGGGCATCTCATCTGCTGGCACAGGGCAATGGGAAGCACTGTAGGTGGAAGGGTGCAAGTTCAGCTGGGAAGAAGACACCAAAGCTACTGCATCTGTAGAAAGTGTACATTTCTTGAGCCCCACATGGGAGCACTATACTCAGCTCCTGAACTTACAAGCTCATGAGTATTTTTGGAGATCACAGATAAACACAGCAGGGAACTGGGAACAGTTTCTCTGGGGAAAAGGAAGAAGTGGAATCACTGAGACTTCTTTGCTTCCAGGCATGGTTGTATTTACTGAGAAGACACCTGAGTATCAGTAAGGACAGAATAGGACATTATTTTATTCAAATGTCTAAATATATGTAATAATTAATATAAATTCTCTATATGAGTCATGGAACAATTTGTGTTGGAAGGGACCTGTAAAGTTCATCTAGTTCATCCCTCCTGCCCAGAGCAGGAGTTCCATGAGTCTATGAAATGAAAGGAAATTCTGACATAGGTAATCACTAAAGTCAGCAGGTTACTAAGAGTTTTTATTCTTGAATGCAAGTCCACTGCAGAAATATGGAGGAACAGGACTCTTTAAAAAAATTGTTTATGCCTGCTATATAGGATTTAGGAAATTCTGTTATTGTCTGAAGCAATACATTAATCAACAGGGCAAAAACAAATTGAACACTAGAAATAGTACTAGTTATCTGACAAGCCGTTCATGAGATTAACATTTAGGCTCTTACACTTCTTATGGCTTTTCAGAATGTAAATAACAATATGTGATTCAGATTTATTTACTACACAGGAGCTGTAAAATCTGTTTTATTGGAAAAAAGAAGATTAAATTACTTTAATTTGGCTTTTCAAATCTGAACAAACAATTTATTATGTATTTAGTTTTTATAGTTCAGTGTTTCTGGATGTTAATACTTGCTTTCAGGCTCACTAATTGCTGATCAGTTTATTTGGTGGTGACTTTTCTACTCTCTTCTTTTTGAATTTGCCCATAGTAAAGTGTTTCAGTTTCCTGTGAACAAAGGAAGGGATAACAGGGATCAGAGCGACAGAAAGAATGTGAGGAGTAGAACGTTGTCTCTGACCTTACCCTCATATTAAACTTATTAGGACACTTAAAGAAAGGATTTTAAGTGGCTGTGCTTTAAAGAAAGGGTTCTGTTAGAGCTGCTTGTAAAATTTTCAGTAGAAATTCACATCAAAAAACAGAACTGCACCAAAATATGCTGCATGCTGATTTTGCTAAACGTCTGTTTTAGAGGGATATCTTCTAAAAAACACATAACAGTGTCTTGTCTTAACAATTTTTGTATGAAATATTTTACAATTTAGAATGACTTTTCAATTCAATAGATTGGATTTTTTTTTTTATACTAACTGTGTCATACAGTGCAGGGCACTAAAAAGCTAAAATCAAAACAACATGCTGTCCTGTCAATACTGACACAACAAAACTAGACTGGCCACTTAAAGTAAATAGATTTTCAATTAACCTGTTAAGAGTATAGCGCCCCTCCTACCCTAGTTCTCCATCACAGTCAAAAAAGTGTCAAGTGCTACTGTATTCCAGAGCCTGTTTGCCCTTGTGCTGCTACAGGCTAGAGAAAAAAAAATAAAAATAAAAAAATTTTCACAGTGTTCTTTCTTATATCATTATCCTTATTCTGCCTTAGGTCATTAAAATAAATGTTTGGTGCTTGGGTCCATTTATTCTATTGTCAGTGATGAATGTACCTGCTTGATTTAATTTTGTATGCATTTTATATCACCCATTGTATGTTTTCAGGTTTATTAAATAAGTACTCCATCTTCTTTCAAAAAGCTGTAAGCTTTATAACTTTTTATTTTTAATGATCTCATTTAAAAACCCATGCTTTTTGCTTAGTGCATAGTAATACTAAGTTAAGCCTGACTATGCTATTTTGTTAATACTTGTGAATAGTTTCACATGTTCTCTATGAAGATGGAGAGGTCAACTTGTCCTACACATCAGGAAATGTAAGCTTGGAATATTCTTCTTCATATTCTGGTTTCTCTTCTGTCCTTCCCACAGGACAGATTTGAGGGAACTTCTAACTCCTTTCATCTTCTCTCCTAAATCTTACTCAATATTGTGTTGCTTCAGCCTATTATTTCCCCAAAACAACATTTTATTTTTTTTTCACTGAGAGCAATGTTTTCACTCTTTGACAAAATACATATGGAGGCAAATGATGGATAAAGGGAGAGTTAAGCCAAACCATAAAGCTGTGCTGAAACCCTCTGAAGATACCTCTTTGGTCTCTGTCATTTTTAAGAATGGAAGTGAACCATGCAGGTCTCCCTTCTCCAGGCACGTCTAATTGGCACCTGAGCTGGGAGACAGGTACACACAGTTGGGCCTGTTTATGCCCTTCACTCACTGCCACTCCCTACCTATCCCCCTAAGCACAGCATCCCTTTCTCTCTCAGAAATAAGGAAGACCTCTTTTCCATTCCTGACTTGGCAAAAACCCCCTCACATCAAATGGCAACACTGCCAGTGTTTAACCTCAGCTACAGTTTGCCAGCATTTTACCAACCTGAAAATCAAGTCAATATCCCAGGATTGCCTTGGGGATTGTAGGGAGTTTTCCTTCTGCAATGGAAGGCAAAATCAAAGGAAGTTTTAAAATTACGTGCTGCAGCAGATCTATACTCCAGGAACACTGGTAATTTAGAGATGTTTAGTAGATGTATAGGTGGAGGAATGTATTATGTGGAGTCTACAGAAGATCAAATAAAGACAGTAGGATTCTACCAGATCATAGGTCTAATTCAGTGTCCAGGAAATACTTCCTGATGTTCATCTCAAGTTTCTCATTTCTTAAAAGCATGCCACTATGTGGAGACTGAATACAGAGATACACCTTTACGAAACACACCTGTAATGACAGCAGGAAAGAATTACTCTTTCAATTCCATCCCAAAAGTTTATTCCCTCAATGTTTTGATAGTTGTGAGCTTTTTTCTAAATCCCCCAAACTTTTTGATGGGGATATGAAGAGGTTAGAAAGAAGGTGAAATCTCATTCAAAAAACGTGTAAGAGAATTCCTGTAGGAGAAATATTATGCATAGAATGACTAAACTCTAAAAAAGTTCTTTGAAAGGTACACTAACTTGAAAGACTTGATGTTGAGCAACAGTTTTCATCTGTCCTGATGGTACATTATGGTGAAAACAAGATTGATTTTGAGCTGCATAAAGACAGCTATTGCAATAGCCAGATGGGAAATTGTTATTTCTATGTGATCCTTCTGGGATCACACCAGGAACACTGACTATGCAGTTCCTATTAATACAGATATGGGCTCACCAGCCAGATAAAGATATGAATGTTTCAAAGCTTCACTCCAAACTTGAACGACTTCAAGCTTTATTATGGTTCAAAAGTATTTAGACCACTTTTTTTTCCACACTTACTTTCACCTTCACATATCCTCTTGCTTCCTGGTCCTCTTTCTGCTAGTATTACAAGTGTCAAAACATTTTGGGGGGAGCTGTAAATTTAACAGAAGCAGAAAGGCCTTGAAATCTCAGGAGAAATCGTTCATTGTCAGGTTTTACTGACTGTTTTTTCAGGTTCATTTGTAAAAATATTTGGATGAAGTTCAGTGTTTACATCCCAAGTCTTGTGTGCATATACCAACTGAACTGAAATTCTGACCTCAGCAGTTCCCTCATCTGCTGAGTGGGTCACTCACTAGTCTTCCTGGAGAATTATTTTAATAATCTGAGGATTAAAATCATGTTTATAGCTCTTTTTCTCTACTCATTCCCATTAAAAATTCTGACAAGGCTATAATTCTTGGAAATTATATTATATTATATTATATTATATTATATTATATTATATTATATTGCTTAAGATAACATCTCAGGTATTTAATAATTCTTTGAAAATTTCTTTCCTGTTGACTCCACTTCAGGTTACTTCTAGCATGCACAGAAATATCTTAAACTCATTTGCCAGCTGTAGCACAGAACAGTTACGGCACAGTCATAAGAATATATTTTCTTACTAACCTGAATTTATCTGGGAAAGTGACAATGGTGTTAATATTTCTGATTAGTGAGATCATCATGCTTTGAGAGGTGCTTGCACTTTACCTAAGCTTTCAAATATTTTGGGATTACTGTAAAGCTGACCTCAGACATTGTCAGCAAAAAATACCAGGATCAGCAAACTGTATCCTGATGTTTGCTGTTAATGAGGTATCATTTTGATTTCTCATTTGAATAACCTTCACCTTACTGATAGCAAAATAACATGCAACTGAAAAGGCAATGGCAGCACTGAAAGATATTGCAATAATCCAAACTGCTTTTAAAACCAAAGAGTATTGTTTGTACAAAGCACAGGAGTGATTACTTTGAAAAATAACTTAATATTGAAGAGGCTTCAAGTTATTTGGAGAGATCTGCAGGCTTATATGTCTGAGGAATTCCTAGTAAGTATCTAAAAGCTAGCCCACACTATTTTTAAGCAGTACACAATTGCAGAAAGTGTGGGCAGTTTATTGCAACTCCAGTCAGTGACTTGGATTAGACATCCATCCCATAGAGTGCTGTGTGTGTCTGGATTGCTCTCCAGATGAGGTGTTTGGACAGACTTGCACATTTATCAGCTCTGCAGGGACAGCTCAAATAAAAAGTACTACTTATGTCATAAGAGTCCAAGTTCTGCAAAAACAGTTTGTTGGACATTTCTGCCACTGTGCCATAACATGTCAGCTGTCCTCATGAGATATATCTCTTGAAGTCCTCAAAGTGTCAAGGTCCAAACAATAACTTATTTTTTCTTTATCAGAAGAAATATCAGGTGGTAACATGTTACTGTATTGTAGAGCAATGGACAGATCTGTTTTCCATCTGCCTGGCAAGTGTTTCTTATTTCTACATGACCACATTGACCTAAAACAAAAGATTTTATTTCTACTATTAACATAATTTAGAGATCACTAAAACTGCCCTTTGCAGATGCCCCTTTCTGAAGATAATGGCGAGAAGAGATGAGCAGGAGTCAGAGGTCAGTGTTTATCCCTTCTGAGTGGTCTTCTGCAGCCAATGGAGCAGCTGCAATTAGACTACTCTCCATCATTTGTGTAATTACTTTCCACCATCATCCTCAAAGTTTTCTCTGAGAACCTTTCTAAAAGCTTGGCTCAATTTTGTCCCACAGATACCTGCAGACACTGCATTAGAGCTCAGCAGACCAGCAGCAGGCTTCTGAATTCCCTTTGGGCATCAGGAGGTACATCTGCATACAAAAGACAGGAATGCTTCGTGAAGTGCTACTGTCACCAGCATAGCCTGAGCCCTAATGTGTGATTGTCTAGAAATACCACCCATGCACATTCAGGTGTAAGTCAATGCATGACTTTCCCCAGATCTGATTCTTCAGATCAGATAATAAAAATGAAAACAAAACAGAACAAAACTAGACAAAATGCAAGCAGATATTCAATGTCCATGGAATGTCAATGTCTCTTCTAGACTCCATTCTGCTACTCCAATAATGTTATAATGTAATTCATTCTTTTGAGATTTCACAAAATCATAGAATGATTTTGGTTGGATAAGACTTTTAAGAACATCAAGTCCAAGCGTTAACTAAATATTATTAAGTCTAACACTAAATCATGTCCCTAAGTACCATATATGCATATGTTTTAAATATTAGAGTATTTTTAATATTATAACATTATATGTATTTTGTCCATAAGAAATAATATTAGGCAAGAGAAGGACTGTGCAGATGTCTTTATTTCTGCATTTCTTGGTTTTTCTAAGTTTAAGTCAAGGACTTAAATATTATTTTAATATAGCTACTTGTACTTAATTATTTAAAGGTTTAATAACATCAGACTGCCTCCAGTCACACCCAAAGGAGAACCTTCTTCATGTTCATATTTAGATTTGCACCTTTATCAATAAGAAAATTAATTTCATTTCATAGCAAGTGAATTACAACAATAATATAAACAAAAAAAAGTATTTCAGAAGTTTTTTTTTTCCCCAGTAATTCAAAATATGATGTCTGTAGGTGAACACAAACATCTGATGTTTCTATATCTTCCAGTAGTTTTAAGAAAGATACCAAAAAAATCATTTTGGATTCCATTCACTGACTCATATTATATAAAGGCATGAATGTAAGTGCAAAATGTTTTCATTACCTGTTCATCATCTGGCCTTTGAGGTTTGTTCTGCTGACAAGGAGTCATACATTTTATTATTATTTCGTACTATGGATTTTCAAATGTTACTGTTGTCAGAGAAAATAATTGTTTTTAATGGAACTTCAGAAAAAGAAATATTTAAAAAATATATTTTATTATTGAATGTAGGAGAAAATGGACGATTAATATAAAATACATTTCTGTCACTTGTTTTTCTTTTTCCCCTCTCTCAGTTCTGTTTTGTATTCATGTGCAGTAGGGTAGGAAAACTAAAATAATGTTCAGACAAAATCTTTGATGCACTTATTTATTTAGTGTCTTCCAGTGGCACAGAGCATAGTGAATTTTTCCTTTTATAATCTATTTGTAGATCTCCTTGAAGACACAAGTCCAACCAAATGAGCAGGCAGCTAGTGGCTTTCATAGGACTTTTTATCTGATTGTGACACTCAACAGATTTTTCTGTGAGTAATCCCTGTGCCTCTAAATAAGCAGTTATGACTGTATTACAGCAGTTCCATATAGGCATTTGTGAAACTCATAACAAACCAACCCAGCGTTAGCTTCTGATGACACAGATGGGCAGAAGCTTTGCAGGTGTTCTTCTTTGGGTGGCTTCTGCTCTGTTTTAGGGGTGTTTTTCAGGCTCTGAGAAGGTAAAGAAAATGCCACCATCTTTGTTGTCCTTATTTTACAGTGTACAATCTGTGTTCATACTGTGTGCATGATATGTCTACAGAGAAGGATGTAAACAGAAGTGGGTTCCTCCTTACAGTCTGGAAGGTTTATGGATTACAACTGAGACATGACACAGTGGCCATATGGCGCCTGGATCAAACCAGGCTTGTCTCTGATCAGTTTAAATACTGGCAAAATGAGATAGCATCTAGACACATATATCCCAACCCCTGCACAGCCTGTTAATTAGTTCATTGGAAACCACTTATCAAATTAACATAAAATTAAAAAAAAAAATAATAAAATAAAATAGAGATTTCTGTCTGGTAAAGATGCCAGGCTCTGGTTAAAGACTTTGAGAGCAATTTCATATTTATTAATGGCAAAAGCTTTATTTTCTTTCATATACACAGTGCTACCAAATGCTATTAATCTCTATGTTAGCAACAGAAATTAATGCCTTGATTTAGTTTCCTGTTCATGGGCATCTCATATTTTTGTGACATGTTTTAAGCATTCACATGGAGGTAGCAGGCCAAGGAGAATTTTCTGAAGTCAAGTGTATAACCATTTCTCTACTAGGCATTTTACTATGTGCAGACACTTGCAGAATTTCATATACAATTCATGAGTACATAACAATGATCTTATTTATTTTTTAAAACACACAGAACAGCTGGACTATGGTTGTAGGCTTAACGTTGGTATGCTTAGCATCTGTATGCCAGACTCTTGATGGATTTCTCCTGGTTAGGCTTCCAGTACTTGTCAGTCTGATGAGGAAGAAACAGCCTCCATGGCACTTGGTCTGATGTTACATCCTGCTGAATCGCCATCCTCCAGATCTCTGCTGATATTTTTTTTCTGTCAGGTTTTCATACCTCTTTGTGGAGGTTTTTTTCTCTGGAGACTTTCAGTGACTCCTACTACTTAAATCAAGCATTTCACCTCTCTAGTTTTATTTTACTTATTTTCCATATCTTTGGCATTCTTATTTACAACCTGAGAGCAGAATTTATTTTTTTTTTTCTCCCTGTTAAGTCAAGCCAATGTCATAAAACTGGCCCCTGAGTCATTGCTTGCTCTAAGTCTGTCCCATCATAAGCTGGAGTTCAATGTGATTCTTGTTGTTCTTTCTAAATTTTCTAGACAATGCTATCTTTCTGCTAGGACCAACCCCTCAGGTCCCATGTTGCAGCCCATGTAGTCTCCACCTGGCACTGGTCTGACCTGGCTCAGTGCTTATGTGAAGAGAGATCACATGTTGCACATCACTTGTCCAGTGAATCTGCTCTACCTGAGGACATGATACAGCATCACTATGAAATACCAGATCTGTCCTGTGCAAATGGACCCTCATGTTCAAGGTTTCCAGGACCCTGAAGGGATCTTTTAGAGCAAACAGCCACTTAGGCTTAGTGACATCAAAAGAGACCTTGATAATTTCAGGACATGAGGCTTTCATTTCACAGTAGTAGCAAAATAGCAAAGCCATCTTCTTGTTGATAGCATATACCAATAATTCTGTATTTAATGCTGCATGCAGTAGATGTGAGGGCACCATGTTTACAGTAAGTGTTACCTTACTCAAAGTGTAATTTGGAGAATACTTTGCTACTTCATAATTGTACAAGATAGCCTATTTTTGAAGAATTATATATTTTTGTTGTTGCCTGGTTATGTAATGTCTCTCCTTTTATGTTACAGGCCCCATGGGTAGCGATTCAGATAAACACCTGTGGCAATCATGAGTAAAGCAGATTTCTGGCTTTGGTGTTTTGCTAGTTGAAGATCTCTAGGGACATGATCCTGTAACTTTAAGGTAAATGAGACCCTTGTCTCTCATTTCAACAAGGGATGTGATCAAGATGCATTGTGCTGCTGGAAAGGTAGACATTGTAAGGAAGACATAAATTAACTTAAATGACACCTCTCAGAATCAGACTGACTTTTCTCAAAATATTGCAGTACTCAGAATTGATGAGGGTAAGAGTGTTGCAACTTTGACATTTTAATTTAGTCCTTGTCCAGGTAACTTCCCACAGAATTGAACACAAAGAACCACTTAAAAAAACCCATGAGATATGAAGAATATTGCAATGCAGAAAATGTTTTGTGAAGGAATGTGTGTTGCTGTTGGAAATGACAACAGCCTTCCCCAATAGAGAGGATGTAAGGTAGATGTTTTGAACAGCGAAATTTTATTATGACCCTAAATTATGATCAAATTTCTAGGTTTCTCCTTCAATTTGAGACTCCAGGCACCAAGTACTGTAATTACATCCATCTGAATAGGTTTCGACATATTTGTTTGACTCTGTGCTCTGGTCCATTTTCCAGAGCAGATGAGGCTAATAACTTTCTTTAATATTATGCTTTCAGATTGCCAACTGTTCACTCTAATAGTAGCATGTAATTGACTTTCTCAAGGATCACCTCCTTTGATCACGGAGCACGTATAATTTTGATATTGGCTGAGTGTGTAGGCAGTTGGTATATCAGCATCCAAACATCAGTCTCCTTTGCAATGACAGACATGGTGCCTCCATATGGTGAGTAATGCACACAGTGATTCAGCACAAATGACACAGCATAAATTGACAGGGAGTGTTACCCAAGAGAACACAGCTCCTTAGAAGTGTTTGGAAAGTTTTTCTCATTATTTTTACTCTGACATTTTACAGACATTCTTTTCAACTACATTCTCACCAAAGCCACGGCTGTCACATTACAAAACAAAGGAGAAGAAAAAGAAGAAACATGAAAGGATTAAAACGTACTATAAGGAGCACAAGAAATGTAGTCTGAAGTTTCCTAATATCTATCTCTGCCTTAAAGAAATGCAAAGAAGTGAGATTTAGTTTCTTAGTATCTCTCTTGTAACAACAACATCACAAAGGTCATCCAAGGGTAGACAAAAACAAAGCAAGAGAGAAAACAAGCAAAAACCCCAAATCAAACAAACTACCCAACCAATTCAAAACAACAACCAAAAAAACCCAAAAGAAACCAACCAACCAAACCAAACCAACAAACAAACAAAAAAAAAACAACAACAAAAAAAATCCACAACAAACAAAACAAAACAAAACAAAAAAGCCCACAAAAAAGCCAAACCACACCAAACAAAACAAAACAACAAAAAAAGGAAAATTCCAGAACACCATTTACTGCAATGAGCTAAATCTGGATTAGATCTTATTCTTGCTGCCAAGAAAATCTCCCCTTGACTTGGGAAAATAAAAAGATGTATGTTCACAGTGAAGGAAGGGAAAGCAGCCATGGAGTGAGTTACTTGGATAAATACTTGAAACTGTTTGGGTACTGGATATTTGTCTGTAAATTTCCCTGGTTCAGGACAGGTTTGCCAGCTACAATATATACACATACAAGACAAAAATCTGATCTCACACTAGGATCATCCTTTACAATCATACAAGGTTAGTTGGACATCAAGGAAACAAGGGTATCAGTGTAACATCTATCAAAATACAGATGCTGTACAGGACATGGCAGAAAACTACTGACAGGACCAAGGACTACATCTCTGAATTCCCTGCTCAGCCTTCTAGAGAACAGAAGTCAAATTCCTGATCAGGTGCTGATTTCCCTTGGTGAAGAGAAATTTAGTTAGGCACAATAAATGTAACAATTTTCATTGAAGTAGAGAGAAAATAATCTTGATTCACAACAGGTAGTAGCTGGGAATGGCAGCACTCACTAGAAGGGCCTGTTCAAGGCTTCTGAAAAACATAAGCAAGGTTTAATTTTGTATGGCTGAAAACAAGGAAGGCCTAGGGTTTTGTGTCAACAACCAGCACACTCCAAAGGGATTCAGGGACCCTATGCAGTAGCAGGCTTCCCAGTCAAAGCAATACATCTGTGGTTTATGCCCAGCTTGATTTTGCATTGCTGCCTCTACTGAACAGAGGTGCCAGCTTTCTGTGAAACATGGTATTGTTCATGGACAAGGAGGAGGGTCCCAGACTCCTACCTGGCAGCTGGGCTGCCTTGTCTGAGGCAAGGTTTTTATGACAGTCTGACTCTGGAACAGCTTTTCAGCTCAGCTCCTACTCACCATTTTTCTAATATCTAGCAGTTTTCCATTTCCCTCTTCTCTGAAAGAATCACAGGGACATCAGTGAAATCAGTGATTGACCCTCAGAGCTCTCAGCAAAGAGACAGGAAGCAGAATTTATGTTCATCCTCCACATCAGGACTTCAACTTAAATACAATCTCCATGGTGAAACATTACACTAGTGTATATCTCAGACTAAACACCCGCCCTTGTTCTTCTTCTGCTGGGCAAGGTTGCAAACATTTGTAGAAGGAGCATAGGAAACCTAGGACATAAACCAAGGACATCAGGCAGCAGCAGAACATTTTGAGAAATTCAGAGCAAAGGAAGGAGGATGTCTGGGTGTCCCAAAGGAGGTGTCTGAGCTGCTTGCTGACTCTTCTAAGTCTTCAAGGGATCACTAACTGTAATATACACAGGTGCTAAAAAGAAATGAAAGAATGGCCTTGCTTTTGCTTTAAAGTAGCTTTGCTCTCCTTTTTATGTGGTTACATAGTGGCATAGTCCCATAGAGCTACCTTGTTATTTTTTTTAATTTCAGGTTTCACCCATTTGTTAAAGGTGGAGAGCAACTGGTGCTGAGCTGTGGAAGTTGCTTTTTCTTCTATCATTAGGGTTTGATGAGGAAATTTGTGCTAAGAAAACCAGGAACGAAGCAACATGCTTCCAATACTTCCCCCAGCAACGAGATGATGAAACTGATGAGCTCATAACTAAAAGGGAGAACTACTTTTGTTTTCCAGATGTTACTTTTCTGAGTGGCCTCCATAGCTTTAAAGGGCATCTTTCTCTGCAGATGGTACTTTTTAACCCTCTTAAGTCCTTGTTTATCTGTGTTAAAAGTCTGACAAAAAGTGACGTAACACTTCTTAGGAGGACAGCTTGTCACAGCTTTTTCATTCACTACTTCAAAATTTCAGGTAAAGCAACTTCCTAAAGGTCCTAACACTGGCAGTTTGTGGATACAACTGCAGCCTTGAAACATATTTCATTTACTGGCTATTTATAGTATTAATTTATTCATGGGAATAATTTATATGTACTTGTAAATTTATGCCTTTAAGACTATTATATAAATCTTATATATGCATATAAATACATACATCTGTGAGAAATTTTTTTCCTTACTATTTGTTTGCTAATCTTTGCTGTGACCCACCACTCCCTCCCAAACTTCAGTCCAAACCATTTCTAGTTGGCTTTGCCTAGGATCTAATAATCTGAGCGAAGAAAACCAAAACCAACAATGATGGAAAACATGCTCAGGCAAAGTCTTTTAGGCTGTGAAAGAGTGAACATAAGAAATTACTTAGAAAGACTGCAGTGCCTGGGCAATTAAATTAGAAAAGCAGTGAATATATTTCTTGTATGAAAACATTTTGAGAAGAAATAAAATTGTTTCTGTGAGAAAACTGTAATGAAGAGAAGCATAATTAATTATTTAGACAAACCAAAAGAAAATCAAAGTAAAATACATGACGCCCATCAGTATTAGTAATTTATTTATAAATAGGTATATGTTCTGAGACTGAGTGTCCACACTGGATTTGTGTAACTGTGTCCTACTTAGCAAGATTTAGAGTCCAAATAAAAAACACATACAGCAGTTCCATCTCCAGTTCTGTGCAAGCATGCTGCAGAATACAGATGTCTTGCCTTTACCTGGGAGTTCAGCTGGAGTTTCAGCTTGGGTCCAGACTACAATGCCTCAGATTCTAACAGTGCATTTTTTTTGGCTCTGAAACTTCAGCTCTTTGTAGTATCTGTATCCAAACATAGTTTCTGAGACAAATAAATACTATTTGACATATATTTGAACATATTCTCATGGATTATTAATGTTTGGCAAGTACTTTAAGTGCAGTCTGTAGGTACTAAATTTCATTTTCTTCAGGGAGTTTTCTTCAAAACTGATAACCTGAAAATTGGAATTTTCATCAAGAATGCAGGTTGACTGGCCCCTGTGATGCTGCAACTATGCATGATGTACAAATAAACCAAACTGGAAGGAGTGGATGGGCATATGTTAGCATGAATATGTTAGCTGATTCTGGTGCTAGCAAGGATGGATGCAGAGAGAAAGAACTGTTGAATGAAGACTAGCATCTCTTAGGATTTCCAAGAAGATATAATGCTGTGAGCACTAGGGAGGAAGATCACCCTTTAGCTCACCTTCTGAAAGCTGAGAGAGAATCTGATTCTAATATGCAGTCAGTACTCTGCAGCTATCAGACTGTGCAAAAGTCTGATCATGTATGCAATTACAAAGCAGAACATCCCTGGACTGTGATGTCCTCATCTCTCTTCTGTTCTCAGGAACATTACTATCATATGTCTGTGTTACAGCATAAAAGAAAACAGATCATTAGGTGTCTAGGGCAAAAAGCAGGCCAGGAAGAGAGTGGGAGGGCCCAGCTACCTGTCTTACTGCTTTTGGAGGGCTTTTCATTGCTAGTGGAGAACAAGGGTGGTGAAAATTGCCTGGTTCTCTAATGTAACCATCTTTATGTAGAAACAGGAAAGAAATCACTCTAACAATAATTTTCAATTTTAAATCTCCATTGACATCTGTGGGGATCCTGATGTGTTAGGAGGCACACAATTGTTCAGTCAAGCCCACATCGGGAGAGGAATAAAGTCATGAAGACCAGTACTGATTTTACCTGAGGTAGAATGCACATGATTTTTCCTCTTGATATGAAGGGAGCTGAGCATTGGGTGAGTGAAAGCAGACCTAAACAACCGGAAGAAAACCTTATCCATAAAAAAATTTTCCAAGTCTTTGTAATATCCATTTCTGTAGCAACACAATGTCTCTACACTTCAAGCGCCAAACTGCGCACATTAGGCTACAGGACTTGGTGACAGACCTTTCTTAAAGGTGTGTTTTGTATGCTCAGGGTTAATTAATAACTTCTTTGGAGAGCTTTCTGTGGCCTCTCTGACATGAAATATGTAGGCAGAAGTTTACTGTAGACACTTTGAACATACTTTTGATCTATCTTTCCACCTCATCTTTCTCTTCCATGACAAACAGTCCTTTTCCAACTTAGCTTTCCAGTTTTTCATGCTAATGCCTTAAAGCCTAGCTCCTTAAAAATTACATTTCATTTGTGACAATCCACATAACGTAAATGATTACGTGGATGTGAATTCAACTTCCTCAGAAGCAAATCCACAGCTTCAAATTGCCTTTTTTTTTTCTTATTATTAATTTTTTTATTTTTTATTTATTTATTTATTTATTTATTTATTTTTTTCAAGGAATCTCTTAAGCAACCTGACCATTTTATCCTATTTTGTGGCAATTCTGGTTTGTTACCTGCAGGTTTAGCTGCATCCATATGATGACTACTAACAGTATATGCTCCAGTACACATAGAGAAGGGATTGTTAAAGGCAAAGTAAGATCACCTTTCATTTTGTTACTCTTTGATTGACATATTCATGTTCACTCTGGTATGTTCTGCCTTTGTGGATCTTTGTGATGAGGTTTCATTATTTTAAGATTAGTTTTAATTACTCAGTTTACAAAAACATTCTACAGTTCTTGATCAGTACACAGCAATTTTTTCAGAAATATTTTAATCATGCTTACAAGAGGCCAAGCTTATGACAAAATAATTGATTACCTGATTTCTATCATACTGAGAGGCTATGGAAATATTCTGTTGTATTGATTAAGGACTCAGTCTTCCTGTACAACATGGGTTGTTCATATTTCTGGCCTCCAGCCAGCACAAGGTGCAATTAGCCAGAGATAAAGTAACAAATTTCTTTATAAAATTCAATTGTGTATTGATTTTGATTCTTACTAAGTTTACTGGGAAGAGGGGGGAAACCTCATGTTTTGTGTCCCCCAAGGAAAGACAATTCAGAGTTTTACAGTCTCTAACCTGTAAGTGGAGTGGATATGTTTATATGTTTTGGTATGTTTGAGGAACACTGACACCAGCCTGTGCCACAAGGACTAGAAGATACTTGTGACACAGAATGGTCCATGAGAAGGTTGAGGCAGAGCAAAGTAAAAAATAATAATAATTTCTGAAAAAATCTTCCAGAGTGCTGCTAGCTAACAGGTGGCTGGCTCCTCTCTGAAGCAAGCTCTTTGCTGCTTGGGAATGTGGTTGTTTATCATGAGTAGTCTCAATTTAAGAAGTCCTCATGATGATTTCAGATTATTTTGTGTCATTGTTTTACCCATCACTGCAACTGCTTTCTCGCTGTTGCAATTCACCAACGCCTCCTGTGCTTTGCTTAATCAGTTATAGACAAGAGGGAGATTCAGAAAAAAATTCACCCAAGCTGAGCATAGGAATAGGATGCATAAGATTTGATTGATCCTTAACTCATGCTTTTCTGTTCTCTTTTTTTTTTAGTGATGGGAGAGATGAAATAGACATCTTTGGATGTGATTGGAGAACATTTTGATCTCTAAGTGAGCATACAATTATACAATTACAATTTACAACAGAAGTTTGGTCTTTAAATAAAGTTAGGATAAATGGCACCACAGCCAAGCATTAATGTAGAACTTGTTAGGAAATAATGAATAAAATGTTTATGAAAGGAATTTGACATACCTTTTAAAACCTCTCTGCTGGAGCAGTTCAATAAATTGACATAACACACACACACAAAGAAATTAGAACTACATTCTTGTGCAGAGGAAGAAAAAAATAAAAATCCTGGCCATTTGTAGACATCATCCTTCTGCCTTGTGAGAAAAAAACAGCAACATATAAATAGTAAGAGCTCTGTATTCCAAGATCATGATGTACAGGACTGTATAGTTTAGAACTTAATCCCCATAATAGGGAACATGGATTAATGAAGCATTCTTCTCACTCCTGCAAAGGCTGATGTGTTAATCTTGCTTGCATAAATAAAATTCTCCAATTAAAGAAAAATCCCAGGGGTACCATGATGTATTGACTGAGAGACTGAAAGCTCTGCCTTCCAGCCAGAGTAATATGTCTATTTATTAACCAAAGATAATATTTTCTTTTTTCTTTTTTTCCCCTTTTCTAAACTGATGATGGATAGCCTCCTAGGAAGATGAATGAACAAATGATGATGCAGACTCTTCATTCATAATATGGTACCTTACAAGAATATTTTCAAATATAATAAGGAAGTTTTCCTCCTCTTTGGGCTAGAGTGAGGTGAAAACTTCAGAGAAATAACATTGCTGTGTGTCTCTATACATAATTTTATAGTCTCTTTCTTCTGTCATGGAATAAAACAGGATTTTTCCCTATAGAATTTCTTATGTTTATAAATGTATAATTAAAATAAATCCAAGAAATGCCTCTATGCTTCTGTGGATCACATTTAATGGAGAATTGATCCTGCTTTTAAGAAAGTTCTAAAACTAGAGTTTTTCCAATAAAAGCAAAATCTGTGGTCTTTCCCTGAATGGTAAACAATAGAGGCTGTAGTGATTCATCCTCTCTTTGGTTTTATTATTGCCTTCCAGCTTCCAATCTAAAAGCTCTTAGCATCATAATTACCTCTTTTTGGCTTTTGCAAAATGTCACAGCTCCTATTTAGCCAATAGATCACATCACACAGGGCTACAGCTTCACTTTTAAACACTGTATTAATAGCTGAAATGTCTGACAGGCTGAATTATAAGCTTGGCTACAAATTAATCTCCTTTTTGGCCTTTTTAAAATTTGTTGTTATTTTGGGAAGAAAAAAAGAGATCTGGAGCCTGAGATACCTGGATCCAAAGACATACCTACTGAGAATGGGTTTAGTCTAAGCCATTCAATCTCTCTTCCAGACACCTAAACACTATAATTAACCTGTCACTCTGTTATGTTGTAATTAGTCCTAATCACTCGTAACTTTTGTATACATCGTTGCTTCACATGCAGAAGTAAAACTTGAAGGCAGGGGTAAAATGTTATAAAACTACCTGCTATATCTGAATAAGAAAGAAGATATTTCAATCACAGACTTCCTGTGAGGACTCCAAGCAAGAAAAGTATGGCTTTTTTTTCCCCATCTATGTCAGATAGACTAAAAAATTAATACATTTCTACCAACAAAATTATTATTTTCCCAATAATAATAAAATTATTTCTCCCTACTCAGCATTTCATTGCAGAAGATCACCAGAACATCTGGCTTTCATTCTTCTCCCCTAAACTTGTGGAAGTTTTCCTGAGTCTCTCAGAAAGTGTTATAATCTCTGTGCAACTAGAAGTCATACCAAACTTTCACAGTGATGTATCTGATGTTATTCTGCTCTTACACCTGCTGCTCAACCTTTCATCATATGTGTATATGCAGTTTCAAGTTTTTCCCTTTATCTGCTCACAGACAAATTTATTTGGCTGCTGTAAATTAAAAAATGGCCATCCTACTGGGACAGGCAAGCTGTGTGAACTGTCACTTTCTGTTATCAAACAGCTCTTTTCCAAGATCAGAACATTTTCCATATGCAGGATCTGCATTTCAACCAGAAGAAAAGCTTTCCAAGATGAATATAATTATGCAATTTTGGTCTTCCATTCTTTTCATAGAGTAGGATAATGCATTGATGTGGTACCTCAAGCTCCATGGGACCAGCAGCTTTACAGACAGAGTTATTTAGTGTCAACACATTAGGGGAACAGAGAACAAAAGCTACTCATCAATGTGTTCATGTGATTCTCAATATGGTCAACACTATGATCACAAACTTATAAGATTAGAAGAAAAATTAAAACAAAAATTAATTTTTAAAAATTACTCTGGAGTAAAAGATAATATTTTTTTTTTTTGTTTGTTTGTTTTAATATCTGAGAAAAGAGAAGATAAATAAGGTTAAATCATCCAAAGAAAAGACTGGAATGAAACTGAAATCACATGCACACTGTTCTAGATGAATGTGGTGTGAAAAAATTTGTATGCTGTATGTGATATCTACAGACTGAAACTATCTGAAAAAGAATTTGAATGAAATTAGGAGTTTAACAATGTAGTTGAAAAAGCATCAAATTATTTATCAATTATTTTTATTGTTTACTGGATTGACTTTATCTAGGATCTGAAAGAGACAGCTTATAAGAAAAAGAAAAAAAACTCATCCATTTGAAAACACAAGAAAGAACTAAGAGCCTGCTCTCAGCTTTGCCATTCTTTTTCTTTTAAGTTTATTATTATGGAGTGGAAAAGGGAGAAGGTTTTTGATTTGTTGTTGGTTTTGTTTGGTTGGTTGGTTGGTTGGTTTTTCCCCCCCTGAGATTCTCTAGTCTAGTCTTACTTGGAGTTTGAATACTGATCAGGCTCAGAGAAGATGAAATTTAATTTAATGAGTGTCTTGATGGTGTAGAAACATAGTTCACAATACAGAGAGATTTTAGAAGCACTTCCATCCCCATAGAAACCTCTTTAAACTTTGCACTTTAACCAGTTGGTGAAGTTTAATACAAGTGTCTTGAGAGATCAGATTCAGAAGATAGATCTAACTTCATAATAGCTTCAGGTCTGAGATCCAGCTCAAAAAAAATTGTTTTGAGCATTGCTGTTAAAGCATTCCAAAAAGATCTTCAGCTTCATAGTTCCTACAGTAAGGAAAAAAATAAAATAAAATGTTAAGTTCTTCTAAAAATAAAAGTTACAACTTTCTATGGAGATTTTCCTTTTATTCATTTATGAAAGAAACTTTGTGATTTAGAGTTGAAAAATTAATTAAAATAATATTAAACATGTATGAATCGAGTTATTATTTTGTGCTTAGATGGATGAAGTACTTGTAGTGTTTAAAACTGCATTGTAAATTAATACACAGACATTCAGACACGCAGACACTAATATTCATCCTCAGCAAGGAAACAGATTTCAATATATTTCCGAGCCAAAGGTGTTAAATGTGTTTAATTTTGCAACAGGTTTTCAACTGGAAAAGAAAAAAACATCTCATCTGAATTATTCTGTTCACAGAGAGTCCTTCTCTTACACTGTGAAAAGATAGAAAAGCATTATACTGGTGAAGCCTACTGTAGCTGGGTATTTAGTAGGAATCTGCTTAGTTGTGAAGATACTGTCTCTAAGGTCCTATTTTGCTGAATAAGGAGATGGTGGAAACCCACTGACAGGCTTGATGTTTCTTCTGAAAACCTAGTAAGAAAGCAACAATTCCAAATGACACATACCATGTTTTAACATTTTACAGTATCTATTCAGGCAGGCGAGCCTTTTGGGATCAGCAAGATATTTTCTCATATGGTTGCAGTTTCATTCTCTTATTTATTGATAAACTTCAGTTATAATTAAAATTCTATCCATTCTCTTATCTTTATTTAGGCCTTGGATTGTGTTGCTGTCAGGAGCATAATAGATTGTGGTACATGACTACATGTCAGCCCTTATTAACAAAATGATCAAACTAAGGCTTTCTCTGGCTCTCACCAGTGGAAAATGTGTTGACTCAGGTTCATCTTTCAGGTCTTGGTAAGCATGTGGTACAGACCACTTGGGCAAGACAGTAAGACTGATGAGCCTCTATGTGTTTCCAGGCACTTTAATGTTCTATGTCTGTTCTCTAGTACAGGAGGTTGGAGAGATGTGAACAATCTGAATTGCACATTTGTAAATAGTTGAATTAGAAAGCTGGTTTGTATTTCTGTACATTTAATGGTCTGCAAACTCCCATGAGGTCAGTGGATTCTGATTTTTAGCTGAAATTCATTTACAGATGTGTTTTCAAGTTATTCTTTAGAAACTTCTGAAGTAGACATCACAGGTCTGAGACAGCTGAGAAATTTTGCTATATATCTAGCTGATGCATGAAATCAATTACTGGGGAAAAAAAAAACAACAAAAACCACAAAAATCTCTACCCCAAGCTAAAATTTAAATAAAACTGAAAGTTGGTTGGCTTCAACAACTTGTATTGGATCATCCATGATACAAACAGGCTTCCTTTCTTACAGAACTATTCTTTGTCATAATCACTTAAATTTTGGATTACTATATTTCATCTCAATCAGGAAAAACTGGTGACACAATTGAGTGTTTCTTTCATGTATTACAGACAAAATGTTCTGAACCTGATCAGGAAGGCAGTCCAGGAAGATCACTGCCCCGTTTCGAAATCTTTTCAGTTGTTAGTGCAAAAGTTTTTGCAGGTATTTATTCATAGAATCATAGCATACCACGTTGGAAAGGACCTTCCGGGATCATCTGGTCCAACCTTTCTTGGCAAAAGCACAGTCTAGACAAGATGGTTCAGCACCCTGTCCAGCTGAATCTTAAAAGTCTCCAATGCTGGGAAATCCATCACTTCCATGGAGCTCAACAGTTGATTGTTCTCATTGCGAAAAATTGTCCCCCTGTGTCCAATCGGAATTTCCCCAGAAGTAACTTGCACCCATTACCCTTTGTCTTTTCTGTGTGATGTCTTGTAAAAAGGGAGTCTCTATCTTCTCTGTAGCCACCCTTCAATTACTGGAACATGGCAATAAGGTCTCTTCTAAGCCTTCTTCAGATGGAACAAACCCAGTACAGAATGTACCCTCAGCAAGTTTGCTGATGACACTAAACTGGGAGGAGTGGCTGACACACCAGAAGTCAGTTTCTTCTAAAGAAACAATCAATATTACTGCTTATGACCTACCTATAAACAGAGGAGGTTGAAATTCTGGCTTATATAAATGGAAGACAAAATCTTAACTCAGAGACATTTATAACCCAAAAAGACTGGAGCCCATGAAGCATTCTGGAGATCATATAAACGTAGAAAAGCAAAAGACATGGAGACACTTGTAATCTGTGGCTGTTTTGGGAAGACACTTTTCTGTTGTTGAGCACAAAGAGATACAAGAAATGCTTTTTTTTAAGGAAGTGCTTACAGGAAGATTCTAAGACTAGAATACAAATCCACCCAACCCCCACTTAGCCACTAGCTACCCCTGGTGTTGCTTGAATTCAACAGATAACAGGAAAAGAGGCAAGCTGAAAGATATTCCCTCTGAATATAAGAAAAACTGTGAAGGTGCTTGGGCACTGGCAGAGGTTGCTCAGAGAGATTGTGAGGTCTCCATCCTTGGAGATACTCAAAAGTCAACTGGACATTATTTTGGGCAACTTCTTCTAGCGGAATCTGCTTGAGCAAGGGGCTTGGATTAGACTTGCCCCAGAGGTACCTTCCAGCTCCAGCAATTTTTTTATTCTGCAACCACCAATTAATCTTTCAAATGCCTAAGTGACTCCTTATGAGTTAATCCACAACTGTTTCAGTTCTGAGCAGATAGCTAGCTAGTTTCCCCTTGCATTTGGGGTAGAAGATGTACACTCAGAATTAGGAGGCTAGTTTTAATTCTCCTCTCTGCCTGAGTGGTATTGATCCTACATCTCTCACTTCCCAGGCTGACTATGGTCCACTTTCCTTAACACAACAATATATATGTTATAATAAATAACATCAAAATAGAATAGAATCTGAGAGCTCCTAAGTATAGAAAACTTCAAACTCATGGCCTCCATATTCACTCTGCAGGTTTACATCCCTTCTATAAGGGAGATGAATCTAGGTGCCATGTCATTTACAAGCATTCCCTCAAGGGTAATTTCCACTTGTGAACGCTACACAGCACTGGATACCTCCCTGCATCAGGAAGCTACATTAATGTCTTCAAAACACACCACACTTCAACTATGCACCTTACCTTGGCATTTCCATGACTCTGAAGAATTATTGTCCTTGCTATGCATCCCACTATGATGTGCCAAGCTCTTCCTGAGTATTATGCACAGCCTAAATGCCTGAATGAAACACATGTCCACCAGACATTTAGTTGCCTAATGTGGACAACCTGCCAGGCTTAGCAGTCCAGTGCCCAAATTCTTCTGTGAATTGAGCCTTTGGGCAATGTAGGAAGGACAGTAAAATATCATAACAGATGCAGTTGGCTGAAATGGACAGCCCCTATTCCAAAGACAAAAAATGTCATCATCTGAAAATCAAATTATTTTTGCATTATAATGGTTTCCATAAGATTCCCAAATATTTAAGTCATATCACCTAGACATTTTTAGATGGCACATTAAAGCCTGTGTATGAATGAATAATATCTTCAAAATAGGTATTGTCTGTATGTAGTATGACATTCAAGCAGTTTGCTTGTACTTATATTTTTGGGGGGTTGTTTGTTTGTTTTTAAACAACCAGAGAGATCATTTCATGCTGACAAGATTGGTGTTGATTAAACTGAGCCATTAAGTAACAGATCCAGAGAAGACGAGATGATAAAAACTTTAAATCCCTAGCAGAAGGTTGGATAAAACCTTTTTATTATCTGAGGTATACCTGTGAGTTAACTAATTGCGAAGTGATAATAAATTATTTAATTATTACCCATCTGTTAGGAATTCAATTAGATCCTGCTCAGTTTGCATAGCTACAGTCCTTCTATCACTCTGCTTTACATTCCCTACTCAGTCTGAAGCCCGGAGAATTAAACTTTGCTATTATCCCCTGAGGCAAAGATGAGAGTGTTTTAAAAGCACTTCTTCCCACCCCCTCTCTTAAATCTGTAATCTTCACGTTTGACTTACAGCATATTTTTCTTAAGCTAAAATACTGTATATATTTACTCTGATAAAAGACAAAATGCCAGAATTGTTTTTTAATCTAAATTGTTATAGAAAAAAATAATAATTCAGGACTTTGAGGTGAAGTTTGAAAAGTAAAATAAGTACATTTGAAAATAATGGTTCTCAGAATGAGGACATAAAACCAGGAAAATAAAGGCAAGGAGTGACTTGCCATGCCCCATATACATGGTGAATGTACAGGGTCAACTCTTCTACGTCTTGATGAGAATAATTCATGTGGTTTTATGCTTACATAGGCTATTGTCAGTTAATGTTATAATTTCTCCACTACCTTTGGCATTGTTTTACCTTTCAGTATCAACTTCACATTAAAATTTTGGTGGTGGGGAGCCATCTCCATTTCCATTTCAATTGTATTTTCTTGAGGCACAGAACAATCCATCGTGTTGCCTCTTTTTCTAAGATAACAGAGTAAGATGATTAAGAGGTGAAAGATGAGGTGAAAAACATTTACCTCAAAAGCCTATTGCTCTTTGTCATTTGATGCCAATGAAAGACCAGGAGATGCTCACTACGTTGCCTTGGCTGATGTGCTCATTCAGCACAGAAGGCAAAAGCAGGGGTAAACACTGTCACCATGAATTTAGGGTGGGTAGGCAATACTCGCAGTTAATGTCTCTGTTTAGTACTTGCAGGAACTGGTATTTATATTTTCCTCACTAACTGGCCTCTGGGAGAATGTGGATGAGGACAACTGCTTCAATGTCAGGTTTCCAGGAGGTTCAGGCAGTGTTACCCTCCCTCCCTCTCTCCCTCCTTCCCAGTGTGGCAGCAGCAACTCCTAGAGCAATTTCTCACACTTCAGCATCACTGACCCACACAGGTTATCACTGTCTAAAACTACTCTTCCTTGTGAACAGCATATCTCAGCCTGAGGCCAGAGGAAAATTCAGCTCCCTAACTCCCACAGAAATCAAGTGCCACTAAGGACCTTGGCTGCATGCAACGCAATGAGGAAAAACTTTTTCTAGGATGAAGGAAAAGCACATCTTCTTGAAAAAGAGATGAATTGGTACTTACCAACAGTGACAAAGTAAATATGAAATTAAGTATCAGATTCCATCCCTAATATGTAAATGGGATGAAAATTAAGGTAATTCTCCACAGGCATCCCATGTCTTAAAGATTCTTTAGAGAAAGAAGGCATTGTGAAGGAATTTGGAATGTGCCCACCTGCAAATTACTTCATATAAATAGTGAACAGCTTTGTGTTACACTTTGTTTTATGCTGTTGTTTTAACACGTTTAAGAAACTTTCTCCTCTTCCCCTTGATAAAATACACTAATTAATTGGGTCACCTAACTGCATGTGCTATGCAATCATATTAGCTCTTGGCTTAATTTATTTAAACCTAAGTAAACAAAAGCGAGATTTTTGTCTTTATTTTAAGCTAACTGTCTTATGATACTATATTTGCCTTTGAAACTATGCAGCAAATTCTCCTAGAAGGGCATAAAGGAAAAAAAAATAAAAATCATTATAATGTTTTTCAAATCTATGAGTCCTCTTCACTCAGATGTGAAGAGCCTCAGGTGACATGACTTAGGCCAATTGTTTTATTTATCAAAATTAGGTAACATAAGCCCTTGACAAATCTGTCTGCATGGTTGTTTTTTGACCTCTTATTGAACGTTTGTCAATTGTCACTTTAACACATGGTCCTTCATTAAGAGGCCTGAGAAATATTGCTTTGCTGGGGTGGATTCATATTGCCACAGTTGGCTTTTTTTCAGCACTGTATCATCAACTTTATGCTGTGCTGCTCTGATGACTTAAGCACAGAAAAATGCAGCACCAGCCAAAGGACAATGGTAAGGAGCACATTCTTTTACTATTTTATGCCATTTTATTTTTGCTGAACATCAAGATAAATATTTCAGATTTAGTTTTGGACATTTGGATCTCTATGATATAAGATAATTTCTGTCTATGTGTTTATCTGTACATACATAATTATGAAAAAAATAAGTGTGTACATATATTCCGCTTTGGTAATCCAAATTAACACTGTGAAAAGGAACTTTGTGTTGTCTGAAGATACTTGTTAGAGAATATTTCCTTTTGTAGAAGCTTTGGATTAAATTTGAGTCATGTGTCAAAATTGTAATTAATTCAATCTAATCTTTTTACCCCCAGGATGAAGAAAGGGAAGGAGCATGTGGTGATGGGTCAGAGTGGCTGTTTGTGAATGACAGGAGTGTGGTAAGGGCCTTAGCCCAGTGGTATAAATTACAGCAGAACCATCCCTGCTTTAACATGCACTGAGAGTGATCAGTTATGGGTCATGGATCACAGAACTGCAAATGGCTGTTTGCCACCACTCATTATCAAACATAAAATTAAAATAAAGCACAGATACAGTGGAAAGTAAAGGAAAGGCCATATCAGTATAAATGCATGAATAATTCCATTTACAAAAGAAAGCCAAAAACTAAACTGACAATTATGCACCTGACATACAATAGGACAGAGATTTTTCTGTGGTAAATTACTGAGCTATTTTGATAAACTATTTTAGTGTGTCTTTGCTATTTTCTTTCTGCTTTTTAGTCACTCCAGGGTTAGTTTTCCAAAATATCTGATCCACTTCAAACAAACAAATTCCAGAAAGTCACTAATAAAAAAATGCAAAGTTATTTGTTGAATAAGTGCCTTAAAATGTACAAGGACACAGTACAGCTGCCCACTTGCAGTCAGAAAAATATTTAAAACGCTTGTTCAGTAAAATATTTTACCTGGAACTGTATTTTAATTTTGTCAAAACATGACTGATGGTGTCTATTGAAATTTTATTATAAGGCACTGGTCAGTCCTTCAGAGCTTACTGTATTGCAGCTTGTGCAAAACTGAAAACCTACCTATGCAGAAAAAAACCACATACACTGAATAAAATCCCTGCTTTGGAACAGTCTGTGCTTTTCCTGGGTCCAAGAAAGCTCCATTTTAGTGCATAATGATGAAACAAAACAACAAGCCACCAACCTGTTCAACAGTGGCCAAAGGGCAAACCCTGTGGTGGCTGCTGCTCTTCTTCTCCCTACAGGGCCCTCCCGAGGGGGATGGCAGTGGGTGGTGGTGGGGCTTGTCTGTCTGTTGGTTTGGGGGGGCAGGGTGGGTGGTGTTGGTTTCCTTCCTTTTTCTTCTCATCTCTTCTCATCTCTTCTCCTTTGATTTGGTTTGTTTTTTCCTTATGATTTACTATTTGAAATTTTAAGTCATTTTATCAATTTCCAAACTACATGTTTCACAAGCAAGGTAATGCCATCAAGAAACAGGCAACAATCAGAAAGTGTTCCTGGGAAATACATTATTTCTTACATTCTCTTACATTTTCTTATATCATTTTCCATGAAACAAATATTCCTGCAACCTCTTACTATCTTATCTAAAACAAGCAAACAAACAAAAAGCCAGAACAGCTTGACAAGAATTTTGTGATTTGTGCCAGACTCAGCCAGTATTAAATTTACTATTAAGAAGTATAAGCTACAAATTCCTAAGCTTATGAACTCGAGACCGTTCTCTGGCCCAGTCTAAATACAACTTTGTTTACACTGATTTAGTAGCCTTACGAGATTGCCTGGTTGTTTTCCCGAGTTCCCTCAGCAAGTGAAATTACTTGCTGAGCTGCATGAAATCATGCTGGGAAATAGCTGTGCCATGTAGATCTTGCCAGTATTTATTTAATGTTATGTTACTGCTCGAAAATGAAAAGCAGTAATATTTAAAATGCAGCCAATACGATGATGACCTATAAAAGCAAAAGAAAAGGATGGGTAACAAATGAAACTATAATTTACATGCTGGTTTTGATGTCATTGTTTCTACCCCTCCAGCAGCAGCTCCCTTTGTGGTTTTGCAAACCACAAACAATATGTTAGTTTTAGATCCCTTTCCCTGACTAATAGGTCTCTCTCAAACCACGGGCATGCTATCTCATTAAGCCTACATACTCTGAACTGCTGAGGGTAGTGCTTTTGAATTACAAAGGCAGGAGATTTCAGAGAAAATGCAGGTACCAGCCGTGATAACTATACCTGGAGGTTATGCACAATTTTTCAGAGGATTAATAGGACTCATTTTTGCCATAGAGATAAGTATATGAAGTTCATGCTCACTGAAATGTAACCTGAGTAGTAATGGACATGTAAATATTCTGTAATTATTTGAAGCCATTTTAGCCTTTGTGCATCCACTTCAAAACTGGCAGTGACAGCAAGCACAGTGATTTGTTAGTGTTGCTACCATGCAGCTATTAGGTGGTGAAAGCAGGGAGAAAAGGACAAGAAGTCATCTGCAGTGTACCTGAGCATAAAAGAGGGGACTTAGGGCATGCAGCAGGTGTCTGGACCTCAGGGCAACCTTTCACTAAGAAGCCTGTCTTGAGAGAGCTGCAAATCCTGCTTCTGCTGGGGGGAAGCAGCATTACCTCTTTGCATGGGGGGAACAGCATTCTCCACATCTTCTCTCTGCCTGTGGAACAGGCTGCCCCTTCCTCCAGGTCCTGCTACTGGTGTGGTCAAGGCCACGATGGCTACCTCTGCTATGGGAGCTGAGCACAACCTAGCAACTCAAATATGTGCTGTGGATGCCAGAAGCATGTATGACTTCTGACCCTCGTATTTTCACAGGTACATTCTTACCAATATCCAAATGAGCTTGTGGGGAGCCAACTTAGGGATGTGGATAAAACCTCAAGTCATTACTCTGACAGAAGTGTAACATCACCTATAACCAAATCATCTTCTGAGGAACTATACACCTCCCCATGATGGGTCTAAAGAATGGTACAAACACCTGCCTGTCCACCTTCCGTATGAGGACTGAAGCTTATTAGGTTCTGGTTTTGCTAAGGTAGCAAATTCAATCCCAGCATGTATAATGAGAACACTGAAGCTCTGAACTGCTTACAGTGAGAAGCTGAGCCAGAGAGGTGGAAATCTTACCCATGGTCAGAGGTCGTGAGAACAGCTAACCCTCTTCCCATACTGGCATCACTCCCCAATGAGCCTGGACTCTGCTGAATTTCCTGTGTGCTTCAGTGTCCCTGAGCCTGTTAAGGAATGAATGTTACTTGTGAGTAAAACATGAAGGACATTTTCAGTTTATATATATATATATATATATAAGATTTCTCTGTCACATCATGCTCTCAGTTTCCTTTGAAAGAATAATAAAACAGCTGAGGCTGGAAGGGATGTCCAGAGATCACATAGTTCAACCACCTGGTCAAAGCAGGATCAACTACACAATGGAATTTTCTGTATTTCAACTTATGACCACTGACATTTCTGGGCATCTTTACGACTTCATCTTGTTTATATGCTGCCTTCCTCCAGGAGCCTTCACTTCTCCAAGTTAAACAATCCCAGCTCTCTCAACCTCTCCTTGTATGCAAGATATTCCACTACTATGATTTTCATGACCCTTCACTGGACTCAATCTTGTATGTCCATGTGTCTCTTTTACTGGGAAGCCCACATCTGGGCCCAGCACATTAGATGTGTCTTACCAGTTCTGAGTAGAAGAGCAGGATCATTCCCTTCAACCTGTTCCTTCAACGTTCTTCCTAACATAGCTGAGTAGGCTATTGGTCTTGTTTGCCATGAGGATGCATTGCTAACTCTTGGTCAACTTGTTGTCCACCAAGGCTTGCAGGATCTTTTCTGCCAAATAATTTCCTGCTGCTGAAATTCATGAGATTCTTGTTAGGTCAGGTCTCTCTGAAAGGCAGTATAGCTATCTTTGTGTACTAGCCTGACCTCCCAGCTTTGTGTCTCCTGTAAACTAGTTGAGGGTGTTCTCCCACTACCCAGTTCATTAATGTAGGTGTTCAACAACATTGGCCCCAGTATTAAACCCAGGGGTACCCTATCCCAGCCAAAACAGGTATACTGGTCTCCAACCAGCACTGTAATGAAGTTCACAGCACTCTGAGCCTGACATTTCAGCCAGTTTTCTATCTACCTCACTGCCTGCTCATCAGGTCTGTACTTATCACCTCATTTCTGAGAATGTCTGAACACATTGTTGAAAGTTTTGCTGAAGTTGAGACAAAGAACACACACTGCTCTCCCTTCATCCATCAAGCAAGTAATTGTAGGAGGATGTCTGCCTGATCAGACATGATTTTCCCTTCATAAATTTATGCTGACTACTTGCACGTACCTTCCTGTCCTTCATGTGTTTAGAAATTGGTTCCAGGGTTATTTGCTCCTTCACCTCCCTAGGGCCTGAAAAAAGGCTGACCAGCCAGTAGTTCCCTGGATCCTCCTCCATGCCTTTTTTGAAGATAGGAGTGACATTTGTTTTCCTCTGGTCCTCAATATCCTCCCCTGATCACCACTCCCTTAGATAACCAAAACTGGCCCCACAATGATATCAGCCAAATCCCTCAGTATATGGGGATATTGAAGAATGGACAAATGAGCTAGGTTACCAGTTCAATATATATTTTTTTCTTTCAGTTCCCCCATTTTTAAGTCCAGATTTCTCTTGAAAATGTGCTTATTTATCAGGAGAGCTACCACAGAAACTGAAAAAAGTGGAGGAGTTAGGCCAAGGCCATTACCATTGCAGTTGCTTTTTGTTTTCAGCTGTCAGACTTGGTTCAGGTAAACATTTGTATTCTGTGACAGAGAGGGGTGACATACTCATTAGAAAATGAGAAAAAATGAGTTGGGATTTAACACTTAGCAATCTAAAACACTTAGGTTGCACTTTGCAGATGACAAGAAAATATGTTGCTCATAATTTGACAGTTTCCATGAGTTTAGTTAAGGGTATGAATACTAGGTTTTGATGTGAACATTTTTTTTAAAACCCCTGTTTTATATCTTGATTTATTATTTTTGTTTAGTTCTAGCTTTAGTCAGCCATTTCTTCCTGAAAAGCTAAATCCAAGGTACCGTTGTCAGCACTGACCTTCTACTCTAGATCTATCTTTCTTTCTAGTAAAGCAGGTCTTTCTTCATAGCAGTTTTGCTAAGTCATTCCTTAGCTGATCTCTAAACATTACACAAATCCAAGGAAATATGCAGACACGCAGCTCCATCTTAGGAATCAACTCACAGCACACCCTGAATACTGTACAGTTTAAATTTTTAAAAAGAGTACATCCCAGTTCCCTTTCCAAAGTGAACAACTCAGGTAATTCATAGATATGCCATTATTCTGTGATTTTGAAGAGAAGTGCAAATCCTATTGACATAACTAAAAGACTGTTATTAGCCTGCAGTCTTGGGTACAGTCAGTTGTCACCATCTGCTGTCTATATATTAAAGTTGTTATCATTGGAATATTTGAAGAGCTTATCTGGCAGAGGATGGAAAATAACAATAATGACAACAACAACAATAATATAACAACAACAGCACAATTATAATAAAAGATGGAACAAACTGCATTCATGTGGAAGCTGAAACTTTGCCATATGTAAGAACCTCTCTTTCCAACTAATCTGCTTTACAGTGGATTGTCTACTTATGTACTAAGCAAGATGCTCTTTTTCCCTCTATATGATTTTTCCAATGTATTTGTCAAGGCATTTGGGAAGATTGTATTTTTTTGTAGTGTTTCTAATAGTTTAAATCAAAAGTAAAGGAGGTAAAAGAAAGGAAGGTCAAGGATTTGATATCATTAGTAGGGGAGATATGTCCTGCTTTGGGTAAAACTCTGAAATCAGCTGTCAGAATTTACCTTCTCTCTAGCTGCAGCACTGCAAGGGTGTGAAGAAAGCTGAGTTCTTGCTGATGGTTTCCTTAGATTACTCTGCACCAGAATCATATTCACAATACTGGAGGCTTCCATCATTGCAAGAGCTGACAGAATTTAGTGACGATCCAGAGAAATGCCTGCTAGAGTTCAGTTCTGTGAATTACAAGTGCTAAACAAAGCACTGCAGCAAATGAAATAGGTTTGCTTTTCACAGATCCAAAAGCTGATTTGCAGTTAGCATCTCTATCCTTCTCACTTTAAATCTGACATTACTGCTGTTAAAATGCAGAATAGGGTTTTCAAGGATTGTAGGTTTCCTTCAAATTTCAATGACCGAGTATTACATTGTTTATTTCCTATGTTTCTGGGACCTAAGAAGGCTAAATAAAGTTTATAACTTGTTTTCTCAGCAGATTTTTCTTCAAATTCAGTGACCCATTTTAGCTGCAGTAGAAGGTCACTGTTGCTAATTTACTCTCATTCATTGGTCTCAGTGACAGAATTTAATTATTTCAGCCTAGTTCATAGTGGGAGAGCAGCTGCACCACTTAAAACACTGTAATGAAAACCAGTAAACCCTCACCTTGTCTCAGCAAAAAGGCCAGGAATAGAACAGTTAAACTTATGGTCTGTAATCTCCACTCAAAAACAAAAAAGTGTATTACCTTAATAAATGGGAAATTCCATCTGACTAACAGCTGTGCAATTGTTTGAGCTGACTCTCTCTAATACCAATGGAAGTCTTCCTAAAAATAGAGGAAGATGTTATATTTAGCACTGAGTACAGAGAAGGAATTTCTTGAACCAGGATTGACAGTCTTTGAGATAAGTCTTACAATGCTTTTTAGAGGCAAACATACTTTAACTCAGCGTAGAAGGGATGGCACAAGCCAGTAATAACCACGTGGGTTTAGCTGGAGAAGATGTTACTGAACAGAGAGATCTGGCCTATTCATTACTCTAGGTTAAGTAGACAAATGACAGGAAATTTAAATGAGCTGCTAACCCTTCTTCCACATAAGCATGGGAATAAGATGCTTCATGGACCAGCTGTACTGGGCAGGAAAAAGACTGCCACAAGAAAACAGCAGGCACAAGGCATTC